>NC_090929.1:176728780-177050535 GCF_040938575.1 Ambystoma mexicanum | reverse complement strand
AGTAAAGGGATCCCGGAAAGGCTGCTTTCAATAATAATGGAATTTCACAAAGGGAACACAATAAGGGTGAGACTGGATAACAAGGGGCACTTATCCGAGACCATCCCAGTGGAAAGAGAGGTAAGACCGGGCTGTCTGGGAGGACTCACGTTCTTCAACTTATTTTTGGCAGATGTGGGAGCTCATCTATTATCATCGGCTCTGGCCAGCCTGAAATTAAACGGGAGAAAGATCTTTTGGCTAGCATATGCCGATGATATTGTCCTGTTAGATAATACTGCTATAGGTCTACAACGGTTGTTAAATGGATTGGGAGACTGTGCGGCTAAATAAATGGCCTGCAAATAAACCCAAGTAAATCAAAGATAATGGTGTTCAAGCATCCTCTGAAGAAAAGAGTGTTTGAACACTGGGTACTTGAAGGCCAAACAGTCCCGCAGGTGGAAGATCTGGTATATTTGGGGTACAAGCTTTATGCTTGTCCGACAAATTCTAAAGTGGAACAAGACATTGAGTAAGGGTCTCAGTTTTGTTCCCCATTTGAAAAAAATCAATTCTAAATACTGTAGATTCTCAATTATCCCCATGAGAAAATATTACTCGATGAAAATTGTTCCAATATTGTTGTATGGTCTGGAAGCCAAGCCTCTAATTTGGGATTTTGACTGGGCAAAATTGGAAGGTAGAATATGTAAGGGGGCTTTAGATCTGCCCTGTAGTACCCCAGGATGGCACCTGAGGTATGAATTAGGCTTGAAATCTCTAGGGTGCTTGGCCAAATGGAAACTGATGTCACTGTTCAGAGAAACTATAAGCCCGAAACCCGACTCAATGTATGAGGACATTAAGGCGCACCTGGGGGGCCTGAAATTGAGGGCTTTGCTGAACTTGGAATGTAGAATGGAACAAGAGCTAGCCAAAATAGGCCTAGACAGAGAGGTCTTAATAGTTAATCCTTTAAAAGTAAAGCAGAAAATGGAACTAATAGATTGGATAGACAACACTGCTAAAGTTAGGACATCAACAGTTAGGAACAGCTTTCTGGTGGTCAATCCTAACTAGGCTTTCTTCCACGATACCTGGTAAAGTTCCCAGATAGTAGAATTAGGAATGACTTTTTAAGGGCGAGATTTAATATACTGCCCACAGGAGAGATTTTGGCAATTAGAAAACAAGGGGTAAAAGTGGTAAAATACTGTAATGAATGCGATTCACCGACAAATCAGTCACTAAAGCATTTTCTGCTGGACTGTGAAGGGACATGGGCCCTCAGGGAAAAAAAAGTTAGGAAGATTTGGAGAGAGGTTGGAATGGTTATCTTCTGAAAACGTGGTATAGAATGATCTCGGGGTCTAATGTCCAATTTACAGCAGCGGTAGTGGAGATTTTGAGAGCCCTAAATCTTCTCCTGTAAAAGGATAGTCACTTTTGGGATAGAGAATTGCGGAGAGGGGGTTTTGGGCTCAGAAAGTGGAAAATCCATGGGCCACCAGGCATTTGTAAATTGTTAGGTAGAATTGCTGAAGAGGTTTTAGAGAGTAGGGATGAGGGGTGGGGTGGGCCTTGTGGGTTTTTATGTGTGTTTTAGGAATTTTATTTTTTATTAGTTTGCATAGTCCTGGTTGGTATGAAAGATGTGGTATTATAAAGGTTTGTCTATATTAGGTTTATGGATTAAAACCAAACACAATAAAAAAAATAAAAAACATATTGTTGTACAGATTTGGTGCCGGAGGTGCTCTGCACACATTGTCCGTACCAGGCAGCTGCTGCCACAGCTCCTGGCCACCCTCTCAGAATGGCAGAAGAATGATTTAGGTGGTTGCGGGGGATTGCTAATGATGCAAGCAGCCTACGCTGGGGCACTCGGGCAGTTTGATGATTTGATGGGGTCAGCAGCTTTAATCGATCATTAAAATACACCATTTTCTCCCAACTTTATCTTTCATGCCAGAAAAGCATGTCAGAAATTAAAGTGACGTGATAAATAATGAGAAAACGCCAAAGGCAGAAGCAGAGGGTGGAGTTATTCACTTCGGGAAAGGATGCTGCTCCAAGTGAGACGAGCGAGGACAGACATGCGGAGGTAACGTTTCCGTCCTATTCACGGAGCTCTCTATGGTCCTGAAATCAATGAATAAACTGAACCGAGAGCCTTCTACTAAATTCGTTCGACTCGGTGTCGGTAAGATTTATTTCAGCAAGGCATGGAAACTTTAGCTGGCTGAACTGCACGCGCATTGAGAGTACTGCAGAAACTGGACGAAAGGGTGAACACATTGGAAAGCGCCTTGGAGCAAGCAGTTGCACGGCTGGAAAGCCAGGAGGGGCGGCCACGCTGTATACAATTTGCATTTTAGCGGTGGATGACTCAAAACCTCTACTGCTCAGTTTGTTTGAATAATCTCCTTAGTCGTTATTGTGGAGAGGGCAAATACAGCCTGAACATTGAACTGCAAGCACAGGGACACTAACCTCTGAGCAGCACGAGAATCGGGTGAGTTAAAAATCAACAACTGCTGTTTTAGCATACAGCCTGACCCAACACTGGCTCTGGTGCAGGCTAGGAACACGTTTCAGGGTGTGAAACAAGCCCTGAAAGACAATGAGGTGAAATATCTTCCCCCTGCGAAATTGAAAGTAATCCGAGGAGAAAGGGACATTTTTAGTTTGGGCTTTTAGGTGTCGCCACACAGCTAGCGAGAAATGGCATATGAGGAGGAACACCACCTCTGTAGGTGTTGTTTGGTTATTTACTCACCCATTGATTGCCCATGATCATGCTAAACCCTATGGCCATTCCCACCCAGGTGTGCGTCTTCCCGCCCAGAACAACTGCCATGGGAACTATTTGTGCTCGCTTTAACAAGCTATCACATCAAACTTTGCAAGTGCCCGCCAGTTTTTTCTCAAAGCACTCTTCAGGGGTGTTCATGATTTATTTGGAGTGTAAACACGCTGCTGGTGTAATAGAAATATCTTTCGCCACTTGATTTATAAGCACTATGTGTGTCCTTCACTAAAGTCCTGTCAAAAACAAGCTTTAGCAAAGCCAGCAGTTTCAACTTGTACATAGGTATTAGATAGGCATGTATTATAAAGAAATGATCACAAAATTCAATTAAAGACAAGCGCCAAGTGGGTGTGTTGAACCTTACTATTTATTTCATAGTATGCTATATCTTAAATCAGTGTGGTGCCCTTTGGATGACACGTGTTTCGGCCACTGGCCTTTCTCAAATCCGGGCATAATTGTTCATTTGTATTCTTAAGACATTGTCTTCATACATGTTTGACATCAAATTAAGCATATTGTACAACCCAATTGCATGCAATGATAATTGCATTGTCACACACATTATCAAGCCCAGCAACGAAATTACAGTCAATTTGATGGAGACAAGGGATGGGGGAGGCTTTATTGTTTATTTTTTGTCTCTTAATTGCTGTTTTTTTCTTGTTTTCTATGAACGCTCCCCTACCCCTTGGGTTGTACAATATGCTTAATTTTTACTGCCATTCTCCAATAAGACGCGACAACCAGACCATTGTAAGTACTGTGACTAAGGGGTCCCCGAGTCAAACAGTAGAAATCAAAAGCGCACCGGCTACTCTTGCATGTATTATGAAATGTATTATGAAGGGTGTGATCTCACTTCTGGGACCAGCCCAAATACACCCCCGTGCCCCACTCTCTCAGGTTCAAACTTTGTGACACATCACAAACTCATTCTGGAAGAAACTCAACCAAGATGGTTGATCTACTTGCATTTATCTGACAATAAGCAGACTATATAAATGAGCAGTACATTTAGTAGAATGGTACAGAATACAAGTTATGAATCACAAGTACTTCGAGCACAACAGGTCTTACGTTCCTAGGTCTTGTGGAAAATGTCACATCTGGGACCCACGCCACCCTCACGCCTGGCACCTCGTCTCGTGGGACTGGCCTTGCCCCTCTTTGGAGCCAACACAAAGGTGGGATATGACTAGCTAGGAACCTCTGCACTGAAGTAGCTGTTAGTTCTGGACTCTTCATGCGTGCACACAGCAAAAGCACATCGGATGAGTCCCTCCCAATTAATGTGTGTACCCATTTTTATGAGGTAGGTCTGTCAATCAGAGTGACGCAGGTTTCTAGAACCTTTGTGCTGTAGAAAACATGTTTTTGACGGAAAAATCCAATTCCGCACTGACCCAACCTATTCTCATCCCTCCCTCGCTCCATGGTTAGGAAAGCAATTCTTAGGAATGCAGTCTTATCAGGATCTGCTTGGGCCAGCGTGCCTTCAATGTTATTTTTCCTGTGCAACCCAGTGTCTGTTTACAGAGAACGGTAAAGCCTCTTGCGAAAGTGGAAGCTGATACAAGTATTGTGATGAACCCTTTGCAAGCAACTTCATGATGGCTCGTGTTCTCTGTGATGAATATAGCTCACTATGTGCTAGGTGTTTAAGCGCTAATAATGCATTGTTAAACCATTGTATAGGTAAATGACTGTACGTATTCAGTACACTATTCGCATAAGCTATCAGTCCTAGTTTCTAATGCAGCAGGCTATAGACCTAATATGCAATATGGTTATCTCAGTGGGTTTATGCACCAACGCATGTTTTTTTTTTCATTACACTATAAGGCATTTACCAGACACTGCTATCATATGCCCAGGTATTTGCGCCATTTTCAAGCTGCTATCATTAGTGGCCAGGTAGTAGGATTACAGCAGTACCTGGAAAACACTTTTCCAATATCGATGCAAAAGGCATAATTGTTGGCATTACCAATGCTTGTTTAAGGATGGTACAGCTGCCATGGATTACATAGAGCATGCCTTTTCTTCACAAGCGCAGCAATCTTCAAAAGTGTTGCCTAGGCAAAGCCCGACCCTGGAAAGCCCTCCTGCCAGATTCGAGTAGGCTGAATAACAGAAATGTACCATTCTCCAGCATGGGGTCTGGCATGGATTCACATGCTCATGAATATTCCCCGTCGTCAGGCTGGGAATCCTCGGTAAAGAAAAAACCAGTATCAGTTTCGTTTCTGATCTGTCTTTCGTAGTAATAACCAATCACTGGTCTCTGCGTCATACTGACCACAGCCAATGACTGCCCTCTACCTAAGCACCGCCTCTGGCAGCCATCTTCAGATTTTTACCGCACGTTCATGTGTTGGGATCCTCGTGCTATTGCTCTCGAGCGTTAGTGCTTTTTTTTTCGCGCTTTTTCACAAAAAACTTCGATTCTTTCGGTCAAAAGAGCCTCAAGCTCCACCGATCCTACATCCGATCAACGGGGACCCGTGTCGGATTCATCTGTGCCCCTCAAGGGTGAAGATTTCGTCGAGCTACGCTTCGGAGGACTCCAGAAGCTTCTCAGGCCCGGTCTCGGAGATGGCCCAGGAGAAGGGAAGCTCGACGCCCGGAAAGCTGTTCAGGGCCTGCCCTGGATGCCAGCTGCAGAACGTCTTCAAGGAGGACGAACACTCTTTCTGCCTTTACTGCCTTCATGGGGACAAGACGCACGTGGAGAAGGACTGTGCGTTTTGCGGCAACATGTCGGAACGGACCATGAAGGACCGCCATCAACGTCTCGCCAGCTGGCTGGAGGGTAAGAGCCCGTCTGGCGAGAAGAAGAAGAAATCTGAGCGGTCTTCTAAGACCTTTGAGGGCGCCCCGGCGACGGGGGCCCAACATAAGGCCAAGCACCGCGAGTCCGCTGGCACCGGGAGCGCCGAACGGTCGGGCTCTACGGGCGCCAGGCAGGGCGCACCCTCCCCGGCACCATCAACCACGAGCCAACGCTCTGGGTCGGGTAAGAGGAAGGCCGAGCACCCGGCGAAGCTCCTGGAGAGACCCCGGTCGAGCTCTAAGGCAGAGGAGGAGCGTGGCAGTGCCCCCTCCCTCAAGGATAAGGCGGTGAGCGCACCTAAGGTGGTGAAGGCCTTGATCCATTCGACCAAGCCCTCTATCGAAACGGTCGCGGCGGCCCTGGCCCAGCCTGTGGAGGCTGCACCAGTGGTGGCGGCCTCGGGGCCCAGAATCTCCCTGCCTCCTCGGAGGGAGTCTTCTTTCGTGCCCATCGATAGGACCCCCGTGAAACCCTCCGTGGGGAAGAAGGGGGGGCAGGGCGTCGTCGTAGATTCGGCCTCAGCCTCAGAAGAGGAACTGATCGAGGTCTTAAGCCACGGCCTAGGCGTGGAACAAGACCAGCCCGTCGGAATGGGCCCCGACGCAGGCGACGACGACGACATCGTCGAGGATACCGACGGGGCCCCTGCTCGCCCGTCGGATTCCCCTCTGCCAGCGCCGCAAGACAACTCAGCGGCCATTTTGTTGGCTATACAGTCCTTATGCTCCGAGATAAGGACGAGACTTCCGTTACCGACGGAGGAGCCTCTCCCGTCGGGGGATCCAGAACCGGGACCTTCTGGTGTTCCCCCTACCAAGAAAAGAAGGATCCATCCACCGCCTCCTTTTCAACCGTCGCGCCCCGTCCAGCCCTCCTCCCCGTCCACCAGAGGGGATGATACGGGGACTGACACGGCAGCGACGGGTACGGACGACGAGGCATACGACTAGGATTTTCCGTCGTCGCCTCCCACCAGGGCTTCTCCACCCGACGAGATTGGATCGTTCCACTCAATGATCGCCAGGGCATCCGAGCTTTTCCAACTCTGCCCTGAGGAGAAGAAAAAGGAAGGCTTCCTTTACCAACGGCGCGAGGCCAAGAGGAAGACGGTCCTCGCAGTGCCTCTGTTGGACGACATTTGGGATGAGGGCCTTTCCCTCCTCAAGAACCCTTCCACGACGCCAGCGAAAAGAGACCGGTACGAGAAAAAGTACCGGGTCCCGGACTCGGCCCCCCTATGCCTCCGGGCGCAGCCTACCCCGGACTCCGTCGTCTCCGCGGCAGCCAGGAAGAAAGCGGGGGGGGGGTGCGGCCTCCACGTCGACTTCCCCGCCGGACGGCGAGGGAAAGAAATTGGATGCCATGGGACGCAGAGTCATCTCGTCGGCGGCGACAACGATTAAAGCGGCCAACGCCTTGGCTATCGTGGCCCGCTACGACAGGGAACTCTGGTACAAGATAGCTCCCCTGCTGGATTTTCTGCCGGACGACAAGAGGGCGGAGGCCCTTGAGATCCTGCAGGAAGGTGAGGTGGCCTCGGACCACGCCATCACCGTGGCGACGGACATCGCCGACACTGGGTTCCGCCAGATGGGCAACGGCGTTTGCCTTCGGCGTCGCGGATGGCTCAAGGCTACGGACTTTCGGCAGGACGTCCAGACCAGGGTCCTGGACATGCCCTTCGACGGGAACAACCTGTTTGGGAAGACAGTGGATGATTCCCTTCAGGCCATCAAGGCGGATACTGAGACGGCCCGGGCCCTTGGAGTACTGCAGCAACGGCGGACGCCCTTTCGGAGCGGCGGAGGCAAGGGCGCCTCCAAAGGTTCCGGCGGCGGTTTCGCTTCCTACCGTCAAGCGGCCCGCTCGTCGTCGCAAGAGGCCTACAGAGGACGAGGCAAGTCTGGCGGACCCCGCCGTCGTCGCCAAGGAGGCCAAGGCGGCAAGGCCGCTTCCAAGCAGGATTGAACCGGCCGTGGGGTCGGGCCCCCACCGAAGCACCCCGGTGGGAGGCCGGCTGGCGGGCTTCGTCAGCGTGTGGGAGTCCATCTCCACCGACCGTTGGGTGCTGGACGCCCTGGCCCGGGGCCACGCGCTCGAGTTTCAAAGAAGGTGCCCGCGCGTCCCCCCCGTGGCCAGGAAAGAACTTCACGTCCCTCAACTTCTCCTGGAGGTAAAGGCGATGCTCAGAAAGGGCGCCATCAAACTCGTCCCAAAGAGGCTTCGGGGCTCCGGAGTCTACTCGCGTTACTTCCTCGTGAAGAAGAAGACGGGAGGATGGCGCCCCATCCTGGACCTGCGACGCCTGAACAAGTTCATCAAGGCGCAGAAGTTCCGGATGGTCACCCTCCAGCACGTCCTGGGTCAGCTGGAGGAAGGAGACTTCCTATCGTCGTTGGATTTGGAGGATGCCTACTTCCACATTCCCATCCTAAAGGGGCACCGAAAATTCCTCAGATTCGTGGTCCAAGGGCGTCATTACCAGTTCAAAGCCCTTCCCTTCGGACTACGGTCGGCACCCAGGGTTTTCACCAAGTGCCTCGCACCGGTGGCGGCGCAGCTGCGCCGCGAGGGGATTCACGTCTACCCCTACCTGGACGACTGGCTCATCCGCGCCAAGACGAGGGAGCTCGCCGTGGTCCACACGGCAAGGACCGTCCAACTCCTCACGGACCTGGGATTCTCCGTGAACTACGCCAAATCCCACCTGGTGCCCGCGCAAGTCGCACTGTTTCTGGGAGCGAGGCTCGACACAGTGTCCCTTCTGGCCTCCCCGTCGGAGGAGAGGACCAGGACCATCTTGGGCAAGGTGCAACGGATGTTGGTGGCCGACGCGGCCAAGGTGAGGTCCATCAAGTCCCTCCTCGGGATGATGTCTTCCTGCATCTACCTCATTCCCATGTGCAGGCTCCGGATGCGCCCGTTGCAAGAGTTCCTGGATGCGCGCTGGATCCAGACGACGGGCAGCTTCGAGGAAAGGATCAAGCTCGACGAGAGTTTCCGACGAGCGATACGGTGGTGGGGCACCCGCGCGCATCTGACGGCGGGCATGGACTTCCAGACCCCAGCCCACCAGGTGACTGTGACCACGGATGCCTCCCTAGAAGGGTGGGGAGCGCACACCGAAAATCTGCACGCAAGGGGACTCTGGCTCCCGACGGAGAAGTCCCTGCATATCAACGTCCTGGAGCTCCGGGCAGTGTTTTGGGCCCTCAGGTCCTTCCTTCCGTCCCTCAAGGGCAAGGTGGTGAGGATCTTCACCGACAACACCACCACCATGTTTTACATCAGGAAACAGGGCGGAACCAGGTCCCCAGCGCTGTCCAAGGAGGCGCAGGACCTGTGGCATTGGGCCGTCGCCCAAGGGATTCTTCTGGTGCCGTTTCATCTGGCAGGGATAAAAAACACCATCGCCGACTCACTCAGCAGGGAGCTGCGCTCGTGCCACGAGTGGGAACTACGGCAAGATCTGGTGGATCGCCTCTTCCGACGGTGGGGCACACCCCAGATCGACCTGTTCGCGACGGCGACGAACACCAAGTGCCGGAGGTTCGCCAGCAGGTTTCCCCAGACGAGGAGCATGGGCGATGCTTTCTCGTTCCCCTGGGAGGGCCTGTTCCTCTACGCGTTCCCTCCCTTGCCTCTGCTAATCCGGCTCGTCAACCAGCTCAAGAGGTCACGGTGCAGGATGATCCTCGTCGCACCTGCGTGGCCGAGGCAGATATGGTTCCCGGACCTTCTGGACTTGTCAGCGTCCCCGCCAATCAAGCTGCCGGCGGACGCGGATCTACTCTCCAGGGAAGGAGGCGCCATCCTCCACCACGACACGAAGTCGCTGAACTTGCAGGCCTGGCTCCTGCAGCGCTAGAGTTTGGAGGATACGACATACCGGCCGATTGCAGAGAGGTTCTTGCAAAGGCCAGGGCGTCCTCGACTCTTAAATGCTACGGACACAAATGGAAGAGGTTCTCTGTCTGGTGCCACGCACAGAAGATTAACCCTCTACGGATTACGGCTCCCCAAGTACTGCCGTACCTGCTGACGCTGGCCAAAGCTGGTCTGGCACACGCGTCCATCAAGATTCATCTGGCTGCGATCTCCCGATACACCAGAACCACGGGCCGGGCGTCCTTGTGGTCTCATCGTCTGGTGAAAGAGTTCATGAAGGGACTGTTCAGATCGTTCCCGCCGGTGAAGGCTCCGGCCCCGGCGTGGGAGCTCAACGTGGTGCTGACCAAGCTCATGGGACCTCCGTTCGAGCCTCTGCACTCGGCCCCGTTGAAGTTTCTATCGTGGAAAACAGCTTTTCTCGTGGCCATCACCTCCGCACGACGAGTGGGAGAGATCCAGGCCCTTTCCTGCAAGGCCCCGTACTTGACTTTCCACGACACGAGGGTGGTGCTCAGGACGCACCCCTCCTTCATGCCCAAGGTACCGTCGGACTTTCATCTCAACGAACCCTTGGTGTTACCTGTGTTCTTCCCGTCGCCTTCGTCGCCGGCTGAGAGGACTTTGCACTCGCTGGATGTAGCTAGAGCGCTAAAGTTCTACGTGGACCGCACGAAAGGTTTTCGGAAGACGTCACAACTCTTTGTGAACTTTGGACCTGTCAATCAGGGGAAGGCTCTCTCGAAGGCTTCCATCTCCAGATGGCTCTCCGGCTGTATCATGTACTGTCACCGGTTGGCAAACCGACCGCTGCCTGGCCGTCCGAGAGCCCATTCCACCAGAGCGATCGCAGCTACCACGGCGTTCCTATCTGGTGTACCCCTGCTGGACATATGCAGGGCTGCTACGTGGAGGTCGACGCACACCTTCACGAAATTCTACTGCGTCGACCGGGATTCCAGGGAGGAGTCCAGGGTCGGCCAAGCAGTGCTGCGCAACCTGTTCGCCTGAGGTGAGCCTGGTGAGGAGGTAAGATGCTTAATGTTGAGTTGATGTGATGCTTAATGTTGAGCCTTTGCCACCTCCCGTGGTTGTGCATGTGTGTACTGCTATGTATTCTTTATTCATGAGCATGTGAATCCATGCCAGACCCCATGCTGGAGAAGGAACAAGTTACTTACCTGTAACTGTTGTTCTCCAGCATGGGTCTGGCATGGATTCACATGCGAACCCTCCCGCCTACCCCTCTGCGGCTCTTCACTTGGTCATACTGCCACTTCACGTGCTTCCAAATCTGAAGATGGCTGCCAGAGGCGGTGCTTAGGTAGAGGGCAGTCATTGGCTGTGGTCAGTATGACGCAGAGACCAGTGATTGGTTATTACTACGAAAGACAGATCAGAAACGAAACTGATACTGGTTTTTTCTTTACCGAGGATTCCCAGCCTGACGACGGGGAATATTCATGAGCATGTGAATCCATGCCAGACCCATGCTGGAGAACAACAGTTACAGGTAAGTAACTTGTTCCTTCTTCCACTGAGGATGTGAATTCAGTAAATAATTGTAAGATGCTGCTTTGCTGTACATAGTGCCAATCAGTTTGTTTAAATTCTTGGCACTGTGTACTGGTCGGCAATATTGGACTGGCTGCACACAGAAGAACTTTGCTGCAGGCTGACCCCTCTCCTGCATACCTCTTTTCTGAGCCATAAACTGTAAAATCCTGTATCATTTAGATGGGCGTATGCGTATGTGCATAAAGAACTGGTGTAAACTCTTCACTTGCCTACATGAATTGCTTATTGGGTTGTTTTTAATCATGGGTGCAGCTGTGGCCCGAAAGTGAATGCTTATTGTGACTTGAAACGATTTGGGTGGTGGGTGATGGTTTGCAGGGTGAGCGGTGGCCACCTGAGAGCAATAGGCTGAAATCCCCCATATGGTGGCGCAAGGACAGGCACCTGTCAGGAGATGGCGGCAGTAGCGTTCACGTGACGAGAACAACCTGAGATCAGGAAGTAATGTCTGCCTGAATGCCAGCCTCTTGCAGAGGCTCATCACTTAATGCATCTTGCGAACTGAAGGCAGGAGAGATGACACTTTAACATTGAGCTTGTACAGGGCTGACATTTGACTGGAGATGCTTTGCATCAAGTTACAGGAGTTGACTAATGCTGAACAGCGATCAGATGTGGCAAGGCATGAAATGGATTCGAGGTTATCTATCCTATGTGCACTGCATCAGTCATTTTAGGATGTGCAGTAAAGAGGCACAATGCCACACCATATAAACTAATGTTCAAAGTTTGAATAGCCACTTAAATGAGACGAGACGTGTTGGAACTGGTGTATTTAGTATGCACAGCATGAATAATGCATTCTTGCCAGAGATTGGTAGAAAGAGCTAGGTTAATAAATACGGATGCAGAATACCTCGGACTATACATTAATGCTACCTGCTGGGTCCGCATATCAGACGAGGCAGAGCATTTAATAGAATCTATGCTGTTCGTGGGTCACTGAAGGGTTAGCAATCTATAGAAAACGGCTACTATTGAATGTCTGTCCATGTACTTTTATGAATCTGGGGACTGGCCACGTGTACTTTGTAGCAAATCATATTCGGAAATAATTCAATTTGTTGTCTTTTTTTTTTTTTTTTTGCGAACGTTTTTTGAGTGGTGGAGCTCACGAGGACCCGGTTGTCCAAGTGGGAGGCTAGTATCCTCGACTCCCACCCTACCCCTGCTATGTCAGATGCCAGTTCCCAACGTGGGTCGGAACTGCTGCCACTGGGCCCTTTTTGGGGGGAGGAGTCTTTATTGTCCCCCGCAATCCCTGTAATGAAAGCGGCGGACACATCCGCTGCCTGCGAATCGCATTTTACCAAAAATAGGGAGCGGAGGACCCCCACTCCCCTCGTTCGGTAAAGTTGAATCCAGCAAATGCACAGTGAACGCGCATTCAGAATTAATTGACTGATATTTTCTCGGAATACCCAATTGGCGGGGGAGGGGTGTGTGTTTGTGTGTGTGTCTGGCATAGGGGGTGGTAAGAGATGTATGCATGAACACAATACACTGATACTTTTTGTGTCCTGGCATAATGGATCATTTGAAAGTAATGTCCTAGAATGTAAGGGGTTTACAGCAATGTAGTAAGCAGCGAAAGGTAGCTATCTATGCCAAGTGTGTCAAAATCCTTATGATTCAGGAATCGTACTTAAATGACCCAAAGTGCTCAATTTGCGATGGGGCCGTCATAGATTTTGGTCTGCATTCACGTGAACGTCCAGAACAGTTATGTAAACTCTTTGATATAATGTTGATGGAGAGGATAGATGGATCTTAGTGAGAGGCCTCCTAGCAGAGTGTAATAAAGCGTTATAAAAAAAAAAACTTAAGGGCCAAACTTTGGTTAGCCCTGAATTCTAGAAGTGGCATTTAGCATGTTGTACGAGGACATGGACATGGACTGGATAATTGGGGTAGATTATTGCAACATGATTCGTAATGTGATTTTAAATAGGTCTTCGCCCAGTAATCGCACACTCACAAAAGCTGCTAAGGACATCAATGAGGCTGACATTTTCCAATCGGACCGCTACATGGCGCTGCAGGAGATCAACAGAAAAAGCATTTGCATTTTATTTGGGAGTACACAATACTAATTGGTTGTTTTGCTCCTATTTAAAGTAGAATAACGCTAACAAATAGTTTGCCTAGATCTTTGTTGTAACACAGACCTATTACACAATCGTGGAGAAAGGTAGAAGTAAGCAGTGATCGAAGTGAGCGGTAACGGTCGGGAGCGGTGTTCCACTACTTTTATTTGTTTCTGTTTACCATTCCTCTGTTTTATTACCATATTCACCATTTAAAATAGAGGATTTGTCCATTCATGTCTTTGTGCAAGTGTAAAGTTGTAATGGGAGCTTTAGTTATTAGTTACTTAGACTATTGCAATGTCCAGGCTGCAACACTTATCACATGTTGCACTATGCTTCCACCTACCCTCTTCTCTGCCAAGACCACACTTCCACTACTTTTTTTCGGTACACTTTACCAGTGGAATTAATGACTACTGATCGTAAAACAGCCCAAGCCCAGTCAACGAACCCACCGGGCTGAGGCTGCCAACAACACATCACTGCTCTCTTGCACTTTTCCACCTTACTCCCACTAACTCACCCCCTTCCCCCTCCTTTCCCTTTTTCAGAGCCACCAGAGCACCAGAAGACCACTCCAGTGGTAATAGTGCGCGGTACAAATATCCTTTAACTTTAACACAATGAAGATTTAAACCGGATTCTCCTAAACATTGGCGGGTGTGGTCTTCGAGTGTGAAGCAGTCGTTGCAGTCTGTGCCGTCTGCCATTGCTCGGCCCGCTATCCTTCTGCTTTTCCAACCGCCAAGGTAACGCCTCTACTGTTCTCATTGACTGTTACTTTCTTGCTCCATACCTCCCTTTGGACATTCAGACTATTGCAAGTGTTTGACACTCTGTGCACGGCCCCTCAGGGGTGACTTTCAGTTCATTAAGTTAACAGTACAATTGCAAAGAAGGTCAGGAGCGAGGGCTTGTCTTAGTATACAGTGCACATGTGCCTTGATATCTGCACCATTTGTTTCATTCTTGCCCCTCTCTCCATAGGGGTTTTTATTTTGTACGCCGCAGTGTCTGCGGGCCTTCGGCCTTTGAGTCGCGCGATTATCACTGTCCTTCCACTGGTGTTCTTCGGATTGATTTTTTTCATGCAGTGACTGCCTTTGCCCCTTGAACCACATCTTCTGTTGAATAAGAATTGTTTTTTTTACCCAGAGTTTTGAACAGTTTTACACCCAGCCTTTCTGTCAAAGAAGAGCTCTTTGACACATTTCTCACACTATGGTTTCCCTGAGGAGCGGTTTCAGGGCCAGCAATTGTGAGTCGGATCTGGCTCCTGTACAGTTACTTAATACTGGGACTAAGCCAGTCTCCAATCTGGCGCAAATATGGGGGCTTTCGCCTATGCCCCTACCCAGAGCAAGGAATAGTTTGCTGTTCAGGGATGTTACAACGCAGGGAACAGATGGTAAATCCTTACTTGCAACCACCGCCTTAATTAACCCTACGCTGCCTGGCCAGGCTTTGGGGGAGCCTCTTTTGAACTTCTCACCACCAAATATAGGAGTTACGGATACATTGGCAATTGTGCTGACTGGGGAAGGGCTCTTGGCATTAACTGATGCAGAATGCCTCCAAGAAGCTGAAGTGTTGACGGCTCCCCCGCCATTGAGGAAAATAGTTAGGTTTCATGCCTCTATTCCACAGCCTAACGTGAATTTTAGGAACTTTGGTGAAGCGGGTCGTCCTATACGCTGTAAAAAAAAATGCATGTCGTCGGCAGCATGGGGTTGTTGGGGATTCTTTTGCTGACTGGGGTGCCTCCAAAGCGACCTCAACATCGGATCTCTCTAATGTTTTATTTTTGGAAGGATCAATGGCGAATGGACATCTATTAACTGTCATTCATGCCCGCCGGAATCTGGTGGACACCTGAGCCAGCAGGGTCCACACTGAGTGAGCAATACTAAAATCGCCCTAGAGGCTGGTCCTCAAGAACAAACTCAGGAAATCTGTCTAGAGGATTCATTCCATATGGTTGCTAATGCTACAAAGGATCTGTTAAGGGACACCATAGATCTTGATATACATCCTGCTTTGGCAGCACCTTACCATCGGAATGGTTTGTCAACAACGTTGACAGTTACTAATGCTTCTATTGTTCCCATCACTTTAAATCCATGGGTGGGTCCTGAAACACGGCCGTGTTTGGGGAACTCAAAGGCCACTACTGAGATGGGGATCTGTGAGTTAATCTCCCTCCTTCTGTCTAATTTACATATTAGTCTAAACCTGGCATTAAAACTTTAGGTGATACACAGGACAGTTTGGGTGGGATTTTGGTTGGTCAGCAAACTGCTTTCAATGATCTGTTGGTACGAATGGCTTGTTTTGAGAGTCTTGTTGGGAACATGAATCTAGGCAGTAGAAATGTACCTTCGGGGAAGTGCATTCCAGATGATTTCAACTGGAGATTGACAACACTGGATGAGAAAGTGTCTGCTATATTGGATGCTCTCTCACTAAGACCCAAGGCAGACCTTGAAGACAGGGGGTCTCAGTGCGGTGTCGTCAGCCAGTCTGATGAGACTATTCAGGAAATTTCACCTGGAATTCAGGTTCAAAGTGCTCTGGATAGTCCTTCGGCGTTGGTGGAGGCTATGGGCCTCTTGAACGACAAGACATCTGAACAGGAGGTAATAGTAGTGGTTGATTTAATGTCCCCTCCATTGAAAATGAAGTTGATTCAGAGTTATCAAGGAACCATCTAACAAGGGGGGAAAAAAGCATTGGAAGAAGGCTAAATACACTGAAAAAACAAAGAACATGCCCACTCTGAAATTCAAGGGGAAAATTCCAACCTGAAAGCCATAAGACAACTACAACAGCATGAAATGCGCACAAATAATAGCAGCCCTTGCGATGAGTCGGGCAATAGGGGTTCTGCTGAAGTGCGTATTATTTCTCATCCAGACTCAGTTAGAGGTACAGGTGTGTGTAGAGAGGTGAATAGAGAGAGCTTTGGTATCTCATTGGGAGTGCAGAGGGGGCGGAAGGAGAGAGTCTGATAGGGCATCCTCAAACAAAGCAGACAAAGATGACGGCTTTTGGCAAAATCATCAGCACAACGCATGTCCGCACCTCCACTGTTCCACTCCAGTCCAATGGTGCCTCCATTGCTCCTGTGCCCAGCTTGCCTGCAGTGACTCACGAGAACAGCTCGGAGGAATTACCCAAGAGTTGCATGCCTGCTCCTAATGGAGCCGTGGGGCAGACCAGCTCTTCGGTAGAGGGGGTGGGTGTGGCTGCTCAGGAGCATTACGAGGTCAGTCTTGCTAACAGTGAAGTTTTGAGAGGGGCCATACTCCCTAGTGATGGGGCCAGTCTGGGTCAACAGGTACAAATTGGGGCAACAGAGCCGGCGGCGGGAGAAGCTGCCCGCTCTGGTAGTAAAATCATGGGCTGGGTGCCTAATGCTAAATTTGTAGAAGGGACCAAACTTAATAAAACAGGATTACTGGCCATTTTTAAGAAGGTTCCGCTTCTGAGAACAAACTACTGATGATATGGATGCTATATCCCTGCCCAGAATTGATAACGGTAGAATGGTTAGTGATTTCCACTCAATCATGGCTGCAACCATGGTGTGGGACCAACAGAATAATCTTAAATCAATGGGATCTGATCTTGTGGAATTACAAAATGCTATTGAAGCCAATACATTTCTTACTTTTAAGGAATCTGTTGCATCGACTCAAGCTGTAGTGGCAAGGTCCCCTTTTGTAGCGC
Organism: Ambystoma mexicanum; assembly: GCF_040938575.1. Classification (NCBI taxonomy): domain Eukaryota; kingdom Metazoa; phylum Chordata; class Amphibia; order Caudata; family Ambystomatidae; genus Ambystoma; species Ambystoma mexicanum. Next base: position 177,033,620 of record NC_090929.1, on the reverse strand, counting down.
CATGTGATTCTGGCACCGTGTTGTCGCTTATCTCTAACCCCCTGGGTAATGGTCAGGATTGGTCCAGGTTTCAGCTGGCCCTTAAGACCTTAGAGAGCTTGAGGCAAGATCCGGGACATGCATGACAGAATTGAGATTGAAATTATCTCTTGGAATACATGTGGCAGCTCTAATTTGTATAACTTCATGCTCAATTCTGCAGGCAACAGATTTCCGAGAATCTATTTGTTTCAAGAGTCTATACTCATGACAAATCAATTGCTGGAAGGTTTCCATACTATCTCATGTCCGGCAGTTGGAGGTGATGGGGGGGGGCGTCCTAGAGGGGGCCTTACAATCGCTATATACTCCAATACGGGGTTTACATGGGAAACCATATGTAGTACGGAATGGCTTCTGGCAATTGGGTTAAATTTGGGGCCTGGCTTCCCACCAATTTTGATACTTAACCTTTATTGGAATCCTATTAGAGTAACCTTTTAAACCATTGACGATGGCCTGGGCGATATTTTGTATGACGGGATATGGCAACTGAGTGATTTTGGGAGGGGGATTTCAATTCCTTCTGTGCAGATGGTGCATGGTGGAATACTATGGGGACCTCCCCTACCTCTCAACATGTGAACATTAAACAAGGTATTCAGTGGGACTTCCTTCTGGGGGATTGGGACAGGTCTTTATTGGATCACCCGTCGTCCTCACTTGCCCCCAAACACACCTGGCATAGAGGAGCGCTGACCTCCAGGATTAATTTAATCTTTGTCTCCAATGGCATTAGGAATAATTGCAGTCACCTGAGCCATATTCCCTCTGACTTGGGGTACCATCTGCCCTTATCTTTTTCCTTGTTTATTTCCATGCCTACCCCTTTTATCAGACTGGACCTGGCGGGTCTGGATTCTAACAATAAGGGAACGAAAGTGGTGTGGAATAGGAACATTATTTTTAAATTCAATCCGCTATTTCTTATGTCCCTGAAGGAGTCCGCTTCTGTTGCCCCTGGTTGTGAGTTAAGGGAAGGATGTAAGGATTCTGTATATAATACTATCCTGTACCCGTCAAATTGGAGATCAATACAGCTCAGCAAGTAGAAGTAAAAGAGTCTATGTGAGCGATGACAGAATTCTTCAATCCAAGTTTCGGAAAAGAAAGTAACTTGCTGAGAAGATTCGGTTTGACAGTTTCTGAGTATGTTGTGTGTAAGTGTAAACTTCTTCTGAGACATAAGAACTATGTAAAATCTTTCAAGCTGGATGCCTATCTCAAACGTCATCAGAATATACTAAACTTGTGTAAGGGCAAAGACGGACAGTTTTGGTCCTCCGTTAACAGGTTATTGGGGAATGCTAAGGGTAGTATGGATTGCCCAACAGAATCTGCTAACTGGTTATTTTACACCAATAAATAGGCTCTAACGCGCATTCAAGCAAGGGCTTCACTAAGGGCTGTTATTGCTGGTGCTGGACGTGCTTTTTCCTGCTCCTCATGGCTGCTATCCAAATCGTTTTGTGCAATTTTGGACTGAAAACACGGTATTGACATTTGTGCATTTTACACCAGAGACTTTAATAGCAGTCTATAGCAGTGAACTTTAAAACACTCAAATAGCTACTGAAATAGCTACTACTGCTAAATTGTACTTTTTTGTTTCATTTTGTAGTGATACCTGAAGTCTCCACCTCCCCCTCCCAGAAGCCCTATATCATCTTGGCGCACACGCATTTGCGCTTTCACATTCAAGCAAGGGCTTCACTAAGGGCTGTTATTGCTGTTGTGGCTGGAGGGTGTGGAGGTGGAGGACTGGTTGTATGTTTGCTTTCTTACTGAGTAAAATTGTTTATTCCATCTATGCTCCCCCATTCTGAATAACTTAAACACTGAAAATATTGAGAATATCAACTGAGTTCTTCTCCTGTATTGGTCGAGTTGTATTGTTATTTGTGGTTGCCATTCGGCTGCCATCTACATTGTTTAACTGCATGGTCAAATTATACACTCTTATGACTGATATGCCACTGCCTGACCAAGTGGCGGCCACATTCTTTTCTAATAATGAAACACCCAAACGCCCAATACGAATTAAAGCGAATAAATTAGCAGGACGGCCAAAATCAACGTCCTGTCTAACAGACATACGTAAATTTTACCCTGACAAAATAATACTAAAAGAGAAAAACATGCCTGAGATCACAAACATCACTCCCACACCTCAGAAAAAAACAACCACTGTATCTACAGAAACGTTACCAACTTCCCAGATTGATTTATGTACACCATCAGACTCGCTACTAGCTGCATTTTCTGAAACAAACCTTCTGGGAGATTTTGCATTACCATCTACAAACAAACCCACAACGCTAGTACAAGCTCATGCAAAAATTACTGATGGCCAATCTATCTCAGTGACCCCGGGTGAACAAGTCGTGAATCATGTTCTAAAGAACCCAACAGGAATACCTATCATAACATCAGACTTGCCAATTACATTTAACCTCACCCAAACAAATGAGTCTCAAGATTATGAACATCTATCTCAGTCACCAGTAATGTTCACTCACTCTCACCCAATGAGTCTTCTGTTTTATCGATTTCTTTTACTCAACCAACTCCTAGGCAATCCAAGTCTTTTCCATCTCATTCTCAATCAATAACCTCTCCAGATGTTCATTCCTCACCAAATTTAACCTTGCAAGCAATGAACACTGCTCTTTTCTCTCTAGCTAAACTTTACGAAACTTTAGGCTCACACCTCATTGATCAGAACTTTCTCTTAAAACAAATTTTGGAAACCAAGCGTCACTCACCACTTCTTCCGAATCCAGCTCCTATGACCCAACAATACTGACTGTCTACAGAGCAAGCGAAAGCCAGTGGTAATATGTTAGATTTACAAGTGGAAGAACCTTCTGAAAAGAACGTAGGAAGTTCCAAAGATATTAAATTGAATGAAACAAAGAACGAAATCAGGCCAAAAATAGCGGCCATTGAGAAAATACAGACGGCAGATACAAAAAAATTGCTAAAGAAATCTTTGAAGAAACCACCAAAGACAGGATGTGTCCATGATGGTCAGTTAGAAGTCGAAGTAATTGAATCTCTCGAGTCACCATCTACCAAAGTCCTTGGAGAAATTGCAACAGATCGAAATACAGCAAACAAGCTTCCATTTAATATATTTGTACCAAAAGGCGAACATAAAAACACATCAAACAATGGAGGATCGCTTAAGAAAACTAAAAATCAACGAATCATCAAGGCTCAAAAGACGAATAGCACTCAACAATTCATTAAATCGATCTCCATGCCTGATAGGAGAATACAAGAAAAAAGAGCTGCCATTATCAGAAAATATGCAATCCTATCCAAGCTCAAAGCTTCCCTACCAAAATCGAGCATGAATAGTATATTAATCAAACCTTCAGCTAATGTGGATTTAACGTATCCTCCTTTGGACAACCTGATTGGAGCAAGAAAACAAAAACTCGCATCAACTGTGCCTACATGTATCGTTACATCTGATTTCAATTCAGCTGCAAAATCTCAGCAGTTACTTACTATGAAACAACCAGATGTTACATCTCTAACAACGTTAGAAAAAAAGAAGAGAAGAAATTCAGAAATCTCTCAATGTGTTCATGTCTCAGCCATTACAATTAGTTAAGCATCAGACACAACTACAGAATGACTCTATTCGACACAGTCAAGTGTGAAAATTAATAAACATGTAACTTTTCAACAGAATTCTGATGCAAATTTTCCAAAAATCATGGAAACTAATTCAACCAGAGAATCATACCAAATGAATCAGATTAATAATCCTAAAATGAACACCTTACGAAACAAAAATCAAAGTGCATCATGCTTTAGCCTAATACTTCAGAGCTGCACCAGTGATTATAAGTCATATGATCTCAACAGAGCCGCAGTCTTGAATCTCATGAGCAATATAAGTAGCCTACAAGATGTAACCACAACTGATATAGCCCAAGTGGAATTCATACACCCATATGACACTTCTGTAATAAAATTATGGATGTCATCAGGTCTAGTAAGAAATACCATATGGCTGGCTAGACATGAACTTTACCAAATGGGCTTTATGTTGTTGAATACTGCTGACAAATCTGTGGAGGACCTTCAGAGTCCACTCAAGCCTCGTGCCACAACTCTAGTAAAACCTTGGCTATCCACAGCAATGACAATCTCCTGTTCTTCAACAAATCAAAATGGTATGCGGACAATATCTCTTCCAAACAATCATCCAATGAAAGATCAACAATAACAACTCGAATCCAATTCCCACGTTCAATTAAAATTGGCCTCATGGAATACTCGTGGCAATAAACATCTTACAACATCATCAATGACTATGCTGGCGGAACATATTATATTTCTTCAAGAAGTATGGTTAACTAGTCCACCAGTTTGGGATAACCACCAGTTGGTGCTTAACCCGGCCACAAATGTGCTCCGAGGAAGACCCATGGCGGGACTCAGTACAGCTGTCAAAAGTAGTAAAAATCTAACTGTTACTTTCTGGCCAGCCCCAAGCAGTCATATACAACTCACTCGACTCAATTTTCATAAGAGGCAAATAGCCTGTCTGAACCTGTATTGGAATCATGTAGTTGTACAAGAGAACCAATTATTTGAATACATAGAAAAATGCTTGGATATTAATGCCGCAGACCCTCACAAAGATCATATCATTCTTCCAGGAGATTTAAATATGAATTGCATGAAGAAATCAGGCCACAAGTATCAAAAATCAACAAAAAGGTGGAATCACCTTATGAAAGAGAGAGGGCTTTAGATGGTAAATGGTTTGATGCAATATGATATTCCCCCAAAGAATACCTGGAAGAGAGGCAAACAAGCATCTTTGATAGACTATATTTTTGTTGATTCGAGTTTGCACTCCTGTTTCTCCATCAACAATCTCAACTGAAAATGATATTACCCAGGTACCAGTTGCAACAACAAGCTACAAATACAAATGGACCCCTACAAATCTCAATGGATTACTTCAAATCATTTCCTATCCTCCGGATATCTTATGTCCCGATATTATCATCAGAGATGAGACGTATGTTGCAGCCCTACGGACATTTGAACAAAGAATAAGTACAAATACGAAGTTAGCTAACAGAAGGAAAAATCATAAGCATGTTCAGGACAACTTAGTTAAACAAATGAAGACCTTAATGAAAAAACAAATTCGAAATCTAAAATATCTACCTTTGGATCAAAGACTTCTGCAAGGAAAAAAACTCAAAAACAAATATGTAAACTGGCTAAAGCAACACAAAGCCAGCATGCAATTAAAAGATGCACAACTAATGCGTACTATAGCTTCGAAAAGCTCAGCTATGATTTGGGGTTTAATTAAAACTATTTATACCCCTCAACAATCCATTGTTCAACTTAATGCAGTGTGGGTAGCCTACTACAGTTCGTTTTATGCAGACTTTCCTTGGGCTAATCAACCTGCACATACACCCCCACCACCCGCCAGAGCAGGAGCTCTTAGGCTGCCTGTGCTGCAGGAGCAGCACCAACTGCACGAAACCAGTGAAGCTGAGGTAAGCTACACTGTAGCCAGCTGCCCTGAAGGTAGCACCTCTTCCAGTAGCTCACCGCTACTATCACTGTGCCAAACTCCACATAGATCTGTCGCACCTGAAGTGCACTAAATCCCTACAATCGGGGTTTCCTTTGCTTGATCCCGCCTCATCTGACCCGCGAGATGCGAGATGCAAGATTCCCAAAGATGGCCGCCGCCTTGATGCGTCGCTTCGCCTGACTCTGTCCGACAGACACCAGGCACACAGACCTCGCCGATTGGCCCAACCTCCTCCTTCACCACTGGCCAACCACCGACAGGCGGAAGCCGGCCGGCGGAGTAAGGCCCAGGAAGAAGGCTGACTGAGCTGACCGAGCGCAGTCGGCGCTCGGTGCCCACTCCTTTTCACATTCGCATATATACGCTGGATACATATTCTGCTGCAACACTATTAAGGCGAGAACGAAAGTAAATGCTTCATTGAAATCGTCCCCATCCACGGGCCTTGTGATTGCCCAGAAATCGTCCTTGCACTATATTTTGCCACTCCAAAATGGAGGCTCAACATGTAACGAAGCGCTGCCTAATATGCTGACCAGGCAGCCGTCGGCAACGCAGCCTCATTGGCCTACAGCCTGCACTAGCATTGGTAGTCCATGTGCAATTATCAACTATGCCACACATGTCCTCCTCCAGAAATCACATCTAGGAAACCGAGGGCAGTCTTACTTGAACTATTGCCACTGCAACTAATTAAACATACTGCTAATTCTCCACCCAGCCATATTATATGCTCTCTTTACACCTTGTTCATTACTCACTGCCAACCCGAATCTGGGTGATTGACTGTTTGTCTATTCTGAATTATCGCCCTTCTGACTCCAACTACTAATCACTTCCTCATCATGTGTGACATTTGCCCAGCCCCCTAGCACAGCGCATGGTTATTACGCATCCGACTCTACCAGATCTGCTAGACTCATGTTGTTACACAAAATAATGGCCTGTAGCCCGACACTACAGAATCCTATTGCTTGCATATGCTTTGTAGCCCTAGTGTGAATTCTGTATCTAGGTGAACCCTGTCTGCACATGCATTTTTAGCCCTAGTGTGAATTCCGTATGTAGTTGAACCCTGTCTGCACATGCATTTTTAGCCCTAGTGTGAATTCTGTATCAAGGTGAACCCTGTCTGCACATGCATTTTCAGCCCTAGTGTGAATTCTGTATTTAGGTGAGCCCTGTCTGCACATGCATTTTTAACCTTAGTGTGAATTCTGTATCTAGGTGAGCCCTGTCTGCACATGCATTTGTAACCTTAGTGTGAATTCTATATAGAGGTGAACTGTGTCTACATATGCATTTTGCATCTTTGCAATTAACTAGCATGCCTCCCCTGCTTAGTAATTGCCTTGCCTGCTCCCTGCTCCTCTTAATCACCATAATACTGTCCAACATGCTGCCTCAGCATCCAACTACCATGTGCGCGACCTTACCTAACTCCAATTCATCCAACTGCTTACCGCTAATGATAATTGAGGCACCCTTAGTGCCACCAGCTAGCATCCCTGCCCCACTATAGACAGGAATACTAGACTCAGAGCTAGATTAGCCAAAATCTACGAGCCACTCGCCCGCTCTGTGCCCACCACAAAGAGACCTAGCACCACTCCCACCAACCCTAACAACTTCAAACCTAAATTATCTCTGAACCACCATACTAAATATCCACCTCATCCCACTAACCAGAGAAATACTAAACCCATACAGAAGTTGTCGGCCTCTACTACCACTACATCTATAGTGAGCCCCCAAATCAAGGGAGCTCTAATCAATGCTAGATCATTAGTAGCTCATGCAAACAAAATTGCAGACTTAATTATCAATGAAGACCTAGACCTCCTTGCTATTACAGAGACCTGGCCCCATCCGGCAGCAGGCCCCATGCTTATGTTAGCAGTCCATGAGAATTACACTATCTTGAGACAAGACCGACCTAACTCTAGAGGAGGTGGTGTTGCCATCATTCATAAATGTAGCCTTCCTATAAGGATAGCTACCACCATCAGTGTCCCTTCCTGCAAACTACTCTCAGCCAAAGTTCCCATTACTAATGCCCAAACCCTTAACATCCATGTGATCTATCGCCCTCCAGGCCCATTAGGTACATTCGATGAGGATCTTAACACTATCCTATCTACTAACCTAAAAAACACTACACAGGCGCTCACCCTGGGAGACTTCAATATGGGTTTCAACGACCCCGAAGACCAAGCCGCCATCACCACGCTTAACACCCTTACTGAATTAGGATTTACTCAAAGAAGCCTAAAACCCACCCATGACAAGGGAAGAATACTTGACTGGGTGGCTGACTATAACTGCCTAGCCAACATTACGGACATCTCACCACTAGCCTGGACCGACCACTTGGTATCATTCTTGCTGTCCACCACTAGACCTCCTCCTATGCAGTCCAGTAGGGCCCCACCCACTCTCACGAGAAACAAAAAGAGCATCACAGTGGAGTGACATATCCCCAACCTACCGCCCCACACTCAACTCACTCTCTGACAACGTGGATCCTGAGACCCTAGTTGAGGAATATAATAAAATTATATCCTCTTCCTTGGACTTAATCGCCCCTCTCAAACTCAAGCCAACCAAGCCCAAAACACACTTGAACAACTGGTATACACCATTCCTCAAAAACTTAAGACTCTGTCAGGCTGAGAGGTCCTGTATCCGCGGAAGCTGCTGAACCCCCGACAATCCCCCTGAGATGTATTTCCCAGAACTAGTTTTCAATACAGCTCTGTAAACTACACCCCAAAGGGAAAGGGGGAATGGGACAACAAAACAAAACCAGGCAGACTGCGTCAAGGCTAATCAGTGCTGAACCTGCAGAGGATAAAGAATAACATATACACTTTCTTAATTCACTTACTTAACCTTATGAATGGGAAGTAATTAATCCTTAACTAATAATTGAGAATCCTACCTGGTTCTTCTCTTGAAATTTCTTAGAGAAGCGGATAAGATGCTGAAAATCTCTCTTACTTGCGATACTAGAAATTCCCAGCAACTTCTTACATTAGACAAAACTGGAAGTTTTAGTTCTGTTTGTCTTTTTTCCAACTTGCACTGGTAGTTCAATTAGATTGTCTTTAAAATGTTCTTTCTTGTAATATCAAAACTTTTCAAACTATTTATAATTATCTTGAGTCTTTGAATCCTTGAAGAAAGAGGAAAAAACGTGCTAACTGCACACGCAGGTTATTTCCCTTAATCGTTGAACTTCACATAGAAATCTTCCTGGTTGAAGAACACGCGCAAACGGATGAAGACGCGCGATCCAAGTAATCCACACGCGCAAAAATCCACACGCGCAACAATTCACACGCGCAATGGTCCACACGCGCAATAATATTCTCCTGCGAGACACGCGAAATAAGAACACCCGCGCTATTGAGTTCAAAAGCAACGAAGTGATTGTCACGCGCAAAATTACTCGCGATGGAAAAAACACACGCGCACTCACAAGGCACGCGACGAACAGATTCTCGCGCTTAAAATCACACGCGCTTTGTATTTCACACGCGCTTTGTACACACGCGATAAAAATCACACACGCTTTATATTTCACACGCGAATTGTATACTCGCGCTAAAAATCACACGCGCATTGTATTTCACACGCGCTTTATATTTCACACGCGCTTTGTATTTCACACGCGCTTTGTAGTTTTCACGCTGCGTATAGCTTTTGGCGAAAAGGATCTCTCGCGCAATAAAACACACGCGCTTTTAAAATGGCACGAGACCAACCTCTGCTCGCGCTCGGAATACAAACGCTAGAAAGCACGCGCTCACTTGAATACGCACGTTACAGTCAAAATCTCGCGCTAAGGAACACCGCACTGGAAACACAAGCGCACACCGATAGTTCAATTGTTTTAGTTGAAACACTACTTTTAACGAATTTTCAAGGAGACTGTATTTAAGATGAACAGATTTACAGTAGAAATAAAGTCACTTATCTCCTTAGCGAATTCACAAAGATTTCCTGCTTTTCCTATCTTCCAAAACGAATTCCTGCCAGCTGAAGACTTCTCCTGAACCCCCAAGAAAGTAGCCGCTCAACTGCTGAGATCTGAAGGATAAAATCCACCAGGCCTAATACTAAAGCAGGAGCAGCCACTGAACACGTCCTCTCAGATGGGGTTTTGATGATGAAAGGCACAGAGTGACAGTTTAGAATGTTCATTGTTGTTCAGCATTGTCTTCTAGCCAATCAGAGCTGTCACTGTGAGGCTCCATCTTGCCTTGGGTCAGAACCAGGATTCTGAATCATCAAGTTAAGGCCTAACCAACTATAATGGAAAACTTCCCACCCACACAAAGCTAATCTGAAAAGGATAAATAATGAAAAGGAAACTTGAATAAGAGAAGGAAACCTGACAGTACCCCCCTCCTAATGCCCAGTCTCTGGGCCTATCTTGTGTGGGTATTTAGCGTGAAACTTAGCAACTAAACGGGGGGCATGTACATCAACTGAATCTTCCCAAGATCGTTCCTCCGGTCCATATCCCTCCCAATCAATCAAATACTGCAATCTTCCCCTCACTTTCCTAGAATCCAAAATTTGTTTAACCACAAATTCCTCAGATGAATCCTCCAAAATCACAGGGGAAGGTGGTGTTCTGAATCTAGCTCCTGAACAAACTGGCTTTAAAAGACTAACATGAAAGGTAGGATGTACCTTCAACTGCTTGGGTAATTTCAATCGTACTGCCACAGGGTTGATGATTTTCTCTACCTCAAAAGGGCCTACAAATCTTGGACTGAACTTATTCTTCCCCTTAATTTTCAGGTATCGGGTAGAAAGCCAAACTAAGTCTCCCACCTTATATTCAGGACCAGTTTTTCTTCTCAAATCGGCATATCTCTTATATTTCAACTTATTTTCTCCCAGAACCTTTTTTGCTCTATCCAAGTTATTTTTCATTATCAACAAGCGATCTTCCACTCTAGGATTCCCTGAATCCTCCTCCAACACCTCAAAACTCAGAAAGCGAGGATGAAACCCACGACCCAACAAGAAAGGGGACATAGAAGTAGCATCTTTTCCACAATTATTGTAAGAGAATTCTGCCAACCACACCAAATCCACCCATTCCTCTCTAGCTTGTAAATAACACCTTAAAAACTTCTCCAATTCTTGATTTACTCTCTCCACTTGTCCATTACTTTCCGGATGATACCCAGAAGTCAAACTAACTTCCACTCCAAGTTTCTTACAGAAGGCCCTCCAGAATTTTGAAATAAATTGAGATCCCCTGTCAGAGATAACTTGACTTGGGAGTCCATGTAGTCGAACTACACCTTGCAAAAAACTATGAGCCAGTTTTTCCGCGGTAACCTCTCCCTCTATTGGTAAAAAATGTGCTTCTTTAGTAAGAAGATCGACCACAACAAGAATGGTAGTACAACCCTTATCTTGAGGGAGATCTACTATGAAATCCATAGAAATTGTGTGCCAAGGACGAGGAGGAACAGGTAACGGCTCCAATAAACCATGCGGCTTCCCAACTTGACTTTTCGCTTGTGCACAGACTACACAAGTTTTAACAAAATTCAATGTGTCTTGGCGAATTTTTTCCCACCAAAAATTTCTTCGAACCAGTTCCAGAGTTTTTCTGAACCCAGGATGTCCTGCTAAAATGGATTCATGACAATTTCTCAAAACCTTTTCTCTCAACTCATCAGTAGGTACATAAAGCTTATTATCAAAAAAAGGAAGATTGTCTTTCAACTTTCTAGCTGGATCCAATCTCACCCACTCCTCCATCTTCTGCAAGGACATATTTTGACGAACTTCATTCAAAAAATCCATTTCTTTAATGGCTCCAGCTAACAAAAAACGTTCTGGAGCAATTATAGGTTCTGGTTCTATAAGCTCTTTGTCTTCACTTCCAGGAAATTGGCGAGATAACGCATCAGCTTTTTTGTTCTGACTTCCAGGTTTAAAAGTCACAATGAAATCATAATCTGCAAAGAACAAAGACCAACGAAGTTGTCGTGGAGACAAAGTTCTTGCAGATTTTAAAAACAATAAATTTCTGTGATCAGTAAGGACCGTTACTGTATGTCTTGCTCCTTTAAGAAAATGTCTCCATTCTTCAAAAGCGGACTTTATTGCTAACAGTTCCCGATCAGCAATTGTGTAGTTCACTTCAGCAGCAGAAAACTTTCTAGAAAAGAATGCAACTGGATGTATTTGACCAGTAGTTTCATTCCTTTGAGAAAGCACCGCCCCCAACGCTAAATTTGAAGCATCCGCCTCCACAAAAAAAGGTTTAGAAAGATCTGGATGAATTAGAATTGGACTAGAAGTAAATCTTTGTTTTAACTCTTGAAAAGCCTTTTCTGCTTCAAGGTCCCAGTCAAATTTCACTCCTTTTTTCAAAAGTCTCGTTATAGGAGCAACCAGTCGAGAAAAACCTTCTATAAATCTCCTATAAAAATTGGCAAACCCTAAGAAACTTTGTATTTCCTTAACCTTAGTAGGGGGGGGGGCATTCAAGAACGGCTTGCACCTTTTTAGGATTCATTTCTAAACCCTTAGGTGAAATTATAAAACCTAAAAACTCCACAGAATCGGTATGGAATTGACTTTTTTCCAATTTGGCAAACAAATGATTTTCTCGCAATTTTTGTAACACCAAGCGCACATGTTTCTGATGTTGATCTAGGTCAGAAGAGAAAATCAAAATATCATCGATATAAACGACAACAAAAATATCCAAGAATTCTCTAAAAACCTCATCAATGAAAAATTGGAAAGCCGCTGGAGCATTACATAGACCGAATGGCATAACTTGATATTCAAACAGCCCAAATCTGGTCTTAAACGCTGTCTTCCATTCGTCCCCTTCCTGCACACGTACAAGATGGTAAGCTCCTCTCAGATCTAATTTAGAGAAAATATTTGCTCCTTGTATTTGATTAAGCATTTCTGAGATGAGAGGAAGAGGATACCGGTTCTTAATAGTGACTTTATTAACTGCTCGATAATCTATGCAAGTTCTAAGCGAGCCATCCGGTTTTGGTACAAAAAATAAAGGAGAGGCCGCAGGTGACTTAGAATGACGAATAAATCCTTTGGCCAAATTTTCCGACAAATATTCTTTTAAATAATCATTCTCTTTCTCAGTAAGAGCATATACCCTACTACTAGGCAAAATTGTTCCTGGCTCCAGTTCAATTTTACAATCAAAGGATCTATGAGGTGGTAATTCTCCTGCCACTTTCTCATCAAATACGTCCCAGAAATCTTTGTAACACTGGGGAAGTTGACCCACTACAGCTCCCACATCATGACCTCCAATTCCAGTCTCAGCCAGAAAACTAGATACAGAATTACTTTGTTTAACCTCTTCCTCTTAGAGACTTCCTGAAAAGCAATTCTCTTTACAAAAATCGGATTGCATGTCAATTGTCCTAGCACTCCAATCAATTAGGGGATTATGAAGAGTAAGCCAAGGCATGCCTAAGATAATCTTCAACAAAGGGGCATCAATTAACTCAAATGAAATTATCTCTCTGTGACCTCCTGATAACTCCAAAGTTAAAGAACCAGTTCTATGAGTAATAGGACCAGAAGATAAACATGTACCATCAACAGCCCTAGCCTGCTCTACAACCTCCTTCAGAATAATTGGAATTCCCAACGATTTGGCCAGACCCCAATCCATGAAATTCCCAGTCGCACCAGAGTCAATCATTACAGGACCATTTCCCTTACACTCCAAATCAAAAAATAAGGATACATTTATGGTTATATGAGGAACCGCTGTCTGCACCGTATTGGCGATCTGTTGTACCTTGACTGCTGAGGAAGAAGTCTTCTTGGGAGTGTAAGGACAGTTTCCTAAAAAATGCCCACCTCTTCCACAGTATAAACACAAATTATTATCTCTCCTCCTAGTCTTTTCCTCCACTGTTAACGGGCCTCTGATTCTTGGAGATGAATTATTCCCTTTGGGTCTACTCTCTATTTTGGGTCTATCTACTCTAAGTATAGACTTTACATCACTCTGACCATGACGTCTCTCTGCCTTCCTTTCACTCAAACGGAAATCCAATTGAATAACCAAATCAATCAGACCTTCACAAGTAGGAGGGCGTTCAACTACTCCAGACAAAGCATCCTTTAACTCATCTCTAAGGCCCCGATAAAACAACGAGGCTTGTTTAGCCTCGGGCCACTTGCTTTCTAACACAAGGGACTTAAATTGTGTTATATAAGCAATCAAGTCTCTATTACCTTGTTTTAATTCTAAAAGTTCACCATCCACTTCCAGAGATAGCTGTCTTCTATCAAATATTTTTCGGAATATCTCTAAAAAGTTGGTATAATTTTCTAAAACCGCACTCTTTTGACTCACCAACAACCCAGCCCAAGCAGATGCTTCCCCAGAAAGATATGACAACATAAATGTTATCTTAGAAGCATCCGATGGAAATAATTCTGGTCTACTCATAAAATGTAATTCACATTGTGTTAAAAACACCCTAAACCTCTTGGAATCCCCATGATAACGTTCTGGGGACGCCAAAGGCACTGGCATAATTATACTCCTTACCCCTTCTGCCACTGTAGGCGCCCGTAGTATGTGTGGTAACTGATCTTCTCTTTCTAACTCTGGTGGAGAACCTGCGCCCCCTGAAACCTCATCCTCTCTCCTTTCTCCCCTCTGTTGAATTTGTGTAACTTTAACACTTAAGTCATCCACCTTTTGACTAAGTAAAGCATTCCCATCCCGAGAAATTTTCAACTCCTCCCGTAACTCCCTAATCAAAGATCCTAACATCTCCATGGATTCGTCGGGGTTCATGACAGCTCGGGCGGACTAAATTATTGGCCTTTCATTCTGTCAGGCTGAGAGGTCCTGTATCCGCGGAAGCTGCTGAACCCCCGACAATCCCCCTGAGATGTATTTCCCAGAACTAGTTTTCAATACAGCTCTGTAAACTACACCCCAAAGGGAAAGGGGGAATGGGACAACAAAACAAAACCAGGCAGACTGCGTCAAGGCTAATCAGTGCTGAACCTGCAGAGGATAAAGAATAACATATACACTTTCTTAATTCACTTACTTAACCTTATGAATGGGAAGTAATTAATCCTTAACTAATAATTGAGAATCCTACCTGGTTCTTCTCTTGAAATTTCTTAGAGAAGCGGATAAGATGCTGAAAATCTCTCTTACTTGCGATACTAGAAATTCCCAGCAACTTCTTACATTAGACAAAACTGGAAGTTTTAGTTCTGTGTTTGTCTTTTTTCCAACTTGCACTGGTAGTTCAATTAGATTGTCTTTAAAATGTTCTTTCTTGTAATATCAAAACTTTTCAAACTATTTATAATTATCTTGAGTCTTTGAATCCTTGAAGAAAGAGGAAAAAACGTGCTAACTGCACACGCAGGTTATTTCCCTTAATCGTTGAACTTCACATAGAAATCTTCCTGGTTGAAGAACACGCGCAAACGGATGAAGACGCGCGATCCAAGTAATCCACACGCGCAAAAATCCACACGCGCAACAATTCACACGCGCAATGGTCCACACGCGCAATAATATTCTCCTGCGAGACACGCGAAATAAGAACACCCGCGCTATTGAGTTCAAAAGCAACGAAGTGATTGTCACGCGCAAAATTACTCGCGATGGAAAAAACACACGCGCACTCACAAGGCACGCGACGAACAGATTCTCGCGCTTAAAATCACACGCGCTTTGTATTTCACACGCGCTTTGTACACACGCGATAAAAATCACACGCGCTTTATATTTCACACGCGAATTGTATACTCGCGCTAAAAATCACACGCGCATTGTATTTCACACGCGCTTTATATTTCACACGCGCTTTGTATTTCACACGCGCTTTGTAGTTTTCACGCTGCGTATAGCTTTTGGCGAAAAGGATCTCTCGCGCAATAAAACACACGCGCTTTTAAAATGGCACGAGACCAACCTCTGCTCGCGCTCGGAATACAAACGCTAGAAAGCACGCGCTCACTTGAATACGCACGTTACAGTCAAAATCTCGCGCTAAGGAACACCGCACTGGAAACACAAGCGCACACCGATAGTTCAATTGTTTTAGTTGAAACACTACTTTTAACGAATTTTCAAGGAGACTGTATTTAAGATGAACAGATTTACAGTAGAAATAAAGTCACTTATCTCCTTAGCGAATTCACAAAGATTTCCTGCTTTTCCTATCTTCCAAAACGAATTCCTGCCAGCTGAAGACTTCTCCTGAACCCCCAAGAAAGTAGCCGCTCAACTGCTGAGATCTGAAGGATAAAATCCACCAGGCCTAATACTAAAGCAGGAGCAGCCACTGAACACGTCCTCTCAGATGGGGTTTTGATGATGAAAGGCACAGAGTGACAGTTTAGAATGTTCATTGTTGTTCAGCATTGTCTTCTAGCCAATAAGAGCTGTCACTGTGAGGCTCCATCTTGCCTTGGGTCAGAACCAGGATTCTGAATCATCAAGTTAAGGCCTAACCAACTATAATGGAAAACTTCCCACCCACACAAAGCTAATCTGAAAAGGATAAATAATGAAAAGGAAACTTGAATAAGAGAAGGAAACCTGACAGACAGAAAAAAAGAAATTGTGAAACCATCTGGAAAAGAGACCCATCAGTAGCCAACAAAATCAAATTCACCAAACTAGCGGCCCTGTATAAAAAAGAAATCATTCTAGCCAAACGTACCTCCTTTGACTCCCGTATCTCCCAAGCCAGTTCAAACATGAAGGAACTATTCTCTATTCTGAAAGAAGTGGAAACCCACATAGCACCACCAGACACCTGCGTTAAAGATAAGAACTGGTGCACCGACATCCAAAATGCCTTGGCCAACAAAATCGCTACGTTACAAAATAAAATATCTTGTAAAAAAGCATCTTTGAATAACCCTGGCCTGTCTAAGCTACCCGAGAAGCAGATTACAAGTGAACATACCAGATTCAATTTTACAAAAGTGACCATCCTTGAAGTTGAAAAAATCATCTTGTCATTGAAGCCCTCCAACTGCCAGGGAGACTTATGTCCAGCACAGCTCATAAAAGACGCTGCCCGTGACCTCTCCCCATTTATCACAAAGCTAATCAATGCCTCCTTCTCTACTGGGTCCATCCCAACCAACCTAAAGCAATCCTGGGTTCTACCTTTACTAAAAAAACCTACCCTTGACCCAGCTACCCCCACGAATTACAGACCCATAACAACTGTACCGTTCCTCCTGAAAATCCTGGACAAGGTAGCCTATGTTCAAATACAAAAGCACTTGGAAGAACACCACCTGCTAGGAGCCAGACAATCAGGCTTCCGACCCCAAAATGGGACTGAGACAGCTCTCATCGACCTTAAAACACAGATCGATCTGCTCACAGACAATGGCCAAGCAGCATTACTCCTCCTCCTCGGCCTCTCTGCAGCATTTGACCTGGTCGACCACTCGGTCCTTTGCACTCACCTACACACGGCCGCCCATTTCTCCCCCGAGGCCATTACATGGATTAGATCCTTCCTCGATGGCAGAACCATGAGGGTTTTTTCGCCTATAGATGCTGCAGACCCCATACCCATCACCTGTGGCGTACCTCAGGGCTCCTGTGTCTCCCCTACACTGTATAACATATTTACCAAGCCCCTTTTCGATGATCTGGATCATCTCGGTATCACCTACACTAACTATGTAGATGATACCCAGATCCTCCTCTGCTTTCTGGAGATTATGGAAAGGATTTGGCCTTGGTGAATAGGGTTTACATCATCATCCAGGCATGGATGGCCACTCACGGTCTATGCCTGAATGATGATAAAACTGAACTCGTCACCTTGGGTACTACTGCCAGCCTAAAGAAATTAAGCTCAGCTTACTCATCCTTCATGATTGATGGCAACACCATCAGAGTGGGACACAAAGTCAAAACACAGGGCTTCTACCTGTACTCCAACTTCTCCTTTATTAGACAGGTGAACTCACTAGCCTCCTCCACGGCTTACACGTGCAAATTGATCCGCACAGCCAAACCTTTTCTATCCATCACCAGCTGCCTGACCTTGGCCAGAGCCCTCATACTATCCCGCTTAGACTACTGTAACGCGCTTTATCTTGGATCCTCCAAAGCCATTACTAGCAAGCTTCAAACCCTCCAGAATAATGCACTCGGAACGGCCCTGGGCATCTCCAGAAGAGACCACATCACAGCACACAGCCAGCAGAACAACTGGACCCCTATCATAGACAAAATCTCCCTTAAAAATGCTTCACTCACCCATAAGTCCCTTAATAACGCGGCCCCCATCTACCTGATCGACAGATTTCACAGACTGACATCCTTGAGACCGACAAGGTCAGCATACAGAGACTGCCTCTCTGTCCCTAACTACAAACGCTCTACCATAGGAGGTAATAGCTTCCCAGTGAAAGCGGCGAAACTGTGGAACTCCCTAACACCCACTCTTAGAATGGACTTACCCTACCAAAACTTCTGCTCCAAGATGATGTCTTGGCTGAAGACAGCTGCGATCTAAACATACTGAGCCAGGACGTCTCTCCCTCCTGTCACCTGGACACACAATTGTTAACTGTATATTTGTATATATTGTTTTCTCTCCTCCATTACTACTGTTTATATGCCATGTATATATTTTACTGTCTGCAACTAAGTTTCGCAAATTCCTGTATCTGCTGCGCCCTGTTACCCTAGGGTATTCCGGCGCATTACAAATAATAAACAAACAAACAAACTCACTTGAAAATAGATCTGTGATATTTTAGAAAACATAAAAAAACTGTTTCTAAAGCCCGAGGCCCGGGCGGTCTATCAAACTCTGTCCCAGCCAGAAGCCTGGGCAAATATACTAAGATTTATATTTCATCAAGTAATTGCATCTCAACGAATACCTCAATCGTGGCGTAAATCCATCATTCTTCCCATCTATAATAAGCACAACAGACAAGATCCCAGAAGCTACAGACCGATAGCTCTACTTACTGTACCTGGGAAACTATTTGCCCGCCTAATTTTGGCTGAATTCGTAGAGTGGTCAAACAAATCTAACATACCAAACAGGATTTATTGCTGGCCTGGGAACATCCGTCAATCTACACATTCTGCATGCCATCAAGCATAAAGAGTGGCAATCGAAACAACCAGTGTTCATGCCCTTCATTGATTTACAAACCGCGTTTGATTCAATCTCCAGGAACCTTCTCTTTGATAAACTGAAGAATAGTAATTGCCCGATCCATCTTCGACATTGGATTCGAGAATTTCATACCAGCACATCAATCCAGATAAGACTCTCTATGGACAGTAAACTATCCAGGTGTATATATACATATAGAGGACTGAAGCAAGGTTGTTTGTTGGCTTCCTCCTTGTTTAACTTTTATATAACCAATCTCATAAATCATTTTATGAATATAACATCTGACTCCCCTCGATTGTCTAATCACACAATTCCCTACCTATTCTATGCTGATGACCTCGTTCTTCTGGCAAAGACAGCTAGAGGTCTTCAAATGTTACTGGATAAATTACATAACTATGTTACCATCAATAAGCTGACAATAAATTTGGACAAATCAAAAGTCATGGTTACAGCTACTAATAACGCAAAGAGAAGGATTCGGCAATCGTGGTGCATGCAGGAGAAACCATTAGAAATTGTATCGGAGTACAAATATTTGGGCCTAAATGTAAATAATGTCATTTCTGATGCACCATACTACACCGAAATCAGGGCCAAAATTAACACAGCAACCTCACAAGCGAGAATTCTAACTCACAAGTTTGGCAAATTTTCCATGAAACCAGCAATGATCTTCTACTGCCAGAAAGCTATACCAACAGTTGTCTATGGTTCTGATACAAGAGCGTGGCGTGATTATTCCTTCTGGACAATCATAGAAGGATCATTCTGGAAAAAACTATTGAGTTTGCCTAAATCTATACCGATGTGCTTACTTCGCTACGAACTAGGACTAACGTCCGTGTATGCCATGTACATGTGGAAAATGTGCAGTTTCTATCGGAAATGTATCATGGGCTCAAAAGAAGGTACATTACTCAATATACTGTCTAAATATAAGAATGAAACCACCCACAAAAACATGAAAGAATGGCAACTAGAAACCGAGAAATATTTACTCGAATCAAATGTTACTGAGATTTTGTTGTTCAACAATCCCGAAAAAGCCAAGGAAAAAATAATGCTATCAGATTGGATTCAATGTCTTGAAATCAAGCACACACAAATCTTTTGCTCCCTAATTAAAAAAGCCAGAACACCAGAATCGTATTTGTTGCAGGTTCCCGGATGCGAAATTTCGAGACCTTTTCATTAGATTTAGATTAGATGTCTGGCATACAAAGGCGACTCTAGCAAAATGGAAATGAATTCCTCCATCGCAAAACATCTGTCGCTTTTGTAAAAATCCAAGCGAACCAGAGACCTTACCGCATGTGATAACAAGTTGCCACACTCTGCTAAATCATCGCATAAAACATTTCAAACATCACCTTGTAGGCTTTTTCATTACAACTGCTGAACAACTATGGCGCATCTTGTATAATACATCCATCAATAAAATCAGGATTGCGATTATAAATTACTTAATAGCACTCGATCTAGAAAACATCAGTCCCAGACAAATGATCAAATGTGCTTAACGATGTTGAGAATGTAAATAATTTGCCTGTCAAGTTCTTTGTGATTGTATAGCTTACTGCTTGGCTTTGCAAATGATGAGAATGGTTCAGCTTTCTTATTCTTATTGTCATTCTTCTGTCTCTTTTTTTCTCTTTTTATCTTACTTCTTTTTGCTTCTTCTTCTTTTCCATATTATTCAAGCAGTGATGATGGTGAGGTTTTGTCTCCTGTTGTGCGATGTATAATTTTATTTGCACATATCATGCTTATGTCATGAAATATTAACTGTTTTATTTTAACATTGTTCTATGAAGTTTTGAAATGTTTATATATTGTAGCTAAAAATATTGAAAAGTTGTATTACAACTATATCAATAAAAAAAAAAATAGGCTATGAGGAATTTAGGATCTCTGATGATTTTGATCTGGGCACTCCTGTTAAGGGCTTATGTACTTGGAACAGGGATGACATTGTGTGGGCCCCCGGTCCAGGCGGTATACCTCTGTTAGTTCTTAAAGAGGATCCAGGCCTAAGGGCTGAGCTCTTAAAATCTATGTTCGACTACGTCATATTGTCCCATACTGTCCCCGCTTCTTGGGTACAGTCTATTATTGTACCGATTTTATAAAAAGGGCGACAATTTGTGCTTGACCAACTACCAACCTATAGCACTGATTGATGTCACTAGTAAGGTCTTTTCCATCCTCTTTCTAAGGGACCTCAACTGTGCTATTAGGGAACATAATCTTCTGCGTCGGTTTCAGGTGGGTTTTCGCTGGGGGAAGTCTCTCTAGCTTTTCTAGATATGACTAGCGCGTTTGATGGCATTATAAGGTCTAGGCTGTTGCATGAAATGCTTTCTTTAAACATCCCCCGTAAATTGGTTCAATTGATTGCCCTACTTCACTCGCATACCACCATACGAGTTTGCCTATCTGAGGATGGGGCTTTGTCGCTGGAGATACTTACTTGCATTGGGGTGAAATAGGGGTGCACCCTGGTACCTGCGCTCTTCAACCTATACGTGTGCAATGTGGAGGGACTGTGGCAGGGTCCTTCCATCGCGCTGGTTAGGTTGGGGAGTGTTAGGCTGGATTGGATGGCCTTCGCGGACGACTTCATACTCCTTGAAAGAACTCTGCGAGGTCTTGGAGCTAAGATGCAGCTTTATTTCAAATATGCCCAGGACAATAATCTCTTGCCTAACACCTCCAAGTCTAAGGTCTGGGTTCTATCTCGTAGAACTAAGTTTTGGCACTATGTCTGGACTATGGGACCCGATAGTGTGGAACAGGTGAAGACCGTTATTTACTTGGGCTATCGTTTGTCTAATAGGGTTAGTATTGAATATTGGAAAAGCATCTTAGCTGATAAAGCTAAAAAAAGTACTGCTCAAATGAAGTTCTTGAAGCAGAAAGTTTGTCAATTTTCTTTGCTGCCCTTGAGGTGTTATCATCTAGCCAAATTTGAATCTATTATTCTGTACAGTCTTGACCTATGTTCCCACGATATGGGAAACATCTTAAACATTCTCCAAGGAAAGTTCTGGAAGGACGTACTCAGCCTCTCGATGGCTATTCCTAATGCGATCATTAGACACAAGTTGTGCTGTGTCCTTGAAGGCCAGGTATGTTTGGAGACAGCTTTCCTTTTTATAGAAGAATGATTGACATCCCGACCCCCAAGAATTCACTTCAAGAGAACTTAAATTTAGCAATGCATGCGGGTACTGTTCCATCCATAGGAGAGTTCAGAGAAAGGATGAGCTCAGTACTGGCTTGCAACAAGGTTTCTCATGAAGATTTGGTGCTTAGACCGGGGCAGATTAAAAAGATTTTGTTTAGGACAGACTGGGCTGAGACAGTGGATTGCATTTCTTCCTATGCAAGCTATGAGGAATATTCCCAGTTTATCCATGCAAGAGAATGTTTACCGTTGTATCTTCAGCAATTTCGCTGTTCCAACATACACATGAACATAATGCGCTTTAGGCTAAACCAATTGCCTGTTTATGAGAAGATCAGGCATTGGAGGGAGCCCACTATCTTGGTTGCTATGCATACATCTGATAGCAAATGTAGGTTCTGCGGAGTAATTGATTCTCGGGGAAACCCTGAAGCACTTGGTTCTCGTCTGCCCGTTTTTTGACAAAGAACGTGCCAAGTGCTTCAAGGATAAGATTGCTGACATTTCGGAGGTGTCCAGGAACTTGTACTGGTGTCGGTGTATGTGGGGTACTAGTATTTCTTTGGTCTTAGCTCTGAATTTCTTTCTTACTTTTCTCAATTCTGAATTGGATAAGAAAAATATAGAATTGGGTGTTATTTTAATGCGACTAGATTCTGCTGAATAGATTTGTACTGAAGGGAATGTTTTTTGTTCAAATATCTTAGTTCTATTAGAATGATGAATTGTGTTTTCTTGTGATTCAATTTGTGATCTATGCACTTTTAAATTTTTATGAAAAGTTTTTTCAATTCTTCTCTTTTTATGGAAACCTTTCTTAAATGTTGCGTAAGGTTTCTTGTAAACTACATATGCAACAATAAAAAAATCAAAAAACTGGGGTGTTTGCAGGCCTCCAGATAAGGTGCGTACTAGGCCCTTTTTACGCATGAAAATCTTGTAAATACGACAGCTTTATTATTTTCCTGTGTACATTTACACACAAGTTTAGAGCAGAGAGCAGTGCACAGGTCAGGTAACTTGACAGAAGCCAGAAGGCTTCTTTTGATTTTAATCTACATGGTTGTAATTGCAAGCCATGGTTAAATGCCTCTGAAACAGAATGTATTTAAACCTTTAGCAAAAAGAAACTGCACACTGTGATAAAAGTTATGGTTTATTTCCATTCACCTTCTGCTGTGTTACTTCTTGTGGAGCTAACAGAAGCACTGTGCACATTTATTTTCCTAGCATTTAGGATTGTAAAATTGAGAATTCATATTTTGTAACATTATGCTAGTTTTTCCAATGAAGGCAAACTAGTATTGCACAATTGTATTTTTCTGAGTTCCTGTGCTATGTGCATAATCATGCGGCGGCAAATCATTTTTACACTTATAATTAAATGTACACTCTAATTATAAAAGCAGTGTGTAAAATGAGTATGCACGGACTAGTTTACATTCATTCAACCTTGCAGTCAATGGGGGTACATCACTATAAATGGTCAGTGGCAGCTGAGTCTTTGCTCAAGGTTGAGTGATTGTCATTACACCAATCGCAGGTGTTCTAGCCTCTCAAATCTTCAAGACCACAATTAAAACATCCAAAACATGACTCTCCAGGAAGTTACATTTGTAATTGAAATAGGAACTCAGCAAAACCTGTCCCTGTGATAATCCAGTTGGGTATTTAACTGTATGTAGCGCTTCATACATGGTTTGTCCAACATCTAGGCACTGTGATTATTATACCTCAGTCGATACTCATTTAACCGACCTCTGAAGAATGTTAGCCAATAATATAGCTCAGCCGGTTAAACACTTGTTGCTGCATCTGTGTGTGACCGGTAGGTTGCAGGTTCAAATCCCGGCAAGGCCTACTCAGCCTTTCATCCTTTCAAGGTCGATAAAGGAGTACCGACTTCGGTTTGGTGATAATTGTGATCAATATTTTCTATGTGCAGCGCTTTGCCAAAAGTGCTATATAAATAACTATTTGACCATGAGATTAGATTTATAATTCAGCATGGAGTCCTTGCTTCGCTACACTGTTGTATCATAACATTGGCAGACCATTAGGTAGTAATAGCTCCAGGAAATGAGGACTTTCATTAAACATCAAAAGACAATTCTGCTACCATACCTCAAAACACACAATACAATGAATGCTTGCTTTACTATGTAATTGAATAGGTTTTTGTGTTTTCAACATTTAAATATATACAGTATAGATAGAATGGCCAGACCTTAGAGAAATAATGAAAGGTCTATTCTGTCACAATGCAGGAAGCTGCCGCTAGGTAATGATTTCCATACAGTGTTTGCACACGTCGGCTGGACGTCGCATATATTTTACTCTCTTGCAAAGGAGAAAAGTAATTTTTACTCTCTTAAAATCACATTTACTCTCAAATTATTAAAACGGGGAGTAAAATACTCCCACCTCAAAATCTTATCTGGAGCACTCGGTGTTTGCATCAATGCTTGAAGACAAGACAGAAACTGTTTAACCAGGAATAGAGCAGAGGGAATGCATGTTAAATTTGGACAGCAAAATATAGGCTAAAATGATCATAGCAAGGCTGACATTGATTATGAAGAAGGTATTAAACCCACATCAAGCAGTTTTTTTCCCGGGGCATTCCACAATTGAGAATTTGAAGAAGCTATACAATGTGATCACGGAATAAGTGGAGTGTAGGGCCGCAATAGATGCAGAGAAGGCCTTTGATAGTTTGGTATGGACATATATGTTACAGGTGATGCTTAAACTAGGATTAGGCCCTCAATTTGTTGCACTAGTGTCCCTGCTACATAACTCATATGCTAGCGTGGTGGCGACTGAGGTGCAATACCCTGAATTTACACTACAAAGAGGGAATAGGCAGGACTGGCCATTATTGCTCTTATTTGCTTTATTCATGGAGCCTCTGGTGCACACGATGCGAGCGGAGTTGCCTGGGAAGGGGGGTGGCAGTGAAACGTAGGTAGCCGGCCATATTATATGCAGGCGATATATTACTATATTTGTATAATCCAGACAGAGAAATTATTACTGTCCTGCATGAATACAGGGATGAATAGTGGTTTCTTTTAAGATGGATTTCCAAAATCAACCCTGGAAGTGGTCTTTGCGAGGTCACCCTATTATGGTGCACAGGGAGAAGCTGAGAACTGACCAAACCCAATTAAGGTAAGGCAGCAGAGTGGCAAGGCGTCTTCTCGGGAGGGCTGCGAGTGTGGTCTAGGGCTTCAATGAGTCCACACAGAACACCAATAATTCCAACTAGACGGTAAGTACAAAAATATGCAATGATTTGTTAGGCATTTAAAATAACAGACTAAGCAAGTAAAACATATTGTCTCACACTTATTATAAAAAAGATGTCTCGGGAGGATAGCTCAGGGGCAACGCGCACGTCTTGGAAGCAAGACGACTCGGAGCAACACAGGTTCGATCCCTGGGTCCGCGCTTAGAAACCTCAGGGTATTAAGTGGGTTATAATTAACCATATATAATTATAATAATTATGTATGCATTCACCTTCAGGAGTAGACAAAAAGCGAGTGAAACTCGGATGCATGAAATTTAGTAAAGACATTTTAGAGTAACCACAAAACAGTTCCCCTAACATTTAATGAATCCAACCCCATGATGACTTTGGACCTTGTGCCCTAAAGTCATAATTTCCAAGGTATACTTTTCAGGTATGTTTATTAAGAGATTTTAATGATGCCAGTGGTCATGATCAAAAAGTCAGAGGTAAGCAAACAAACTCAATCCCAGTCACTAGGATATGTTAATGTTAAAGGACATTTGTACCGCGCACTATCACCACCGGAGTGGTCCCCTGGCGGCTTGGAAGGAGGGAGGGAGCGTGAGTTAGTAGGATGAGGCTGGAAAAGTGCAAGGGAGCATTGATGTACTGTTGACGGTCTCAGCCCGGTGGGTCCATTGGCTGGGTCTGGGGTGTTTGCGGCCGGTAGTCGTCGTGTACTGTTGTGCAAGTCTGTGTGTTTTTTGTCTTGTTGTTGCAATGTAGTGAAGTTTGTGCGGTTTGTTGTGCTGTAGGTTTGTGGTTGTTTGGTTTGGAGTTTGAGAGGTGTATGCAGAGGGGGAAATTGTTAGTTGATTGGTTAGTTGGCATTTCTGTCTTGAAGTGCGGCGCTGGGTTTGCGTAATCTGCCCAGATCGGGTGTGGGAGCATTTCTGTGCCTCTGTCCTGATCCGGGCTTGTTTGGTATTCAGTCCCTTTCACTTCGGGCCTCCACTTCCATCAACTTCCTTCATAACCTTACCTGTGTTCATTTCCCACTCATATGGCCAGTGTACCTGCTAATGTCCACAACTCAGTTTGAGTGTGATGATTGCTAACATTTAGACAATTCTATAACGGTGTGGTATCTGGTAGCAACTATGGATAGGCCTAGGAAGGGATCCAGTGCCAGGCCTCCACTGATCCAAAGTCAGGAAAGGGTTATTTAGGGACTTTACGCCCATTTAGCATTATGGAGAACGGGGGTGGGGTTAAAGGGGCGGAGGTGGTATGTTAACTTACCTGCCTGTCTGTGGGAGGAAAGCAGCAAAAAGAAAATCTTTCCGAACAGTTTCTAAACTCCTATTAAGCCCCACACTCTTACTAGAACAGCAGTGATCTCAATTCTAAAAGTGAAATGTGCACGAAATTAATGGTAGATCTCCTTCGCCTCTTTAATCGAGCATGGTCCAAGGGCAAGCTATACTCTTCAAGAGGATGTGAGACACCATGGAAGAATCCAAAACAGTAGGTAGGTACCAAAATTCAAGAAATGTCCAATCAAAGTTCTATAAAATAAGACTTTAAACAAAGAATAGACAAATCAATGCCTAAAGATTGCATACTTTGGAAGAGATATTATCAAATCATCATGAAGCGCCAGGAACAAAACAGGCCCATTCAGTCTTTAGAAGCATATTGCAAAAAATACTCCATATATTGTAGAAACTAAGCACATTACACGGGAACGCATATGTAATTTATTCTAATGTCGATATTTCCCCAAGTGCTCTGAAACCATAGTACTTTCGTTGGGGGATCATTCTCCATACCTTGGGAATGTGCCACTTCCACAACAGTTTGGAAATCAGCTTAAGGTCAGGAAGGAAAGTATCTTTGTACTTTTCAGGAACATGGTTCAACAGACAAAAACCTGGCTTGTCGGGTATGGGTAGTCTAATATGTCTCCAATTGTAGTGCAGACCTCCAGTCAGACATTACGCAGGGCTGGGAATTCCACCATAAATGAAAATATGAACCTTTTTCTCTTGCATAATCTCAAACACAAATCAAATTTACTAGGATATTGTTTATGTAGAATAGCTGGGGGGGCAAGGGGAAGTGACATTGGTAGGTGAGCTTGTTATTACATATCCTGGGCCTGGACTGTGACTGTGGCTCTCTTAATGGCCCTCCTGACTTGGTCCCAATGCCAGACCAGCATGTATTTGTTCAAAGCAATATGTTTATTTGTGATAAGGATTTTATAAAGTTTGAAAATGAGGCTTTTTGCAAAGAATGACTCCTGAAGAGTCTTCTCAAATCTACGCAAGCCACCTGGTTTATTAGATTTGTGGAGGGCCCAGTTTTTCAGCTGGAGATATTTCTACCTCACCCGCTCAGTAATTTCAAAATCAGCTTTACAATTGAGAAAACTCTCGACATCTCCACTTCGAAAGAGATCTCCCACCCTCTTGCACCCTATTCTTTTCCATAAATAAAAGCTCCTAGGTTCTAGCCATGTAGCAAATTCTGGATTGTGCAGGAAAATATATTATTCCTCCTACATACATGCCACACCAAAAGAGCCATCCTTGTTACGGGGTTAACATTGAGGCGCTTTGGTCTGTCCATCCTAGGAAGCTAGGGCTGCTTCCATATCTGGATAACCACCAATGCCTGTTCCATTAATAGCCATATTTCTCAGTCTGGTTGCATCCATTCCTATAATAGTAAATTGTGAAGCATTATAATTTTCCCTTAAATCGGGACAACCGAGGTGTGGCTACGATGACTGTGATATGGGAGCTCCTCTTATGAGCTCTGAGAACACATGCCTGGGAAGACTGCTCCGAGTGAGTGATTTTGCTCCAGTGGCAGCCATTAGGACATCGTTGCCAGAGATCTGGTGATCTGTGAGCTTGAACAGTGTTCTCGTAGGGCTGATGAGTTAGCCGCGCTCCAGGTGCTGCGCAAGGTCACTGGTGGTAGTTTGGTGACCCTGGGGCTCTAGAAGGGACACGTGGAGGGTATGGGAGACCCATCTTCCGAAGGTCATTTCGCTTCTGGCCCTCTCCTCCGGGGACCAGGTCCCTGTCCTGATTGAAGCTGCAATGACCCAAATCCATTGGTGAAGCCACTGCAGCCACCTGGGCAGCTTTCACCATTTTATCCGCAGTGAAGCCAAATGGGAGGCAGCCATCACTTACACGGCTGTCATTTCTTAACCCTTGATAGGCTAAGAGCTCTCTGAAACCACCGGAAAAGGTGACACCTGACATTTGTTCATGCAAAAAGCACCCTACAAACCAAATTGAGGAAAATATTAAACCGCTGCAGATGAGTGTAACACAGCTAGTCCCATACTTCAAGATTCAGGTCGTTGCCTTACGAGCCCTGTCTTCTTTGCACTCAAATCTACAAATGAGTCCACATAAGAGGCAGGAACAGTGAAATAGCTGGGGGAGCACAAGAGATAGGATAAAGATAGGATAAAGCAACAGAATCCAATTTATTTGCACCACATAGCAGACATCCTAGTCATGAGGACGCCCGGCCCAGTTTGCCATCTCGGGACCCAGTGTTGGGCTGTACTTGGGCCTATTGAGAGATCAATGTTGCGGATAGAGAACAAGCTTGATAAACGTAGAGTAAAAAGGTGGTGCAGCAGGGAGCAAGAACCTCCTTGCTCGAAGAGAGATCCATGGAAATAGACCTGCAATCCACCCAAATGTTCCCATTGGTGAAACAAATGGGAAAGGAAATGGATGCAGTCATCAAGGGAAATAAAATGATGGAATCTAGGCTTGCATACCTTGAAAACATGCTAAGAGCTAAACAAATTAGGGTGATTGGTCTCCCTTTTGGCATTGAGAGGGAATCACCCAATTACCTTTCTAACAAACTGGCTCCTGGATTTGCTGGGCTTGAAGGTAAGGGAAGACCCCATTTATGTAGACAAATGCTACAGAATTAAAACACATGGTGCCAATAAGAACACAGTCGAACACAGTGGGCACATGCTCACTCATTGTTAAACTATCAGATGTGCAGACAGAGAATTTTAAAAGTAGTTGCCACCAAGGAACATTTTATCGAGACCATAAGATTCTTCTCTTTCATGACTTGGCTCCTGTGACTTAGAAGAAGCAAAAGAAACTCAATGTACTTTTGAAATCCTTTCTGTCACGAGGGCTCAATGCGGGGCTGCTCAGGCCCGCCAAGTTTGGGTTTGAGTGAAAAGATAGAGTATATCTTTTGGGATGCAGAGAGGGCAAAAGAACTATTAAAATTGGTCCCACAGAAAATTGCAACCCCCCTAAGAATAACACTAAGAAAGAAGATGATTCAAGATAGCACAAGAAACGAATACCACCTAGTGGCGGGTTCCCAAGATTAAGATGGGTGTATAAAGAAAGAAGAGACGCTCTCCCCAATTCAGAAGATGGAGATTGAGACAAACAATATACTTTGTCTTTTTTTAGATGAATATTGAACCTTGACTAAAGAAGTCAGGGTTAGTCCTGATGAAAGCGGTCTACTATATGAATCCTGCTGAAACCAGTCAGGGTGATGACCTGACCTCAGACAGGCTAATTTGTGGCTAGCTTGGACAAATCACCTCATTTTAGGCAACTAAAGTAATCTGTTGAAAATAAGTTGACAAGAACAGATGCACTTTCAGGAAGATGAACATTTCCAATCTTCAAGAAAAATCATTGTTTTAAAAAAAAAAATGCAGTTATTCTAGTTGATAAGACACACCATGAGGATGTAATTAAAATATGAGATTTCTACTTCCATAAGCGTGCACCTCCACAGTTTTTAGAAGTTAGCAAAAGTAGTGAGAGAGGGTAGGGTGAGTCTATATGTCTATCCCCTAACCTAGATAGGCGGCGCACTAGCGGACAATAGGGAGAGTATATACAAATGAAGGGTAGTTGGTCTCTTTGCAGGGAGATTTAGGAAGAAGTAGGGCCTTCTAGATGTAGAAGCTACAAATAAATAACTCAATTATTTTCTGTCTGTTTTGTGTTCAAAGTATTCAGGCCATCAGGCAGATTTTACTTGCCCGTAGACTTTTGTGATATAACGCCTTTTTACCCTGCCAAAGGAACTATAAAAGATTATTGGTCAATTTAGATAAGTCTGCTTTGGGAAGGGGGGTGTGGCTTGGACGGCCATGTAAAGGGACGTGCTCTCGTGGAGCTCCGCTGGTCCTACAATGATCCTGGAGGAGAAGTGCGTGCACGGGAACCGGCCAGCACTGAAAAATAATGCCCATGCGTGTGAAGATGATGGCTACACTCGCTGAAACTTTGATGCGAGTGGAGGGTGAGGACACTGAGTTATACTCGTCTGCGAGCCGCGGGCCCCGGATCGGCGAGTGGAAAAAGATGGCGGCAGAGACAAAGAGGACAACAGGGGTCACGAGATGTAGGTCCTGTAAAGCCCCTGCATCGAACTCCAAGACCAGCGATTAGAAGCAGACCGCGGCACTTGACCGAAATGCGCTGTTGCTTCACATTGATAACAGACGCTGGGCCCGTGGCGTAATCGGATCGAACGCCGGCGGAACCCAGGAGGATTCATTGTGGCAGCGTACCAATTAGGTGGCCGCGGATCCTGGGGCCGACGCGAACGAGCGGGCGGTGGTGGCTGCAGTTTTCCACAGCGAAACATCGGCGCAGGCCAGTGGTTGAGGCCGACGCGAGACAATTGCTGATCCCCGGCAATTAAAGCGGCCCCTTTGGGCCTGGGCATTGTGGGCCGGATGGCCTTGTGATCGCGGAAGAGGGGGAACAAAGGGAGTGCGGCGAATGGGTGAGCGCACTCGAGCACTGGCCACAGAAGGAACACGACAGAGACCGGGCCACGACACCAAGAGGGTACGAGCACATGGGAGGAGACGGCCCACTCTGGGCGCGAGAGAAGAGACAAGTACATACAAGTACATGCTTGGCCTGCTGAGAGTGGTCCGTGACCACGCGGACCTTTGTGCGGAGGGAGGCACGGAAGGCTCTCGCCCAGTTAACATAGCAGGATGTCCTCTAAAGTGGTTAGACCCAGGATCCGACAGTCCACGATGGAGACCTACGCCAGGTCGCCCCCAGAAGCGGAGGGGGGCAAGAGCAAGGAGGCCCCCACGGCAACGGCAGAAACACCGGGCACGATCCAGGAGGTGCTGGCAGCGATCGCAGACTTAAAAGTGGCCTGGGAGACTAAATTGGGCCAGGCAATGAAAGAGCTGCTGCAGGAGGGAGCTGTCATGAGCGCTACTCCCGAGGAGCCAAGACTGGCCCAGCGTCCCCGGAAGCAGGCTCATCATCCACACCCCCGGTTCCAGCAGACCCCTACAAGGGGCCCTTTGGACCATGTCCTGGCGCCTCTGGCGCCAGGCTCATAAGGAACCACAGTCCCGGCGCCATTGGCGCCGGGCTCATATTCTTAAAGTGTGCAGTAGTGTTTGGGTGGACTTACCTGTGGCAGACCATGCTGCATACTCACCTAGAACAATCCAAGCTGGGTGAAGTCCCAGCCACTGGCTGGGAGGGACCAATCCTCTGTTACAGGAACTCTTTTCTTACCTGGGTGGGGCTGATGCTAATCCTCTGACACTGGAACTCTTTTCTTATCTGGGTGAGGCTGGAGGAAAAATACGCACCAAAGCACTTCCCCACTATTTAAACCACGCCCGATAGAAATCACGTGCTTCGCGTTATTCTGCAACAGCAGCAGGACGCTCACCGAGTCGGCTCCTGCATTCCAGGTCCAGACACACCCTCAGCTTCTCGAGCAGCAACCTGTGGATGAAGAAAAGGCACAGGAACATCTACTCACCAGAATTCAGCCACAAGAGTCCAGTCTCCGACAACCTGCAAATAAAGACATAAGGTTAGAAAACGGGCAACACGCTCGCAGCTGCGCTCGCTTACCTTATCCATCCGTGATCACACCGGAGTTCACTGCGGCCTTCGCTTCGGCAGCATCCCAGCACCTGGAAGACAAAAGACATTGTTAGTGGTGTCCGAGCCGAAGGGTTCGCAACTCAGTTATACTTACGCGCTTCTTCACGCGCAGCAGCGGCAGCATCGCCCTCAGCATTTCGGCACCTGAAAGGAAGGAAAATACATTATCAGAGGCGCCCATTTGGAAACGGCCACAATTCAGTTATACTTACGTGCCACCACACGTGCAACAGCGGCGGCATCGCCCACAGCATCTCGGCACCTGAAAGACAGAAAAGGACATTATAAAAGGGTGCTCCTTCAGAAGCGGCCTCAGATCTTCTATACTCACGAGCCTCTTCTTGCACAGCAGTGGTGGTGTCGCCAACAGCTCCTCGGCACCTGAAGGACTATTACAAGCCACAAAAGGACACTGAGCCTAAACACTGAAATCATCCAGTGACGTAACTGGATTCCACGCGCCCCTGCACCAGAAGCAGGATGGAGAGCTCGGCTTTACTAAACCAAAGGTGAGAGTTCGTGGAGACCAGTCGAGAACCAAGAAGTGGGAAAAGCAGAAGATTGGTGGGAGAACTTATCCAACCAGCTTGTAATTACCCCTTTTTCTTCCACCTGCAGAAAACTCAGCTTACAAGCCAGACAGTCAATATTCGGAGGTCCTGCCCAGAGTGTCTTCCGAGTTCTACGCCTCATCATAGTCATAGAAGCAACTGTAGCAGTCCAGTTTGGGTCAGCGCCTCCGTGGGAATCAGGTGAGCATTACAGGACTGGACCTCAAGATCGGAGCGGTGCAGTAGGTGAACCTGCTGAGACAGGACGTGCGAACGATTGCGGAGCGCACTGGGGCCTTGGAGAAGGAGATGGCCCCGAACACGAGGCGTGCGCCGCACATGGAAAGGAGCTCCATGCCCTCGTGCAACGGGTGGGCAATCTGGAGGACAGAGCTGAGCAAGCAGAAGGGCGCACCAGACGCAATAACATCCGTATAGTGGGCCTGCCGGAAGGTATGGAAGGGTCAAACCCCACAGAATACGTGGAATCCATGCTTTTACAGGAGATAACAGGCGGGGTGCTGACCCAGGGGTTCACGGTTGAAAGGGCGCACAGGGCCTTGACAAGGAGACCGTCCCCTGGAGCCCCACCCCACCCCCCCGCGGCCGCTATCGCAAAGATCCTGAACTATCAGGATCAGGAGAAGATCCTTGAATTTTTCCGGAGGGGAGGAACGATCGAAAAGGGTTCTGCAAAAATCACGGCCTACCCGGACTATACGCTGCTTGTACAGCGTAGTAGGATGAACTTTGGATCGGTGAAAAGGAGGCTGAAGGAAGCAGGCCATCGCTACATGTTGCTCTACCCAGCCAAGCTGAAAGTGTTTTATAAGAACAGATCCCTTTTTTTCGAGACGCCGACCGAGGCAATGGACTGGCTGGACATGCAGGGCCGACCTCAAGAACCGGATGTCCAGATGGGAGCTGCAGGAGATAAGTAGCAGACAGCTGTGGCACCTAGGGTGACATGGCCAAGACATTGGGACTTGATTATAGAGTTGTATTAAGCTGGTGGGGGGAGTGTGTTGTAGTATCAACTGGCTGGACCCGCTGGACGCACCAATCCTAAAATAGAAGACTGGGAGCTCCTGAGAGGCATCCCTTGTACCCAATAGTAATGTACTTAGGTCACTGTTAGATCGGTGACACCCCGCGGGGTCCTAGTCCTCGGCGACTGGACAGGACCAGACGCGGGTGGGCCTGAGATCCAGGGATGGAGCTGGGCATTTGTTGGGGTAGGGCAGGGTGGGGGGAGGGGCTGGGTTGTGTGCAGTGGATGGGAGTTGGGGAAGAGGGAGGGGGGAAACTGTTGAGGGGGGGAGGAGGGAGAGCCAGAAAACAAACCATCGAGGGAAGCATTGAAGGAGAGGTGGGTTGGGAACAAACCGAGTAGATGGCATCGGGTAACCTCAGAATTGTGACCTGGAATGTACGGGGCCTTAACAGCTATCTGAAACGTAACAAAGTGATGCTGTATCTAAAAAGGATGCACATTGATGTGGCCCTGTTGCAGGAGACTCACCTCACAAGGGAGAAGTTGGAGGTTGTCAGGCGAAAATGGAGGGGACATGTTGTGGGGGCTATGTATTCTGCATACGCTAGAGGGGTTATCACTTGGGTGGCGCCGCACGTGCCGCTCTAGGTGCTTAGCTCAACGGTAGACCCAGAGAGCAGAATGGTGGCGGTGACAGGACTCCTGGAGAACAGGGAAGTGCATATCATAAATCTGTACGCCCCCAACCATGATACAGCGGCTTATTTTAGGTCCCTTTACAGCAAAATTAGCCCCCTGGTTGGGGGTGCGGTGGTGTGGGGAGGGGACTTTAATTGCACCCTGAATCCCAAAATGGATAGGTCAGTCGACAAAGCGGGGAAGCCGGCGCCGGCGGCCAAAGCACTGGGGACATTGTTAAAAGATCTAGACCTAGAAGACGTGTGGAGAAGGTTGCATCCAATGGATAGGCAATACTCGCACTATGCAGCACCACATGACCTGCACACGAGGCTAGATTGTGTTCGTAGCGGCTGAGATAGCGGGAGAAATGGTGGGAGCGGAATACAAGGCCCGGGTACTATCTGACCACTCGCCTTTGGTGGTAGAGTGGCGACACCAACCCCCCAGAGCGCGGATCCCAACATGGAGACTTAGGACTGAGGCATTACAAGATGAGGGGTTCCGGGAGGACTTGAGGGAGGCCATCGAGGAATATTTTGATATAAACATGGGCAGTGTGCGCTCGGTTGGAACAGTATGGGAGGCGTTCAAGGTGGTGGTGCGTGGAGTAACCATTTCGAAATCTAAAGGGCTCCGGGGGGCATTGAAAGGGAACTTCAGGAAACGGAAAGAGAGCTGGAGGGCCTCACGAGACATGAGGATACCGCCCGGAAGAATAGCGATAAGATAAAAGACCTACAGTTAACCTGCAGTGGACTCTGGGATAGGTTATGTAGACTAAATTACAAGAAATATACGGCGAGGCTACACGCAGGGGGCGATAAGCCGGGCAGATTGCTGGCCTGGCTGTATAAGAGTGAGAACCCCCGCACAGTGATCAGTGAGATAAGGGATGAGGAAGGTTGCATCTGTAATACCCAGGAGGGGGTGAACGAGGAGTTCCTCAGGTTTTACAGACACTTATGAGGACGCAGGGGAGGATAGGAGCCAAGACATACTGGACACGTTAAAGGACATAGAGCTGCCCACCCTGGACAACCTAGAACGCGCGGAACTGGACGCCCCTATCACCTCGGAAGAGCTGGAGGTGGCGATCCAACATTTGCCCACGTGTAAGGCACCCGGGACGGACGGGTTGCCTAGCGAGTTTACCAAGACATACAAACAGGAGCTGCTTCAGCCACTGCTTGCTATGTTCAACGAGGCCTATGAGCAGGGGGAACTGCCATTGTCCCTTCGCGAGGCGATGATCATCCCACTCCTAAAACCAGGCAAGCTGGCCGCGGAGTGTGGGTCTTACAGATCCTTGTTCATGCATGCTGAATCAGGACAGCAAAATACTTACGGCAGTGCTGGCCAATAGGCTGAAGAGGGTGATCGGTAAGCTGATACACCCAGACCAGACGGGATATGTCCCCGGCAGGAACATCACAGATAACCATAGGAGGCTACACCACATCATTGACCACACTGAGGAAGATACGGGTGAGCTGGCCATCGTGTCGCTAGACGCGGTCAAAGCCTTTGACTTGGTGCGATGGCCTTGGTTGAAAGCAGCCCTGAGGGGATACAGAATGGGACCTGGGTATATCAGGTGGGTCCAGTTGTTATACAGCACCCCGGTGGCGAGAGTTAAAACAGGATCCATAATCTCAGATACCTGGCAACTCAGCAGGGGGACCAGACAGGGATGCCCCTGGTCGCCCATGCTATACATTCTGGCATTAGAGCCGCTGGCAATATGTCTGAGGTAACAATACGGGGAGGTGGGGATCAGTACAGTAAGTGGTAGACATCTGGTATCGCTGTACGCAGATGACATGCTCCTTTATCTGCGCTATCCGGAGGAGAACTTGCAGTATGTGATAGAGGAGATGGACCGATATGCCACCCTCTCAGGCATATCGGTGAACCCTAGGAAGTCTAGTCTATTCCCCTTGGGTAGATACAAGAATGTCCCGTTACAGAGGCTGCCTAGCCTGCCGATACCATGGCAGACTGAGACATTTAGGTATTTAGGAGTAAATATTTACCACAGGATCGAGGCGGAGCAACCACATAATACAGAGAAAGCAATAGAGGGGGTCAAGAACAGCATGGTGTTTTGGTCCAGATTGCCCCTGACCATGATGGGGAGAGTGGCCTTGCTTAAGATGGTGGTCCTGCCCAGACTCGTGCACTTCTTTGTGAATGACCCGTTTTTGATTCCCAGGAGCCTATTTGTGAGACTTCATAGCGTGTGCAGGGGCTTCATATGGGGTAACTCTAGGAACAGATTGGCCCTGTGGAAACTCCAGAACCCATGTGACAAGGGGGGCATAGGCCTGCCAAATTTTGAGCTTTATTATCTGGCGGGGCAGCTGCTGTATGTGGCCAGGTGGCTATCGACTGAAGACTCGGCGGAAGCCAGGCTTCTGCGGGAAGACTCGGCCCCATACTTTTTGAATGAAGTGGTGTGGTTACAAAAGAACAAACTGGTGGGAAGAGGGCGGCTGTTGAGGCTGGGCTGGGAGGTTTGGCGCAGAATGTGGAGAATGAATGGTGACATAGAGCCGTTCTCTCAGCAGGCCCCGCTGGTGGCACTATGCAGGAACGACTCACAACTGTTCGAAGCGGTCCGCAGATATTGGGAACCGGTGGGCCTGGCCACCCTTGGGGACATATGGCAGGAAGGGGAGGCATTGGAATTTCAGAGGTTGCAAGAAGAGACAGAGGTGCATAGAGGCCAGTATATAACCTACGCTAGGCTGATGAAACGGGTAAGGGAGAGATGGCCGGAGACCCTGCTAGCGGATGACACTGATGCCTCCCTGGAAACGATGTATGATGTTTCGGAGGGCGGGCACGAGATATGTAGAATATACAAGCTTCTAAGAGCAAAGGTAGGGAAGGAGCTGCTTCAATTGAGGCAGGACTGGGAGGGGGAAAGTAGGAGGACCCATGACAGATGGGCAATGGGAGAGAGCCCAAAGGTACCATAAAAAGGTATCCCGGAATTCGAGACTCCAACAACTCCAATTGTATGTCACTCACAGGGCTTATTTGACTCCCGGGAAAATTGCAAGGTTTGGAGGCTCGGCTACACAGAAATGTCCCAGGTGTGGGGAGGTGGAAGCGGGGCTGCTACACATGTTCTGGATTTGCCCGGAGGTGCACAGATTTTGGGATGAGATTAAAACTAAATTGGCTGGTGGGGGAGTGGAGCTGGACGTGGGATCAGCTTGGCCATGCATGCTCGGGATTTTTCCCAGGCCACGGGATTTAAAGCACACACGCAAAATGAAGGACTTAGCCTACATCCTGGCCAAGCGCAGGATCGCAATGGGTTGGAAGGCGGCCCACAGACCCAAGGTGGAGCTATGGTGGACGGACCTCCTGAGATGGGCGGAGGCGGAATCCGTAGTTTGGTTTGAAGCGTTTACTAGGGGGGGAGAGGAGGAAGTAGGGCCCTTGTTGGCCTGGCGGCAATTGGTGACCTCTATGGCAAACCCTCACCAAGACCATAATGAATCAGCGGACTCTGATGCGTGCACAAGCACTGCGATACCTGATAATGCTCCCATAGATGACGTGAGTGTGCCGGCTCTAGTTTGTGGAGTGGGAGGGGGGGGAGGACGGAGAATTATACTGTATAATGTGATGGTTTGATGCTGATTATGTACGTCCTAAACAGTTGTAATGTGTGTTATTTTGTTTGGTTTTATTGAAAATAAAAATAAATTAAAAAAAAAAGTCTGCCTTAGGAATCGAAATGGGGGGTGTCTGAAACAGGAAGGGAATTCTTGGAAGGACATATATTTTGAGAATGGCAATTCTACCCATCGGCCAAAATGCAATACTATCCCATCATTGTAAATCCTGCATGATTTGGTCATAGTCACGGGATGTTGTACAAATAGAGACATGAAAAATCATTTGAGGGGTGGATTTCAAAGTCTTCTAAGGTTCTGTCACGACCCTCGCCCAAAACCCCCTCTGGCAAACCCATTGGCCAGGTGGAGTCAGGACTTGGGCCTCTAGAGCCTGGCCTCCTCTTCAAAAGCCCTCATGGGGCCAGTCCTGGCGCCAGGCTCATACACCTTGAAAAACAATGTGCTTGGGAACTACTTTATTGTATTGTCAGCCAACATGGAGGCATCCACATAGCTTGGTTCCTAAGAACCAAGCTATGCGGTCTAGTGTTTTGGGTGTGGTAGCCTAGGGACTACTTTACCTGGACTATTTTGTTGGGGCTATTTAAACCACACCCGAGCAAGACAACACGCTTCGCGTTACTTTGCAGCTTGCAATGTGACGCTCGCCGTGTCCAGCTATTCCCTCGAACCTCGGAGAAGCAGAACCTGCAAGGAGACAAAAGGAACATCATTAGCAGCAGCATCTTACCTGCAGTCTTCATCTTTAAACACTCGCAGCTACTGAGTACAGCTTCCTCGAATCTGCACGCCTTCCAGACAGAACGACCTGAAAGAGGAAGATAGAGGCAACATTAAAGAAAGCAGTAGCGACATTTAAAAATTACGAACTGCTCAAAAGGCCTACCTGGCTGGTCGCCTCTCGGCTGGCACCACTCCGGACATTCCACTCGCGCTGAAGAGCACTGCGACCTACAAGGAAGGAAAACACAGGTTAGCAAAGGCAAGACTTCGCAGCGCTGCGCATAGTGCTTACTTACCTCATCATAGTGCTCTTAATACGCCATCATTTATCAGTGGGGCTCAACCAAGCCAGTTCGCCGCGCTGAAGCTCTGCATACCAAAGGGAGAAAAAAGAGACATTTTAAACCAAGAAAGGCATACAGGATAGCAACAAAACTAAAGAACAGCAATAAGACCTACCTGAACAATATCAAACGGGCCGGCATCAGTGAAGTAACTGGATCACACTCGCCCATGAAAGACAACGCGCCCCTGAAAAGCAGGCAGGACGGAGAGCACGCCTAATTCTACCACAAGGCAGAACCTTCCCTGCAGAGCACATCAGGGCAAAGCTGAGAAGCATACCAGCGAG
This sequence comes from Ambystoma mexicanum, assembly GCF_040938575.1. Taxonomy (NCBI): domain Eukaryota; kingdom Metazoa; phylum Chordata; class Amphibia; order Caudata; family Ambystomatidae; genus Ambystoma; species Ambystoma mexicanum. Next base: position 176,994,184 of record NC_090929.1, on the reverse strand, counting down.
TAACCCGGCTGGGTGGCATCCTTGTGGATACCAGGTGAGCGTAACAGGTTCCTCTTCATCAAAATGGCAGAAGGGGTTCCAAAGCTTTCCTTTCAGGCTCGGATAGAGCCAGACTCAGCATTTCTGACTAGGTCATATTAACTTTAAATTCCAAAGCTTGGGAAAATGCTCGAATCTCTTGGACTACTGCCAGGGGCTGGATTTCGGATGCTGCAAGGGTAAGGAGGACATACTCTTCAAACAAGCATATTGATGTTCCTAAGCACCTTTTGTGTCAGTTCAACAGATTCTCTAGTCAGGCTTTGGCACTTCAGGACAGGACAAAGGAGGTTTGCTTAGGTCGGCTGAGGAAAATTAGTATGACCCATCCTGGGATAGAGCAGCACTTGAGGATGTCAGAACCAGCCCATCAAGTCCTCAGAAGATGTAGCCCCGTTCTACTGCGGAGTCATTGCACACAGTCCAGGAGCTTCAGAGGACCACACAAAGGCTGCTAATACTGAGGACCCTACTGTCCCCAGTGGATGATGGGAAGGGATTGCCTGAAGCATGTAGTAATAGAGCATCACCCTAAAGAGAATTAGGAGTTCCAGCAGCAGAGTTTCCAGCAAGGTTCTTCAGCATTGACTTCTTCCAAGTACTCGGAGGCATTTAGTTATTGGTAGTTGAATGACTAATGGCTCGGGGTCTCCACAGGTACAAGCATCCACTTCTGGGGTTGATCTCATTCCCCCTCCCCCCCCAATCACAGGAAATGTTCACTTCAAACATTTGGCAGCCTCCCAGTTAGTGGATGCAAGCCTTACTCCTGTTTTTAGCATGCACAGGAAACCGAAGGTGGCAGTGTCTAGCAGACCCATGTCCAGCTAGAACTAGCTAGCTTACTTAGAGAAACAGCTAAACTGGGCCATTTCTACCAGACAGCCATCTTACTACTACTCATGAAGAAAATTGCTACCATTGCAGTAAAACTGTTACACTGCTGTGCAGCCTTTAAAAAAGTAAAGAGTTGCCAACATCCCGTAAAACAGACACACTGTATGTGTTGGAAAACTCATCCAGGGACATTATGTTGCACATTTGCAGCACCCCAGCACCCGTAGCCTCATGGGCTACTGTGGCAGCACATTTAGAAATACAGTTGTAGTCCATAATAAGGCTTTGCATGAAAGCCTTTCTGGGGAGGTAAATGGGCCAAGACATAGAAAAAGCCAGCAGGAATACAAAGTGGGTCAATCATGTGAGAAAACGTGGACTTCCTAACATTTATCACTTTTCCACATTTCCCAGAGTCTTGCAAATACCATCATTGGTTCTGTTCGTCAGAGGTTTACTGCATAATCCCAAGGGTACTAGTTTACAGACTGTGACTAATGTAACACGCTACAAGTCATTTGATAGGTGTCCATTTCTTAGGCCTAATTGTCGTGATTTGGCTCTGTGACTCTTACCGTAGACATCACACTAAAAACTGAATTGCATATTTTCCTGTGCAAGTAATTTTTAGGATTGCTTACTCACCAGTTCTTCAAATGACTTTATAATGGCCCAATTAGTATAAAGGGTTGGGATTTCATCCACCTTCCTTTGTGGAATTGTCTTGCCATTCTACTGGTGCTTTGGTCTAGATACTTTGTTTTAAATGTCAAGTTAACGGCTTGCTGTGATCATTTCCTTTTGCCCTTTCCTGCAAACACTGAGCATCTTTATTTTTTCTTTTTTTTTTTAAAGGATTGAGAAGATTTTCCCAGGATTCGCCGTCAAAAAAAACATTCTTTGACCCAGGAATAGATTACAGTGGATCAGTAGGAAAGGTGGTAAGTTTGGGATGATTTGAATTGAATATTGAAGCTCATAAAGATACTCTATCTTGAGGTTTTTTGGAGCAGAATTGTAACTCATTTACAACACTACCATATTTCAACTGATCATGAATTAACATATCTTGATCAGATAGAGGTTCCATTTTCATGGTACAACAAAGTATGAATTACCTGTTATTCCACCAACGCGCTTTCATAGATACAGAATCCCATGTCCAAGAATTGTAAAAAGCTTTCCCATACCTTCCATTGAGAGAGACGAGCAAGATGTGGAATGCTTTTTAAAAAAGTATATCGGAACTGTGTAAGTCTCACCATATTCCCGAGACTTGTGTGCCATCAGTGGAAGAGGTATCAGCATTTAAATATTTTAAGCGTATGAGAAGTGGTCATAAGTGTTAATTGGAATAATTCTAATTTATAGCTTTTAATATTGAGCCACACATCTTACAAGAATCTTTGATCCCAGAACTTTAGGAAGAGCCTTACTAGGATTTGAGACATCCAACAGAGTATTTCCACCCAGCAGAAATATTATTCACCTACCCAACAGTGCTAATGCTAACAAAAGATGGTTTGCTAGCTGGATGGAGGTGTAGGACTAAAAACGAGTCTCAATAAGCAAAGCATGGTTTATTGGGCATTTTCCAGTGCTTTATTTTCATGGGTTCCTCCCAGTGTGGTAGAGGGGGAATCCTTCATTTTCCTTAGTACTCCCCCAAGGTTTTGGCTTGATTTCCCTGGTTCCGTTTCCCCAACTAACCCCCGAGTTCCTCTTGCCCAGAGTTCTAGACTCAGGGCAAGTTGTGAGAAAGTAACTCCTAGAGGACAAAAGGGAATATATCTAGTTCATAAAAGGGGGGGGGGAACTACCCCCCAACGGTGTATGGGTGATGGAGTCACTAAAATGAAAAGGTTGTAAGCTAAGCGAAGAGCTAATGTTATTGGTCCAAAGTTCAGTCGCTATTAACACACACTGTTCTGCAGCATCCTCACCCAGGAAAGTCTCATTTAATGTACTCTATCTCAGGATTGCAACACTTGATCAATGCCCTAGCTAAATACGCAGCGGACAATGATTTAAATATAAATTGCACCAAAACAAAAAATAATTCACCATACAAAAGAAATTTGGAAACCCTACGGTTACACTTGGGCACTAGTAGGTGTAAAGATTTTTCCAGTGCCAGATATTAAGTACTTTGGTCTTATCATTGAAAGTCATCCAACGAAGCAAACACTTGTAGACAGAATTAAAATGAAGGCCTAACAAAGCTTGCTTCATTTAAAAAGGTTTAATACAAGATATTGTAGATATACCATTAGTCAGATGGTACAATATTATACATTAAAAATAGTCACAGCAATACTTTATGGACTTGAGCTGAAGCCACTTCTCAGAGAATTTGATTGGGGCTCATTGGAGTCTTTAATTTGGAAGCAGGTGCTGGGGGCCTCCACAGTGCGTCCCAATATCTGCTTTTATGCTGTGAGTTGGCCTTGGTTTCTCTCCAGGGATGGTACTATTGGAAAGTACTAACCATGTATAAGGCCATTTTGGACCCTGTTTTAGGATCACCTCTGAATGCATTCAAAGGAGACATTAATTCTGTGAAATCCGTGAATCAAATGGGGAGTTTGTGTAACTTCGCCAAATGCATAGTGATAAAACATAATTGCACTTATTACTATTGAATCCAGTAAAAGCTAAGAAGGTATTCCTCGCTGCAGATTGGTCCAACATATGCAGTCCTATAGTCTGTCCGCAAGCCTTAGCAAGGTCATAAACCATTGGGGATGTTGACAAAATATTTGATAAAGTTTCCAAGTACCGACTGAAGGATACAATTTGGAGTAGTTCTTTACATAAGAGCTGGAAAACTATAGGAGTTACAAACATGTGCTCTTTGTAAAGAGGCGAACACTATACAGACACTGGAACATTTGCTTTGGGGGATGTACAGCTTTAACAGACATTAGACACTCATTATTTGAACACTTTGTACACAACGTTATCATGTTGTCTACAGAAGAATTTTTGCAGAGGGGGGCAGTTAGTGGACATGAGACTCCATTGACCATCGCAGTACTAAAACTCTTAAAGGAATAGCGGGCATGGTACAGAAAAAAAGAGACATTATGTGGGAAGAACTTTAACAATTGCTTGTAATGAACTATCTTGTATAAAATATTAAAGTTTCACTGTGCACTTTTAAAACTTTCTATAAGATGACTTAAATTTCATGATGAAACTTAAAAAAAATCTTATAGTATGTTTTAAAGTGTAAAATGTATTTTGTATTTTTGTAATTTATGTGCTATGTTATGTAAGTTTAGCTTGGTCTAGCCATTTCATAATAAACGCAAAAAAGAAATGTACGTTTGCGCTAAGGCTCTCCCTTTCCACACTTCTCCAAACTCCTGCCTTAACTCCCTAACCTCCTGAAGTTGCACCTCTACCTGCTCCGGTGTGTCCCGCAGTGCTTTTTCCTTGTCCCTTATCAGGGCCTTTAGCTGGGATTCTCGTAAAGTCCTCTCCCTCTTCTTGGCTGCCCCCTCAGCAATCAGTAGGCCGCGTATCGTAGCCTTGAACGCCTCCCATATAATGTGGAGTAGAGTGGCCCCAGTGCCGTTGGTCTTAAAAAAAACTTCCTGATTTCTTTGCGGAGGAGCTCTCTAAACACTTGATCTCTAAAGAGTAAGTCATTGCACACCCTCCTTCTGTCCAGTTGCGTCTGGGGCCCTATGTCAAGTGTCACCATACACATGTCCTGGTCGGACCAACCTATCACTAGAATGCCTGCATCTATGATGTTATGCTCCTGTGCCGCCTCTAGGATCATATAGTCTATCTGGGAAATTGTGTTGTGGGGGGAAGAGTAAAAGGTGAATGCCTGCCCCGTGGGTGTGTCGATGAGGAAGTTGTCTCGTAGGGCATTCGCCAGGTTGTCAACCTCATGCAGCGACGGTGGCCGTGCCCCCGTCGTGAGAGATAACCAGTCCAGTGCGGGATCTGTTATGGAATTGATGCCCCCCCCCCACAAATATAAGGGTTCCCGTTTTCCATATGCTTAAGGATGCTAGGGCTTCACTGTAGAATTGAAATTGGTGTTGGTTAGGGGCGTACAATGCATAGCGTTACTGCCACATCACCAATCCTCCAGTTAAGAGCCAGCAAACAACCCTCCATGCCTCTCTTGACCTGTTGGACCTCCAACTCAAATATTTTCCCGATCAGTATCCACACCTCAGCTTTTTTCACCAGGCACCGTTCCGCTCCCTACACCCAAGCCCATATTCTTTGCCCCATCAAAATTTAGTTTCCTGCAGGAAAAAGACCAATACTGGCTGTTGAAATTCTCAGATCACCATAGACCGCTTCTGCAGAGAGTTCAGGCCTTTCACGTTCAGGGATCCCAGCCCCATGCCACTACCGTGTGCCATCATGAAGGTTCCTGGTGTCTTTCTGGTCTCAATCCCTATCCCAGGCCCAACCCAGTTTCTGGTTCTGTACAATTCTGTCGCGCCTTATTAGGGCCTCGAATCCCAAAAACATCCCAGAAACCTGTTGTGTCCTCCCCCCACCCCCTCTGTATCCCCTGGCCCACAACCCCCCGGCGTCTGGATCAGGCACACCCAACCCATTAGAATGGAAACACCTTCTTGATAAGGAAGGGCCAACCAGGAGAGACCCCATGCCCCAAACAAACGTCAACTCTAAACTTGGTAACAAGCAACAGTCTTATAGAATTCAGGTGGTGAATGCCTTTTCAGTGGAATAAAAAGATACTATGATTCAACATCTGCCAGATCCGAGCGTCTGCCCAACGGTGCCTCTGGGGAAAGTCAGTTGTTGCGAAAAGGGCCATGAGGGATACTCTCAGTTCTTCAAGGAGTATTAAATCTATGGAACTTTCTTGAGTTGGCGGAGCGGCCTCTGCGTGGGTGAGTCACGTGTGGGCCCTCGGTTGGTACTGACAACCGGAACAACGCCTCTGACCTTAGCGCTGCGGTCACCAACTGATAGTTGCTTCAAGACTCCGTCGACCTCGTCCTTGGCTACAACTCTATATTCTCCAGCATGGGGTCTGGCATGGATTCACATGCTCATGGATATTCCCCGTTGTCAGTCTGGGAATCCTCAGTAAAAGAAAAAACTGTTTCACTTTCACTTCAACACTGTATTTCTCCTATAAACCAATCACTGTCCTCTTGATCATACTGCCCCCATCCAATGACAGTCATCTCACTAAGCTCCACCCCTGGTGGCCAGCTTCAGATTTGTACTGCACGCTTCAGTTTTGGGAGTCCTCAAGTTGCTATCCAAGCTAGTTTTTGTGTTTTTTGTGAATTCTTTTTCTCCAAAATAGTTAAAATTTTTAGCGAATTTTGCTTTACAGTCTTCGACGAAGGATAGACCGGCAGCAGGGTTCCGCTACCGGCAAATATCTTCGTTCACCGTTGGATCATCGAAGTTTAGAGAAGACTCAGCCTCGGCATTGGGCCTACTTCGCAACTTTCAGCATGACTGAAGGGAAGAAGGAAGGTCGAAGCCTCTTCAAACTCTGCACAAAGTGTGGGTTAAGAAATGTCTTTGTGGAGGATCCGCACCATAAATGCTTATACTGCCTGCATCTGGACCATGATGAGGAGGGATGTGAGGTGTGCGGTGGTTTCTCAAAGAAAACCAAAAGACTGCTACAGCAGACTATCGGCGTGGCTCAAGTCAAGCAAGGCCATTGACGCAGCCTCAGTGCATGCATGGTCAAGCCTCATCCAGCACTGGCCGGTATTCGGAGCGTTCTCCCTCTGGGAGGAGGTGGAGACCCTTTGAGGACACCTCCTTGCGGTGTCCAAGAGGAGGCCAAGCTCTGCAATGCTAGCTCCGCTGGGTTCGCTGCTGATGGGAGTCTCGATTTGGACAAAAGGCGATTGCCTTCACTGTAACCTCCACAGTGAGCCTGCCAACGAAACTAACATCTTTGAAGAGGAAGTTCTTAACCCCTTTCAAACTCTGTGTGGCTGCAGATAATCCGACGAGGGACAAGTCCTGGGAGGACTTGTTGACGCCAGCTAAGACTTTACACCATGCCAAGTCAACCAATTCAACGACTGCACCGTCAACGAAAGCAGCCACAAGCACTTGGTCATCTCCGTTTGAGGTCCAATAAATGGCCCTCTGTTCTCATTTCCATTATGTTGACTGACAGCTGATTATTTTCCAATGACTCCACTTTGTTTTCAATCTTGTCCACTCTTCCTTTAAGCGCTGAGATTGCCGTTGTTATGCCACTCTTAACTGACCTCATTTCTTCAAGTATCATACAGATGTCTGCCTTAGTGGACGCCTCCTGATCAGTCCCCCTACGCCACAGGTGCCGCCATGGTGGGGTCATGTTGAAAATCGTATAGTGTTGCCACCGTGCAGGGGTGAAGCATACGTAGCTACAATGTCCTGGTCTGTGGGGTTGCTGCGGGAGCCACCCCACCCGGCAGTCCTGACCAGCCCTACTGCGTCGAGCTAGCTCTGCCCCGTGCCGTGGGAGGTGGCCCGACATACCAGGAACTGTGCAAGTGGCATGCCGGGAGCACTGACTCTGGGCTGCCTGGCCCGTACAGGGATGCTGTTCTCCACCCGCTCCTCTTCACTCTCTAGAGCTGCCTGACTGACTTGGTGGCCTGTGCCGGCCTTTGTGATATGTCTCAGGCGGCAATGATTGAGTGGCAGCTGCCCCCTTGCTCTGACCAGGAGGCCTGACGATGTAGGAACATGGAATATGCTGCCTATTACGAACTACATCCTTTTTAACTCCGCAGGGAGCCATCTGGTCGACTGCTGCCAGGCTCACGTCTCGAAGCTGGGGTCGTATGATGTATGCTGGAGCGAGCCGTGGTGCACCCACTCTGAGACAAGAGCGCCAGCGATCGCCGCTTCTGGCGCTGCAGGGCTCGTTATGCAGAGTCACTATGGTGGCTGGGCACATTTGCCGTTAAGCTGCTTTGCTCAGTAGCAGCAACTTCTCGCCGCAGGCGGTCATATCGAGTATGGCTGATGCTGTTGCAATGATCATCCCGCAGCATCGGTCCGCCAGCCAGCCCTCTGTGGAGCCTTCAACAAGTTTCTGGTGCCATTTCCAGCATTATGCGGGTGCCAGGGCTTCAGCGTTCACAAGTCTGTGCTGCAGTACGCCGGCCTCGAGTCCAGCCGGTAATCGACCCAGGCTTCTGCACAGCCTTCTCTTCCTCTCACCCCGTTACTGTGATTGTAAATTAGCATTTGACTTGGTCCATCCGTTAAATTATGGTCCAAACTGGAAAAATGGGGATGCGACTTATTCATTAGCAATAATAAAAGATCTGTATTTTGGTACTTCTAAGAAGGTGCGATTAAATCTCCAAGTTCAACTTTCAAAACCAATCTCGACGATGAGAGGTCGACAGCAGTGGGGCACGTTAGCCTAGGCACTTTAACATTTGTACGGAGCAGATGTTGGGATCCATCTCCGAAGGGCGAGAGCATTTCCACTGAAATTAGGGGGCACCCAGTCCAGTGGCTCCTGTATGCAGACGATCTGGTCCCTGTGGGTTTGCAAAGACAGTTGCTCATGTTAGAACTTTACTGCCAAGAAAATGGCTTTACAATAAATATTAAAAAGTCAAATGTGTTGGCCTTTAAGCCAAAGTTGTCAAAGAAAATAATGTTATAATGTTACCACGACAGTCTATAAATCCCCTCTATTCCGGGTTCACGAATATAGAAATGTAGGCATCTTGGTAAATGATGCTGGGCCTGAAACTCCTTATAGAGACGACTTAAGATTAAAAACAACCACAGCGGCCACTCAGGGGCTGATGTTACATAAAAAGTTTGGAACATTCAGTGCTGGTGTGCCTCCAATGATCTCTGCTAAAATGCCAGCAAGACTTGCATCCTTCCTATTGGGACTCCTGCCCCATATATCCCCCTTTCACTCTGGCCACCGGCTATGGGCTCCCACCCCCCTTTTCCCTCATCTGACGCCAGAAACCTTGGAGTCATCTTCGACTCCTCTCTGGCTCTCGTTCCTCCCTCATATCCTGCCAAGAAGGCACATTTTCAACTCCTCCTCCTTGGAGGTATCCTTCCTTTCCTCACTTTTCCCCAGAAGCTCAAGGTCTAAAGAGCTCTGGTACTCTCTAGGCTGGACTACTGCAACAGCTTCTTCCTCATCTTCCTTCTTCCTCTCTCCACCCACTCCAGCTTATCCAGAATAGGACTGCAAGACTTATCCATGGCCTCAAGCCCAGGGACTGTATCTCTCCAGCCCTAAAATCTCTCCACTGGCTCCCAGTTGCTGAAAGGATTAAATTCAATTCCCTCCATCATCCATAAGGCTGTCTGGGGCCAGGCACCTCGCTATCTACAACTTACTCTCACTAAATATTCTCCCTCCAGATCCTTACGCTCCTCTGGCTCCAACTCTTTGCGCGTCAAGCATTTCTCTTAGCAGTGTACTGTGGTTGTTCTCTTTCCTCTGCTGGTTCCCTCTTCTGGAACAGCCTCCTCCTTCCTCTCTATCTTGAGCCGGATCTCCTCAGATTCCGGAAGCTCCTCAAGACTTTCCTCTTCACTCCTCCCCCCCCCCTCTCCCTCCTGTGCTAAACCCTACAGTCGCTGAGATTGGTGGCCTGGGCCATTGTGTTCTTCTGGGTCCTGGTATTTCGCCCAATCATCTTCAGCCTCCGCCATCTCCCAGCACTTGCCCTTGGGCACCTACTAGCCTGTGTTACCTCACAGGCCTGCACTTATTATTGGCAGGCAACCACCCCTTACCAAGTGATCTCTGCCAGGTTGACTCCCTGGCACGTCCCCCTCTGTTGGGGGGGGGGGGGAGAGATCTCCTAGTGTTTCTCTCTCTTCCCCCCCCTTGCACGTTCTGAATGCTCACAAGTACCGGCTCTTTCCTGTTACTCAGTTGTATTTCTATCTGCCTATTGTTGCCATGTTCCCTCCCCTCTTGCCCTGTGGGCGCTTTGAAACACAATTTCTTGCTGTATAAGCGCCTTACAGATCCACAATACATAAATGGAAACTAGTCCCAACTTTGACATATGGAGTGTAAGGGCAGTTATTTTTGTATATGTTTCAGTGGATCAAACTAGAGGGGCAATTTTGGAGGAAGGTTATGGGACTACCAGGTTGGGGGGGTTGGGGCGGGCATCCAATTCCTACCATATGAGCTGGGACTGCTTTGCTTGGCAGTGATGGTAAAGTGGACGTTTTTATGTTTGTTGAGAAAAATCGTAATGGGTCAATCAAATTCAATTTTGCCTTGGTTAAGACAGTTCATAAAAGCTTGCCAAGTAGGGTTGGTCTCACGGTCGAAGGCCAATTGCCTAAATTGGTTAAATCTGGCTGGTATATCAGTTGAAATGTTTAATTCTGAGGCCAAATAATGCTAAAAGGAAAATTCTGGAGATTTGATTGGTGTATAACAATTCACGAATGCTAGAAATATAGAATCTTCCAGAATTATCTCTATGAAGCCAGAGCATTGAATTGCTTGACGAAGTACGTAAGGTGTTTTCCTTCCAATAAAATCAGAAGATCCTTTTTAAAACTTCATCTAAACCTCTTGATAACAGGGGAGATAAGTGGAACAAGACTGAAAGGTACCGAGGAATCAAAGGCCTGTCGTTTTTGTGCACTTGGGAAGGAAACATTAAAACACTTATCACAACCTGCTCGAAGTTGACGTTCCAAGGCAGTTATATCTCAAAATCTTTTTTGATAATTGTAATGAAATATCAGAAGAAAAGGCATGGGCGATGATTTGTAGTGGGTACCATGTCTCATTGGATTTTAGCAACTATTAGATTTTGAGAAAAGTTCCTAAATTAAATCAACTGATGAATTTTATAACCAACTACTTGTGATTGGGTTTTAGGATGTGGGTGAAATTTGTTTTCTTTTTTAGCTTATGCTACAATTAAATGTGCGTTTTAGATTGTTTTACTGTATTGAAGATAGATATAGTTTATAATGATGTGAAGTTAAATGTGTAATTGTGTTTTAATCATGTTGAAAGGTGGAATAATTCAGCCAAAACAATTAAAAAGAATATCCTTCTAGGGATATATAGCGCCTTGTTCACTTCTCCCTATGCCTTACAGACCAACTCACTTCTGACAGCGATATAGTGCCCATGTCACTCTACAGTCGGGGATATAGCACCCAGCACCCTTTTTTCGGTGCAATATTATCATCCTATTTCCAAGTTTGTCAATTTCTGGGTCAGAATCTTTTGTTCTGCACTATTTGGTGTCCCTTGATCACTTGGGCTCAATTTGCTTGGGCCTGTCAGTCACATTGTGGATGTCAATTGAAGAGGATGCGATGAAGTCCCATACTGGAGGATAGAGTATGGGACTGAGACGACCCTGGGGACCAAGGACCACCACTTGCCTCATGGTGATGCCCTGGAGACGGTAAATGGAGGAGCCCCCAGACTCTCCAGCCTCTCTTAGCCTCTTGGTTGTCACCTAGATGTGCACCACTGCCAGCCCTTTGCCAGATTTGAGGAAGTCACCCCTTAGATGTCTAAGAGAAATTAATGCCAAGCCTCACTGGTCTCCATAGCCTGTTTCTGGGAGGAAAACAAATGAGTTTCTTAATGTAGATTAAAAATGGCAGCTGTAGGCAAACTAGCCATGACACACTAGCTAATGAAGCACACATGTGGAATCGGAGTTTTCTTTGCCTGAACCCCAATCACAATACACGCTAACACGATATTAACACATTAACATCATTAAACAATGGATAGTGTTGAGGACTCGGAGTACAGCGTCTGCAGCAGAAAATGGAGAGCAGCAGTACTGAGTCAGGAGTGGAGGTAAAGAAAGGTAAAAGAAACATAAGAAGCAGCTGTAGATAGTTAAACACAGAGCTGCAAGAAAAGAGACCAGTGGGGGAGACCAGTATAGGAGAAAAAGAAGAGTAGTGGAGGAAGAGCAGTATAGATCATTCCAGTATGTTAAGTGTTGAGATCGAATTCAAAAACCAGCCCTGATGGGAGGATTTTGGGAGGCCACTCTATTTATGGTGAACTGAGAAGACACTGAGAGGTTAGCCAGAACCCAATCAAGGTAAGGTAGCTGGGCAGTGTAGGCAAAGTGTGAGAATGGTCTAGGGCTACAATTAGTCCACACAGAGCAACACCACTAATTGCAGTTCTGGCAAGTATAAAAAATACAATTATTTATTAGGCCTTTTAGTTACACACTAAGTGTCACACCTCGGCTCCGTTCCACACTACGACACCGTGCTCCATACCTACCTCAGGGCTGGCTGCGGAAAAGGACATTCGACAAAACTATTGCGCTGCGCCGTTCTCTTCGGCATTCTGCAGCGCCATTCCTGATGAAGTGGAAAATGCCCTGGAGGCTAACGACTACTGCAACAGCCAGACGGTTCCGAACTACGATTCCCATGAAACCTAAGGGAATTCGTAGTCCTTAACATCACGTGATCTCCACTCACTTGGCTCCACCTCCTCATTGATATAAGCGGCTGCAGCCCGGAGGACGCTGCTTCTGTTTGATAGTTACAACCGGCGCTTAAGTTCCTTCTTTTTCGCCCTACTTCCTGAAGCTCCTCCTTACGGTTCTATTCTGCTTCATCCCGTGCTCAGGTAAACAAACCCTCTTTTGAACTAAGGACTGCCTGTCTGCCTGCTGATTCTGTTACCTTCTTGCTCGCCAGTGTACCGACTGTGGATTGTTATAAGGACTGTCTGCCTGCTGATTTGGTTACCTTCCTGCTCGCCAGTGTACCGACTGTGGATTGTTATAAGGACTGTCTGCCTGCTGATTTGGTTACCTTCCTGCTCGCTAGTGTACCGACTTTTGGATCGTTATAACGATTGTCTTCCCATTTGGCTCAAGAGTTCAAGGACATTGGTTGTATCGGATTCCGTCCTTTAAAGTGCACTCTGGGGACGCCTTGCAGTTGTGCACCTACCCGGATCTAGTGCGTCCCTCGTTCCGCCCGGGACTAGTTACCCAACTAACATTCCCCGTTTATTATTTTGCACTATCGTTGTTGTTCTGCATCCTGGAGTAAAGGGAACTGTGACTTCCTAGGGGACTATCAGAACATTGTGGTATCAGGCTCCTAGGATTAGGTTGTTCAGGTACTATTCTGTCCTATCCCCATCTATTGATAGTCGCTGTTATTCCAAGTGATTAATTGTATGTTGTTTCTTGCAGCTGGGTCCGTGGCGGCGCGTTTTCTCCCCGCTCTTTCGGGTGATCGGTCCCTCTGTCTGGCTTACATATCAGCAGTGGGTCATATCATCAGAAAGGTCGTTTTTCCCTCATAGAGAGGAGGCTCGGGTGGAGGCTCCAACCCGAGCTCTTCAATCAACGCACAGTCTCGCTGGTTTGGCCTCCTATCTTGTCCACTCCCGTGCGGTGAGTAACACTAAGCATATCAAAATCACAGTTAAGTATTGTCTCACAAATCTTTATTAAATATATATATACACATTCACCAATAGGGGAATTCGAAGAATCTGTGTGATTTTTCCGCAACGGAAATGTTCCAGGGAGAAATGACCTAAGATTATTTGCTCGAAATAATCTTTGTTCATTTCTCCCCTGAACATTCCCGATCTGCGGAAACCCCCACCCCCAAGACACCCTCACCCCCTTACTTTGCCTTCCGTCTCGGTAGACCCTGAGACGTCTGTTCCCTTTAACTTCCGTGATCGGAACCAGCGCCGCAGGGTCTTTTTTTTCCCTTTTCTTTTTTCGGATAACCGCAGTGGTTTCCCCGCAACCCCCGCTCACTATACTGTATAGTATGGTGAGCAGGGTGTTGCGGGGACAGCCCCCGCGGCCTTTGTTTTTATTTTATTTTTTTATTTACAGACCCCACCAAAAATACATACCACAAAAGGTTCAAACTTTTAGTAGTTCAAACTTTTGGTGGTATGTATTTTCGTACTTTTGGTGTGGTCGGTAATTTGTATACAGTAATTTTGTCCTATTCCAATTAGAATTGTATATGGATCAATTACCAGTGCAATACTGTTGAGTGGTAAGAACGAAAATAAGCAGAGCCTATTAGAATGAACACAAGAACAGCTTGCCCCAATCTTATAAAGTCCAACCCTGAGATGGTTTAGGGCCTTGTGCCCAAAAGTCACTAGTTCCAAAGTATAACTTCTTCAGGTAAGTTTATATAGTGTGATGAATCCCAGGATGTTGTCACTGCCTCCAAAGGGGAGCCCCTTCCCATGAGGCCAGGGAGGTGAGGCCTCTATCCTGGGGGTGGTACTCAGCGGGTGGATCTCCTGGTATTATCTGATAGTTTTTGTATAGCGCCTATACACATGTTTCAAAGCGCTTCAAGGCAGGGGAGGGAGCAAGGGAAAATACAATACATTCTTATAAGGCCTATTTCTGATAGTGCAAGAGCATAGACAATGATGGAGGGAAGGAGGGAGGATGGGGAGGAAGAGAGAAACAAACAAATAGTGACTATTGTACTAGGCCTGACGACATTTCAGGTAGGGGAAACCCCCTTTGGGACCAATGATGACCACATCGGGAGAATGCGGTATTCCCAAAACATCCCCACCTCTCCTTCACCTCCTGCCTATGCCATGTTTTTCTTTAGTGAAACAAAAGTAGAGCGTACAGAGTCGAAGATGTCTAGCGAGTTACATCATCCTAACTCAATCAGTACTGGGACGAGGGGGAGGCACGGAGCTGTACAGACTACTTACCAGAACCACTTTGCCCATTCTAGCAGTTCTCGATAGCCAATTGGAAATAGCTGAGTCAAAAGCAAAGAAGGACTTGACAAAGGGTCAAGGCTGCCCTGGAGAAACCGCAAGACTGAGTACGCTCAGGGAAGGAGAAAGGCAGACTGGGGAGCTGAGCGAGCAGGAGATTGCTGTCCAGCTAGTCTGATGTGCAGGGACATCACAGTGAGTAGCAAGGAAGATGCTCCTGGAACCCCCAAAGGTAGGCGCCTATGGAAGAACTGGCCCACGCCGACAAGGAAGAAGGTGTGACTGAGCTACTGGTGCCCACAGATGAGAGACGGAAGCAGGGGAATCCCCACTGCAGATGGCAGTCGCACGGGACGTCCCAAGAACATTGTGGACTACAAAATAAGGGGCGCTGATGAACAGGGAGGCACCGGTGGGCCTTTAGAGTGGCAGAGACACTTAAGTAAGCCTTAAAAGCCACATGCATGGGTGTGGGACCATGTTGAAAGTAAAGAGACATTTAAGAAAACCTAATGAGAATAATACTTGGCGGAAAAGTTAACCAAGTTTAGCGTGGTACTCGGAAACCTACAGTGCACGTCTGGGACCTGCACCCATATAAAGAGAACGCTGTGAGGGACAAACAATAAGTACAGTACTTGGCATGTGAGTAAACCAAGTCTGTATGTTACACCACAGCTTGGAAGTGCATCCAAGCTGCTCTTTTTCGTCACAGTACCTGGAGTTGCACCCAGGATATTATTGTTCATCGCAGTGCCTGGTTGGAGGAAACTAGGTCTGCCAACCAGGATCGGTATCCACGCATTTGGAAACACATCCAAGCTCCTTTTATTTGCAACTTTGGGGTCGGGAACCCAGAAACTGCAAAGAAGCTTGAGAAGGGCCGACTAAAGAACCAAGTTTTTCCCAACAATTGCTGTACTATATTTCAAGCCTGAACAAGGCTGGGGAAGGGAGATATCCCCCAACACTTCAAGATCTGAAGATTCCAGAACTGTCTTTTGTCCAGGGGAGGGGGAGTCACTCCCTTTGGGCTAGAAATACCTTATTTTCTTTTAATTTAAAACTTCGGATGTGAGGGACAGAGTAGGATTCCGACATTGGAACTTTTTCTTTGGACATTATGACACTAGTTATTTCAGTTGAGGCAGGGAACCGTTCTTAGAGTTAAGGCAAGCTAGGCTTTTCTTTTCATTTTTGCACTTGAATAAAAGTTTCTAATATTGACCACGACCCCTCAGTATTAGGGTCTTACTTCTGCACCCTTAAAATAGAAAGAATGCAGTGGGCTGTGGTGGTGATTATTGAAAATTCCCAAGTTGGGTAAAACCTCAGTAAAGTTCAGTTAAGTACTCAACTCCATCTAACACACTAGCATAGGCCTAGGGAAGGATCCTTAACCCAGGTTCCACCACCCAAGATCAGGTCACAGTGATTTATGGTCAGGACTTAACATCCAAATACCCTATGGGAGACGGGGCGAAAGCAACAGGTATGTACACTTACCCCCCTGGCTCAGGATGTTCCGGATTCCACGATTGTAGGTTCTAGACTTTCTTTCTAGGCTTCTACTTCTGTTCTTGTTCCCACCACGTGGGTCGTCTAGACAGTAGAGATAGTTTGTTTCAAGGGGGTTTAGTTTCGGTTGGTCGTGGTGTACAGGAATTCTTTCTGGCAGCTTGCAGTTGAAGACCCAAACAAAGACAAAGGAAGACTTCTGCAGAGGACACCTCGGGAGCATAAAGAGGACCAGATCCAACGAAGATCACCACGGTCAGACGGTGAAAGGCGATTGTACAGTGGCGAACGCAGAAGCAGCCGCAGCAGAGCTTCCCTTGGAGTGAGACTGCTGTAAATGTAAGAGCAGGCGAATTGTGGCACTGGCTGGAGATCTGCAGTTCCGAGGCTCTGCTCGGAACAATGACAGCTGCAGCGAAGTAGCCCAGAATAGAGTTGGTCAGTCCACCGTTTGGTCCAAGGACACTTCCAAAGGCTCAGCAGGCACGGATCTTCGAGCAGGGAATCGAGACTGGTCGTTCACACTGGTCCAGAAGTCGAAGTGCCAACAAAAGTCGCCTTGATATCTGGACAGAAGACCTGGGCTTCACTGTGACAGCACTGGATTCAGTGCTGGTCAGCCGCAGTGAGTCACCTTTGGGTCATCAGTAGGCTGCTCTTCATAGAAATCTTGGTTCCAACAATGATCTTATGAACAGTTGCACACAAGAATGCAGGATACAACCACTGCCACCAGCCATTCAGATTAGCTTGCAACAGTAAACAAATTGTTACAGGAGCAGTGAGAAGGGGGATACAGTGTAACCCCTCAGCACTCCACATAACGTGGGGTGTGCTGATCCTCACAATATAAAAGATTGGAAGGATACTAAATATCCCGCAGCTCCTGGGAACGTGTTTCCACAAGGCAAGTAACAAAATAAAAAGGGAAGCCCAAGGGGCTCCCAGCAACACTGCACAGAAAGTGATGTGTGCTGTAAAAGTCAAAGACGGATGCCCGGGAACAAGGTGTAAAAAGAAACAGAGAAGTATTCCAAAAGATAGGGTAAAAGAATGAGTGTGGAAAAAGGTTTGTTCCCACTCACTCAGGGGAACAGACCAAAAATCCAGTAGTCCAGTAAAATGTGCTGGGAGGACTCGTATGTTGGTTTGGGATTGTGCATACAAAATGAAAATCTACCTAACGCTGTGATCCTTGGAGGTGGTGTGAGAAGGACCCACCAGAGCCTCTGCTGCCTCTTACCCCAACCCTCGGGTAGTTGAAGGCCAGAGAACAGGTATCCCAAGCACCTGAAACTTTGATATAGGTGGAATGGTTGGTCTCATTGAAGTGCACAGAGATGATGAGTAAATAATCTGGGACTCCCAAGCTTGTGCGGTCGGGGCCAAGGTAGGTGAAGGCCCCATGAAGACTCCAGCCTGAATTGGAGCCTAGGCCAGCCCGAAAACCGCAAAGGAAGGAATTGTGTTCTAATAGTCCTGTTGACCTGCATAGCAACTGATATGCCTGGAGACAATATATATATGGGATTCCCCAAAGGTCCTTCTGCACATCTCAGGACCCAGACAAGCTGCAGCAGAACTCACTCCCAACAACTTAAATATCCAAAAAAGACCTGGTCTATTTACTTATTTTTATGGCACCCTCACCTCTGGGTCTGGAAAACAGGGTGCTGTATTCACCTACGACCAGTTAGAGGTGAATAGAAACACCCCTCATGCACTAATAGTACCCACTCCCTGATACAGGACCACCCAGTTGGACAACCTCAACTCCCCCATCCCGATTCAGCAGCAGGGCTTTTACATTCAAAACACTTACTGAGCCTTACAACTACACCTGAAACACCAATATGAGATTCCCAAGGGAAACAGAAGTTGAGACAGGGGCATCCTTTTTGTTAAAGATTGACATCTTTGAGAAGTTTCTCAACACTAATACAATTTTCTGGGGGGAAATCTGTATCCCTAATTAGGTGATAAACATATCTGCCCATTCAAAGACCAAAGTGTGAAGGTCTGCTCTCTTGGAATCACGGTTAACAGCAAGCAGCCTGTTCTTGTTCCAGGTGGTCATGTCACCAACTCAGCTGGCAAATAATTGTGGAGAAGCAAGTTAACCCAGATCTTGGTCAACACCTTTTAATCTATTTTGGAGTGAAATCAACCTTTAATTTGAATGCATGCTGGAGCTCCTCCTTTTGTTAGTGAATAACAAGGGTTTTACTTTCTTTCATTTAGTTTTGAGAATTCTGTCTACCTGCAAAGACAGTAAACAATTTACACAGGACTGAATATGGAGCAGTACAAAACGATATGTAAAATGCACACGATGTCCATCAGGGTTGATCCTCTTAGCCATGGAGAAACTATGATGATGGCACTCATGATTTTCTTTACGTTAAAGTAGTTATCCAAGTCTTCCTTCTGGTCATCCAAAAGGCAATTAAGTTGCAGCCTTTCAAGGTTGCCATTGACCAAGAGGTTCTGCACCCCTTCTCTTGCTAAACAATTCTCAATTAGTCCCAAAGTTCCTTAGGTAGTTTGCTGATTTTTGTGAGCAACGGGCCATCAGCCTTCTTCAATGAGTATTATTCTTGATGCTTGACATTTCGTAATTATGTATGCTAAGAGCACCTGTATCCTAGTAGTTTTTGCGTGAGGCAGAACTCTGCTGTGGCTATGCAGATATTGATTACTATTTTTATTTTAACTTCTAAATGCCAGCAATCAGATCAAACCGAAGCCATTTGCCTGAAAAGTCGCATTTAAGCTGTTTCAGTTAATTATTTAACTTCCCCAATTTATGTAGTCTCTTTCATATAAGATGAAAATGGGTGTCTTCTTTGACTTAATGTTTAGCAAGGAAATGTTAAAGCACTAAGTCAATGGGGGAAGGAACAAATAGTAGTTCTTGAGCGTAATCTGAGAGGTCTTTTTTTACTGAGGGAAACAGTCTTTTTTAGAAGCGTCCAAATCGTCTTTGATCATCAAATATTCACAGGAAGATTGTTTGCTATACATGGCATGCGTTAGTAACACCTGGACATATGTTGGCATTACCTTGCAAATGAAGGGATTATGGCGTGAAGCTATATGGTCTACCTTTTCAGACTACTTATATTTACCATGTTAATACCTACTATTTGGTGGAAGCGTGTTAGTGTAAAATAACAGAACGTGGGACCCTGTTATGAACCTATCCATCATTTGAAAAAGTAAGTTAGTTGGAAACCCTGAAGAAGAGCTTGTTCCAACACTCCATCCAAAACTGTGATCTGGACCATCCACTATTTTGTGACTGTCTTATGACATTCTGGAAAACTAAACCACTTGAACTCCCAGTGTGAAATTGAGCTTAGCTGTGAAATACTTGTATCACCTTCAATTCAGTGCCATCTCCACCAACTCCCCAAACGTCTGAGCACGGTAAAGCAACACTGGCCACATGATTGAAATAAATAACATATGGTGTGAATTCCTAGTGTGGGTAAAATGTGTCAATATCTGGCAAATGAGCAGAGCCCAAGGCCATGATGTAATGTGACCTCCTGGACATATGTTACTCTTCCTACACTTAACACAGTTGCAGCCTTTTATACACTCCCCCAATAATAAAACCCTACAAATAGACCCAAAAGACCATTGAAGCACAAGATTAGTAGTAACACATCCATTGACTTTCCACAAATACGTCAATCTGTGCACTACACAACATGCACCCTTAAAAGGAAAAATTCAAACCCATTGACTTTGCCAATGCTCATTTCCTCTGTCTATACTAAGCCATGATTTAAAAGCTGCTCTGAGAACATGACAGTCTTAACATGGTCCTGCCAAATGTAATTGTGGGATGCTAAGTGCTTAGCTATGAACATCAGTTTCTCAGGTAACATTCTGCCTGTTTTAAGCATTGAGTAGTGCCTTCCTGCCCTCTACCCGCAATCCATAAAGCTGCCATTCTGCCTGATCCATTATACAAGTTTACCAACGATTTTATTACTTGGCATAACCATTGTGATGTCTGATCCTACAGCAATTCATTTCAGAAACTGAGATGTGTTGCTATGGTTGCACTGTGAGGGGGGCGGGTTACCATTGGTGGTCTAGTGTGTTATGTTCGACCATTGGCTTATGGGCGTTTCAGGTTTCCTCAGTTGACTCCAGGAACCGATGAAGTGAGCGCCGTCTTTTTAAATATGTACTGTGTTTATGTCCAAACAGGCAACAGGATATCGCTCGAGAACCGCTTCTCAATCATCAGCGTGGATGGTATGACATAACAAGTGGCTACTGCACCTCAAGCTTAATCGGGTTCATAAACACTATGTATGGTGGAGGGAATCCTTAATTATTTTCATGGTCTTTAAAATTCTCTTGGTGGAGGGAATCCTCAGAATTTAACACAACTATTGGAGACCGTTCACATGGTTGCGATCACCTAATTTACCAAAAGCCAGATTAAGATTAGAATTTGGTGCTAGGTTCTACACCAATATGGTGAAGCTAAGTGAAGATGAAAGAGCACAGGCACCACATAGCTATGCCCCTAGCTAACCTAGTGTGAAATGGGACTACTGCGTGCCTTAGGTGTATTTCTAATGGTGCTTGTGATGGACCAGCCACAATCATGAAATATAAATACAATATCTTGACCTTATGGGTCACTGCTAGTCATAGGAATTGCACTCCTGGTACATGGTAATTTGACGCCATCTTTTTTTTTTTCGCTTGGGCCCTTCACTCAGGGTATTATAAGCCAAGTACATGCCATAATTATCCATTCCATTTGGGGACGCTGGTCCAGTCCTGGTAGTCCTGCATTTATGATGGGGAAAAATCCAGGACTAGAAGCCCCCGAATGTAAAGTTAAAACCAGAGCTGTTAGAATCTCCCACATGGAATGGACAATAGTGGCATCTATGAAGCAATCACTTTCACCGTCTTTGTGAGTGAATGAGCTTTTATAGAACAACATTGCAAATTGATTACAATAGTTTATTTCTCACCAGTACACTGGTGGTTCTTAATCGTGTTTTTTCCTAGTTGTTCACAGCTTTGGCCAACAAAGGAAGTTAGGCAAAAGTAGATAGTTCTTTTCTGAGGATCACGCAGTGTGGTGAAGTAGTGATTAGAAATTGGGGTATTCTGTTTGTTAGTTAAACCAGTACTCTTACGTCCTGTCCCCTTTCCTCCATACTGTATGGGCGTCCCTTCCGAGGGACGGGAGACAGAACCTTTTTCACCAGAAAAAACCTTCTTCCTCTTTAAATTTAGAGGCACGCGGGGGAGTGGCCCAGGGAGCATGCGCTGCCCTGACTCTGCCCTCCAGCTCCACACACCAGTCCCCTTTTCTGCGTCGACGGGAACGGGCCAAATTCACCAGCGCTCTTGGGTTTGGCTTCGGCCATGTAATTCCATGCGCGCATACTTCTTCTCTTTGTCTTTTTTGTCTTATCTATCATTCAGGTACTCGGTCCTCAGGCGTCACGCTCCTCCCTGGGGCATGTCGACTTCTACAGGGTTCAGCAGGTGTCCATCCTGCAATGGGCTCTTCCCAACTTCAGAACCCCATGCCATCTGCCTACGTTGCCTTGGCCCAGACCACAGTTGGCAATCATGTTCGGCATGTGACTCGCTGTACTCAAAATCACTGAAGAACAGACTAGCCATGTGGAGGGAGCTCTTTCAGAGGTCGCCTCCATACAATCTCAAGAACTTTGTGAAGCATCGAACCAGGCCCAAGGTAGGGCCGATATTCTCCATCACACCCCGCAAGGGAGACTCCTTCCCAGGGACTCTCCCGTGCGCGGGTGGGACTGGTCAGGTCCTTCTACCGGCACGTGCACTGAGGCGCTTCAGCTACCGGCCTTTGGGTCGAGGGATCCTCTGAACTTACCGGGTGCAGTGTTGAGGGACAGGAAAAGATACCCAAGGGGCTCTGCCCTTTTACCGGCACTATGGCCGAGGGGCTATGCCCTAATACCGGCAATACATCCGAGGGGGCGCCTAAACGCAGCTCTACCGACCCCCGGGCTGAGGGTGTCACACCTACCGGGCCCAGGCCCGAGGAGCAGGGTAGGCCTGGTGATCCACACGCAAGAGTCTTGACCAAGGCCGGGCCCAGCAGGCTGAACACCACGTCGCAGGCAGCTCGACAAAATGGCTGCCGCGCCAGAAAGCGGCACCAGCCCGATGCCATTCCAGGAATTCGGTGAAGAACGAGGGTCAAGGTGGGACTGGCCCCAACCAGGTACGTGGCCTACAGTCTAACCCTCAGTTGCGCAGGGCAGCTTTCCTTGGTGCCCATATGGACCAGGAACACAGCGGCTTCAGCAGCTCCCCACTACCCCGTCAGCACCCCTGCCACCTCTTTGGCCATTGAGGAGGTGCTCTTCGAGAAGTTCCTGGGCCTCATGAAGTCACCTCAGATGGGGGGTTATCATCAAAGACGCCATCAGGGAAGTCATTCCTGCTATGCTAGCGGCATCACAGACGCCTCCATCGGGCCCCCAGGCCCCGGTGCAGCCGCCTCCTCTGGCTCCAGAGCCAGCTCCGCAGCCTCTGCCGCCTCCTCAGCCTCTGAACGCGGGCTCTGTACCCCAGCCTCCGGTGACGACTACTCCTCCTCCACAGGATCCTCCAGATCCACTGGATACGGATGAGGAGGGGGATCCGGACACGCCATCCTCAGCCATGGCCTTCCACGAACATCTTGCTGGTCTGGCGGAGAACCTGGGCCTCCCCCAACCCGAGGCCGAGCAGCCGCAGAGGGGGTTCTGGCTGAAGTCCTCACGCGACGCCCCTGTGCCAAATCGGGGATTCCTATGCAGACCGATGTAGTCTCCCTGGCCAAGAAGGGCTGGCTCAAACCCCACTCGGCCCAGCCGGTCAATCGATGCCTGGACGGCAAGTACAGGCAGGTGGAGGGGGATACACTCTTCCTTTCGGCCCATCCTCAGCCACGCTCTTCGGTGATCGCTGCGGCATCCCTATACTCCAAGCCCCAATCGTCCTCGGCCTCTTCCTCTGCAGCGCTGCTAGGCAAGGAGGAGCAGATCTTGGAGGCATATGGCAAGAAACTCTAGTCCAACACCTCTTTACATCTACGTCAAGCCAACGCCGATGCCATGCTGGCTGCCGCCAACCAGAGATTATGGTGGGAAATTGGGGACTTCCTCTTGGAACTCCCCACCCAGGGCCAATCACGCTTTAAGGCGAGGCTGGCTGAAGCCAAGTTGGTGGCGCATGACGTCATGGAATCCACAGTGGCTCATATTGATACCTCAGGCCGTGCCATCTGTATTGCCACGGACATGAGAAGAACAGCCTGGCTCTGGGCAACAAAGTTCAACCCGGATGTCCAGGAGCGCATTCTAGATCTACCCTTTGGGCGGCGGTGGGAGGACCTCTTCCACTCCTCTATGGGCGAGGAGCTGGACAAAAAGAAAAACAGCTCACAAATGGCAAAGTCTTTATCCATCCTTACAAAAACCATGCCCAAATTGTACACCCAATCTTAGCAGCGCTCGGAAAGGGGTCGTACATATGGCGGGTCCCGCAGCTTCCAGGAACGCAGATCCAGGCAGCCGGACCGCTCTCCGTGACAGAGCCGGCGCAAGCAACAAAAAGGGGGAGTGAGGGTAAGGGCGTTTTCCAGTTCCCCTCCTCAGCGTCAGCCTTTGAGGGAAAGAAGGCATGACACGCCCCTCCAGGTCCACATGTTTCCAGTGGGGGGGCAGGCTTGCCTATGCACATTTCTGGCGTCAGAATTTCACGGACCCTTGGATCCTATCCATAGTAACCACTGGGTACCACCTTCCTATCCCAGCCTCTCCTCCCTCCTCCCCTCCACTCCCACAGGTTGGGACAGCAACTCTTTTGCCGGAGATCCGGTCGCTCGTAGAGAGCCAGTCAGTTGAGACAATCCTAGCTCCTTGCGAGGCTTTGGCTTTTACTCTGGGATTTTCGCCATTCAGAAGAAGAACCAGGCGGGCCTGAGTTTTTTGCTGGATCTTTCCACCCTCAACCTCTCCTTAGGCCTGCAAAAATTCAAGATGCTTACTCCAGCTTTTATAGTGGAGACATTGGACAAGGGAAACTGGATGTGCTCCCTGGATCTAAAGGATGCGTACCTACACATCCCGATTTGGCAGCCCCATCATTCTTTCCTATGGTTCAGAATCATGGGATACCATTTTCAATACAAGGTCCTTCCTTTTGGCTTCAACTTGACCCCCAGGGTCTTTACCAGACTCATGAATGCCGTGGCGGCCCTTCTCAGAGCGCAGGGTCTCCACATCTACCCATACCTCGATGACTGGCTCGTCAGGGCTATGTCTCCGGAGGTGGTTCACCACTCTTCCCATGCCCTTATGAACACACTTCACGATCTGGGCTTCTCGCTCAATTTCAAGAAGTCACAACTACAGCCCACGCAGATTCTGACTTTCCTGGGCCTCATCTAGGACACGTGCTCCGAGAAGGTCTTCCCGTCAGAGGACACAATCTCAGTCATCAAGTGGGCCACTGCCCCCTTCCTCGGCAGAGAAGTGACCCTGGCATGGTGGTACCAACATCTCCTGGGTCTTCTCGCAGCGGTCCTATTAGCCGTGCCGCACACAAGACTAAGTATGAGGAGGATTTGGCTGCACTTCGCAGGAACGGAGCTCTCAATCCGAGATGATCAACATCCCTCCATCTCTCCACCCGGACCCAACATGGTGGTCCAGGGACTACAACCTACGGACGGGCAAGCCCTTTCTGCTGCCCTCACCGCAGGCCACCATCACCAGACTCCTCGCTCGAGGGCTGGGGAGCCACCCTGGATGGCCTCTCGGTCCACAGCACCTGGACTCGACAGGAACAGAAATACCACATCAACTGGTTGGAGCTGAACGCCATCTGGCTAGCGCTCAGAGCATTCCTACTGCTTCTCAGGGCCAAGGTTGTCCTCATCCAGATGGACAACTCGACCAGCAGGTACTAGTCAACAACCAGGGAGGCACCAGATCCCCTCCAGACTGGCGGTCAGCATGTGGGAGTAGGCCCTGGAAAACGACATTTACCTCATGGCAGTCTGCCTCCTGGGGGAATCCAACCTGGAAGCGGACAGGCTCAGCAGGCTGGGAGCGGACAATTACAAGTGGCAGCTAAACAACCTTGTTATTCAGGAGATCTTCAACATGTGGGGTCACCCCCACGTGGATCTCTTTGCCACCTGCCACAACAAGAAATGTCCCCAGTTGGCATTCTGGCAAGGTCAGGGCATTGGCTCTCTGGGAGACGCATTTCACCTCCAGTGGACCGGCATGAAAGCCTACACCTTTCCACCCACTCTCCTGATCCACAGGGTAATCTGCAAAATCAAGGAGTCTCGCCAACTCCTCATTTTTCTGATAGTTCCATGGTGGCTGGCCAGGCCATGCTTTTTGGAGCTGCTCCGCCTGTCGGAGGTACCCCCGGTTCACCTTCCGACAGGCACAGCACATCTTCTGGCACAGCAGGGGGGGTAGAGTAATCCACCCTACCCTATGGAAACTAGCCCTCACAGGGTGGTATCTGAGCAGGTAATGTGTCTGCAACTTAGCCTCTCACAGGCCAATCTGGAGATCATACAGGGCGCCATGAGCAAAGCCACCAGGGCGCAGTACAAAAGCAAATGGACTAGATTCTGCCACTGGGCAGGGTATCGACCTCTTGGCTTGCACTTTGGACAAAGTGCTCTCCTTCTCGGCGCACCTCGCTCATTCTGGCGTGTAGGTGGACACCTGCCGCACATACCTTACTAGTCGGCCTTACCTTGGCTCATAGAGTCAGCGAGATCCAGGCGCTGGTCGCCTCAGAACCATATACCACTTTTCACAATGATAGAGTAGTCATGCGGACGCACCCGGCATTTCTGCCCAAGGTTCCGTCTGCTTTCCACTTGAACGAGGAAATAGTCCTTTATACGTTTTTTCCTGATCAGAAGGACAGAAACCGAGTGCTGTACTGCCTGGATGTCAAGCGTGCCCTGAAATTCTACTTGGACAGAACTAAGGGCTTCTGCAAATCGGACGCCCTGTTCGTCACTTTCAGAGGCTCAAGACCAGGCTATCGGACCTCTAAGGCTTTCATATCCCGCAGGATGGTCTCTGTCAACAAAAAGGCATATGAGGGCCAGCACAAGCCGCTTCCGGCCAACATGCATGCACACACAGTCGGGGCCAAGGCAACGGCCATCGCATTCCAGCGACATGTCCCTTGGCAAGTCATAAGCAGGATGGACACTTGGGCCTCTCCCTCGGCTTTCTGTAAGCATTACTGTTTGGATGCCGGCTCTAGATCTGATGCGGCCTTCGGACAGGCTGTTCTCGGGAACCTATTTGCTTAAGGGGGGTCTCCTCTCCACCCTGGGGCTACATTCAGTTGTAATTGCCCATACAGTATGGAGGAACGGGGACAGGACGTAAGAGTAATTATAAATTGCTCACCGTAGTGACTAACATACTCTTAGTCCATAGTCCCCTTTCCTCCATACGTCCCACCAACCTCCCCCCCCCCCTAAAAATACTGGTGTAATTAGGCAATGTTAAATCTATTGTCGACGTGTCAATGGGGACTGAGGTGTGGCGCCGGAGGGCGGAATCGGGGCCGCGTATGCTCCCTGGGCCGCTCCCCCGCACGTCTCTAAATTTAAAGGGGAAGGTTTTTTCTGGTGAAAAAGGTTCCGCCTCCGTTGGAAGGGACGCCCATACAGTATGGAGGAAAGGGGACTATGGACTAGGAGTACGTTAGTCACTACGGTGAGTAATTTATAATTTAGCTGCCACTCTTTTGGTTGGTAATTTGTTTAGCAATGATTGAAAGGCTGCACATTGGCTTATATAGGGCTCTAAAGCAATATATCTGTACATATTACGACATTAAATGCCAGCACATTCAGATGTTTCTACATCACCAGCCCAGCATATGGTCATTGCTGGAGCTGCTAATGGTTTCTGCTGCTTTGTGTGAACATTTTCCTCAGGGCCACGGCTTCTCTTGACCCACTGCTTACACGTTTGCTTGCTTTTGATGATTCTGTGCCCTCCAATACCTATGGCCTAATTCTGTGATTCACAAATCTGATGTGTGCTTTTTGGGACTAAAGTTGATTCATTGTCTTTTTTTTGTCCGAACAGGGGCCACGGTCAAGAAACGCTTCACAGTCCTCAACACGCATGGTATGTAACTGCAATCTGATGATTCTGCTCAAACATGTGTATATGGTACTTTTTGTGGGCAAATCAGTAAAAGGAATCCCCTTGCTGTACTGTATTTTCACATTGCCACACACATTTTATGCTTTTCCATTGTGTATCTTGATTTTTGCCAATCACTTTTGGTGGTTTTGATGGAGAGAAACGGTATCATGCTCTGCTCCTGCCGATTGAGCATTATTAATTGTTTGCCACTGGTTCTCCTTTGAAAGTGTCTAAGAAATGTGCCCATGGTTGGGCCTTCACCTCCAAAAACAGGATTCACCTGCTGTTTGGCAGCTCATCATCCTCCTTTGAAAGGGGCTGTAACTAAGGAATGTCCTGGCATATAAAACATTAAATAAAATCTTTTCAGCGTGTAACACTGTTGTGCCTTCTACCTCGAGTCCAATGGAGTAAGATTGATTAATTTGGAACCATTGCTACAGCTTCTGCTTAATAACAGGACTTTCTCAAAATCCTCAATTGGGAATCTAGCTAACCCTTCATTTGAGACTGGTAAAGTGTTAACAGGAATTAGCACCTGGGAGATGCACTGCAACCACCCATGTTGATTTGATTCTTGGACAATAGTTGGTATTCGTTCGGAGTTCCGAGCCACTTGAAGGAACTGAACGCACCACCTAGCTGTTTCTAATGCTGCAGTAACTGATGAGGTTGCAACACCGGCTCGCTCTCTGGCTGCCACTTCTACTGCAACGTAAATAAAAAAGGGGCCCTTCATTTTCAGTGAAGAGTAATTGTTCTTGAACAGATATCATGTTCATACTGCAACCAAACTTCTTTAATTGTGTAATTAAAACTGGGTTGCTAGTAGCCTTAAAGCCACCAATGTTTTGCTCAGGATCTTTAACTTTGTGTCCTGATATTGAAGACTGGTAGAACCTGCTAGGACGAGCTAAAACCCTGTTAGTACCCCAGAGGTGTCCCAAACTCGATTGCTTGTAATGAGGGCAATAACAGACTATATTGTAGAATTCCCCACATTGTGAGGGACCAAAGTCCTATTCTACACTTCTGGTGTGAAGCAGAGTGGTTTTGACTTTCACATACCAGATTTTACCCTGATAAATCCTCATATAACGCTTCACCATGGATGCATATCACTAACTTGCCCTGAGAAACCATAAGCCACTTAGGGTTGGTTCCTCAAAGGCAACCTGTTCCCTGTGCCAGTTGCCTTGCAGTGTGGTGCAGTTAGGGATGTCAATTGGGTGTCACCAGGGGCCGCAACTGCAGCCCCTGGCAACTCCTGTGCAACTCCCGGCTCTGCCTTGCGGCTCATGGTTAATGGTTGCAGAGGCAGAAAGAAACCAAAAGTAAAGAGATCTCAGAAGAGCCCTCTTTAAATTAATTTCTTTTGGAAGTCACTCTGACTTCAAAAAGAAAATATTTACTTCATGGTTTTTCTGTAACGGAAATAATTAATTTTTGATGTTGGAATGACATCAAAAAGAAACCCCACTGTCCCTCCTCCCCGTAAAGGACATGGCAGGTTCCTGCTCCCCTGCGCATGATAGGAACCAGAGCTGGTTCCTTGCATGCGTGGCGCATGGGAGCCAGAGAGGCCTGCCTTCAGAAGAGTTCCTCGCAGAAGCAGCGGATTCTGAAAAGGTAAGAAAATGCTTTTTTTGTAAATGTGTGTGCCTGCATGCATGAAAGTGTGTGTGTTGGGGTGGTGCGGGGCGGGGGGAGGGGGGGGCCCAGCTTCGGTCCCACAGAGGCTGAAGAGGAACCCCACTAACCCCATCAAGGTTGTGGACTTCACAAGTTTTAGTGACTACTGCTGAGACCATGACTTCGGAGAGGGGTTGGGGGAGAGGACAAAATAACAAATGACAGGATTTCACTCTAGACGTTCTTTTCACTTCTTCCAATCATGAGCTGCGGACCTTAAAAACCAAATGCATAGCATTAATGTTGTTTCCTCACCTTCTGCGCTCATGACAACTCAGTTAAACCTTTATTATCTTGGATTACCTGTCTGCCTCCTCTGAGCTAGAAGGCACCTTCTGACTCCTCCTTCAATCTTCTTTTAACATGACTGTATGGAATATACCTTGTCTTTATTGCCAGAAGGAATCACTGATGCCTTGCTAAATCTTACTAGAAGAGACTGACAGGAAGTGTTTCTTTACTTAACTTTATATTCATTTACTTCCTTGATTTATTGGTTTTATTGCAGGTTATTTCTGGATCTTCTTGAAATTCTCATAACTCCTACTAACTGCTTTTTGGAATTTAAATATTTATATACAGGTTTCTACCTTAATTCCTAAATGTATTAACTAGGCAGACAATTTTTTCCTAAGGGCTATAGTTTCTGTAGTAGAAAACCCTTAAGTTAACTTCTCAATTAATTACACTGTTGATCTAATAGTCTGTGTCATAATTTTGTTTAACGCAGTCGCGTCTCAGTGTAGTTTTCTGCTGACTTTAAACTTAATTGCCTCTTGTTTACTTTCCTGGCGTAGCTACGCCACCAGTCTGTTTCTAAGTTACTAGATTATGTATTATTTTGATTCTTTATTATTCCGATTACTTTTATAGCGCCGTGGTGCCTTCAATTTATTTGTTACTCAGACTATTTATAGTTCTGATTACTTCTATTGCGCCGCCGCGCCTCAATGCTACTTTCTATCGCCAAGGTTTATATCAGTTTTCACGCTCCGCTTGTTGACATAGAACTTCGTCACTATGTCACTGCGCATAACGTGCACAGATGTCCTTTACTCTGAAGTCCCCAACCTCTGCGCTTCAGCAACGTATACAATCTTCACAGCTGAAAGCAGATCATGCACGAGTAATCTTCCAAAATTCAGCTGCTTCCCCAAAATTAAATGCACACAAACAAACGCCTAATTAAATATTTACAGTGGCAACAGATATTTAACTATTTCACAGAAGTTATTTACTCACATTGAAATCATTTAGGAAACACTATCTAAATACACTTAGCTCTTGGGTTCCTGTTCAAGTTTTCTGTTGCCTGCTCTGATCATGTTCTGAATGAAAGGCAGTTTAGAATCTTGTCTAACATTCCAAGCTGCCTGTCCAAGCCCAACAACAATCCGCTTCAAGGGAACGCTCCACCATCTTGGAATGGGACAATTCCTGTCTCCTGATGAGGCCCCCGTTAAGGACACATTTATTGTCACACAAAAACACTAACACTCATTCAAGACATTTCACAAATAAGCAAAGCAACCTCCAACTCTATGCACCACCTTCCCCTTCCTGGAGAATCTTCCCCGTAAGACCCTGACAGTGAGTGCATGATGTATGGGCGGCAGGGTGTGTGAGTGAATGGCGGATGGGTGCAAATGTAAATGAGCATGTGAATGTGTGTGATTGTGTCCAATGGCAAGATTACTAACCTATACTCTTCATTACTCCTAGTCCTACTCTTCCTAGTCCCAGTACTTCCCTATGATGCACTTTGCCACATACATAAGTACTGGGTCGCAGAAGAGGTACGTGGAGGTAGTTCTGGGCCAAGGAGCTGGTTTTGAGGGTTGGAGGAGGAGAGTGGAAGGGAGAAGTGGGACATGTCAAGAAGGTGGCGCAGGAGGGGGGGCACCATCACGAAATGGGCATCCATGATAAAGCAGGCATGATATGTGTTATTAGTGGCTATACTCTCATTTTGGTACAGCTAGTCTAGTCATTTCTAAATGTGGCATGACATTTTTACAGGGCATCTATAGTAAAGTAGCATGAGAAGTGTATACCTGTCTAAACTGACAATTGGGTGCAGTCAGTCTAGCCATTTCTTACTGCTTCCTGGCATATGTTTCTGGGCATCTATAATTAAGTGGGCATCACAAATGTGATTACATGTCTAAACTAGCATTTACCAGCAGCTAGACTAGCTCTTTCTTACTGTGGCTTGACATTTTATACTGTACATCTCTGATAAAGCAACCATGATAAGTGTAATTACCTGGCTAGACTGGCATTTGGGTACAGCCAGTCCTTACTGTGGCATTGTATATTTTTCTGGGCATCTATGATAAAGTAAGCATGATAATACCTAAAACCCAGAGACCATTAAGCGCGGCCCTTGGAATCGAACCTGTGGTGCTTCGTGTTGTCTTGCTTCCAAGGCAAGCGCGTTGCCCCTGAGCTAGCCTCCCGAGAGTCCTAGTGATGTCTTGTTAAAATAAAAAGGCCTATACTAAAATAAACGATTGCCACTCCTTACCGCTAATTTACAAATAGTGTGGGGGAATGTTCATGAAAAAGAAAGTGTTCACAAAATCATATGTCAGGATGTTCAGGCTGTTGGCCTCCCTTCCCCACGTTTTCAGCACGGGGCGAGCCGGTTCACTCGAGCCAAGCACACACTTTGGCTTCTAAGACACGAGGATATGGTTCTATTTCCAGCATCAGGGTCTTCTGTGCCCAAGTCTCTTTTTTCATCAAAGTCTCTTGATTCAGATGGCATGATGTACAAAAATTAAGATACAGTTCTTTTCGTCACATATATTCAACTCTGGTGCTTCACCCCAAATTCCCCTCAGCCGGGCTTAGATCCCTGTTATTTTATGATAGTTACTGTGGATCCCCCTCTTCCGGGCTCAGGTCCTACTTTTTACAAAGTTCAAAGAATAGTTTGTTTTCTCGGGTGACTCCCGGTTCACCCCGGATCCCCCTCAGCCATGCACAGATCCTTCCCCATTTCCAAATACTTTCCCTCAGCTGGGCTCAGACCGATTGTAGTTCACCTATGTTTATCGGGACGGGATTTAGCTTGACCCGTTGCAGGACCACTTTGATACAAACCCTCTGTTTTACAATACAGTTGCCATTCAGTTGGATACCTTACAGAAGAGACCATCAAATGAAAACCCACGTGGCGCCGGATCACTCTGTACATGGTATCTCACTTGGCCTCACAAAGTTCATTCACTCCTTTGGTTTCCAATTATATTTGCGTCGCTCATCACATGCGTTTCACACACTGTCCTCTTAGGATTTCCTTATACAATGTTGCCGCTTGCGACCTTAGTTCGAACACAAACTGGTTTGGTAACGGTCTCTCTGACTCACCGACTGTGCTGTCTTTACTGGTGCTGCTTTGTTGTTGGTGCCATGGACAGTACCACTGCGGCAATCGCACCTCCCTGCCTGGGTTATTGACCTAGGAGAGGCTTGGATAACTTGATGCACTGTATAGGTTTGTTCAGCCCTAGTTCCCGGTCGTCCGCTTCTTACTTTCCAAGGTTCGTGAAAGTAACGGTCTTTAGCGGTCAAGGGCACTTCCCTCCCTGCAACCCTCTCTGGTCTTGCAGTCTTTCTCCTTGTGTTAAACTGCCATCTTGGAACTGATGTTTTCTTGTGTGCTTTTCATCGCTCCGGGTGTGCTTTCGTGCTCTGCCTTTTATCAGTGTGATGGAAGTCGGGTGTGTGTAATGATCAGTAATTGCCTGACCATTGTATTGGGACATGTCAGGTATACAGCTCTGGTGTTAGTCCGTTGTCGCTCACTGTGAACTGTCCATGATAAAGTGTTCATGATTGGAAAAGGGGGTAGGGGGTTGAGTTCCTAGTTATCCTCCTGGTAGGATGGGGAAAAGGTGTTACAGGGAAGGGGATACAGCGTCTCCCCATCCAGTGCCCCACTGCCACTCTCCGAAGACCACTCATCCAGGTGATCCTCCTGCACTGGTCCACCCTCAGGAAGTGTATCCAAAAGTGATGGCTGCGTCCTGGCCACCTGGATGACAGATCCCCGGGGACTAGCGGGTGAGACACCTTCAGGTTTCTCACACCTTGTACAACAAATGTCACCCACTCTGAACCATAGTGGCAATCTGGGGTGCTCTCATAGGTTTTGGAATCCCCTGCCACACCTCCTCCGATATAGAGTTGCTTAAGATATTTTCCCACGCCTTCATATATCCCCAGTGCAAATGAAATGGGGCAGCCATGAACGGCCCATATAGTGCTCCTACCATATGGCGGTCTCCCGAATTTGTGGTCAGATAACTTTCAAAGGGGGTGAGATCCCTCATTGCCAATTGTTTATTTCCTGATGCCAGTAGCCAAGATCTCAATTGTGTATATCTAAACCTTTCCTCTTCATGTATAACAAATATCTGTTTACATTGTTGGAATGTCCTGTTCGCCTGGCCTGCCACCACATTTCCCATCGCCTGACAGCCAGCCTCTTCCCATCGCTAAAGGCACCCTGCTCTACCCCCGGTATAAACTCAGGATTATGAAAGAGGCATAAACGGGGAAGGAAACGTAGTAATGCCCACCTGTCATACCACCGCATTTCATACGTCCCCTATCATATCCGTAATTTTACTCTGATACATGTTCGCCGGTCTGTCAGCCTTCCAACACCATAACACTGCTTCTAGTGGCCTGCCTACTACCATCCGCAGCCATATCTTCTCTTGATTCCCTCAAACCACTCCCGTATTATCCGTAACTGGGCTGCTTGATAATACGTTTTGAAATAATTTGGAGCCCCCATCCCACCCCTCGTTGTTGGCGTTGACAGTACTTTTCAAGCCACCCTAGGTTTTTTTCCCTTTCATATAAAACTCCCTACCATCTTCTTTAGAATCTTAAAGACTTTCTGAGGGACTGCCAATGGTAAAGCTTGGCAATAGTACAGTACCCTTGGGAGCACTATCATTTTAATAACATTAATCCGACCTATCCTGGAATTTAAAAGGGGATTGTGCTCTACTAGCCACTTTTTGATTGAGTCTAACAGGTCAATTTTTCATACATGCCCCAATAAAGTAGCTGGCACCCATATATAATCGATCCGTGAAAATGAGCGATGGACATGAGAATAGAACGTGTATCCTTTGGTTCCCCTACGAGTTTCTTTCCAAGTGTCTACCATGGCTGATCGGGTCATACATGCTTGTAGTTTCTGCCTGGGGCCCCTGTGAGTAAGATTTGCTGTTGCACTCCTGTCTACCACCCATGCTACATTGAAATCCTGTTATCATAATTTGTTCCACTGCACATTTGTCAAGTTTGGTCAACACTGCCTGCATGAATCAGTCTTGCCCCATATAAGGTGTGTATAGGGTGGCTATCGTGTACCGTAAGCTCCCCCACTGGATACGGGCAAAGATATATCTGCCCACCTCTCTCGCACTTATTTGCAGCCCTACCAATCCCTTAAAAGCTATAAAACCCCTCCCGTCTTCCCCCTGTTGTTTGATTGCACCATATGGGGGTACCCCTTGATGCTTAATTTGTGGCTATTGCTCTTACGTGTGTGTGTCTCTTGGAAGGTCACAATGTCCGGTCTTCCCCACCTTAAGAAATCTTCTACCTTACATGTTTTGACCAGGAAGTTTAAACCCCTTACATTCAGTGTCACCCTTGTAACAAGTCAGGAGGGGGGTTAGGTCTCACCAAATACCCGGAGATAACTTGTGCGGGTCTACTAGGACCCATAGCCTCCCCTAATTCCAAGCACCAGGATCACTTCTCACCTACCACGGCACCACCCCTCCACCTTTCTACCACGCCATAGGTAATTACTCTACCATTGCCCAGGTTGTTCCAGGTCACACCCCCTCCCTCACGACCTGGGCCACAATGTACATATTTGCCCTCACAGGCAAGTGGGTTTGTCCATTGTTTGCCAGGACCACTCGGAACCATCTTCTTCGGTGGTAGCTCTTGTACTTTCCTCCATTCGTATTGTTTAATCTTTACTGTCTCTCTTGGCGGCCTTGAGTCTTGTTGTTCACCTCCATCTTCTGCAGTTTTCCTAATCTTAAGTCCTTCTTCGCAGGAGGTAATGCACTGCTGACGTCCTTCCCTGGAAAACAACAATCCAAATGGGAACGTCCATCTGTATCGTACTTGAGCCTGCGACAGCTTTGACCACCGGCCCCATCATTCTCTGCTTCACCAATGTAGATTGCGCTAGGTCTTGATCTAGTTGTATTTCAACGGCATTCACTTTGATGGGACTTGCCTTTGTAGCTGCTTGTAAAATCGCCTCATTTTGTCCACATCGTGAGGTCTGGCACCTGGGCCCACTCGGTACGATCCAGGGGCACCTCTCCCTCCTCCTCCAGCTGCATCAAATTGGCAAAAACCTGTTGCATCTTGTCTTTTAGGTCTCAGTCATCCACACCTATGGGGAGCCCTTTTATCCTAATGTTAATTTTCCTCGAGCGATTTTCGGGATCTTCAGTCTGAATCTCTTGGTTTTGTGTAGCTATTGCAAGTTGGTCAGTTAAAGCATCTATTTTGCGTGTGTCCTCAGCCAGCTCTTGAATGGCATTTTCTGTGGTATCAATAATGTCCACTTTCACCTCGTGCAAGGATTGAGCCAGCTCTTATCTAATCAGACTCAATTGTGACTGTAGGGTTTCTGTCATCTGATCACTGAACTCTTCGAAGCATTGTTGAAACACTTCTTTAGTTACCGCGTGTCCAGTTGTCCAAAATGATGTTTTTTTGCCACTTTGGAAGTAGTGGTCCCTTCCTTTTCTGTAGGCTTGTTCGTAGACATCTGTGAATGTTGTATGCGATATCCTAATATCCTTCTTGTCCCAATTGCAGTGTAGTCCACCGAGGTGCACCTGTATTCCTTATTCCTATGATTCGCTGCTCCTGGAAGTTCCACAAAGCTGAGATCACCATCTCTCTCTCAATTAGAGCCCACCAATGCCCCTTCACATGCACCACAACCAAACTGTGTCCAATGATCTCCTTCCCTTTTCCTGCTGCCAGGGGCGCTTCTTCCCACTGACCCAATCTGCCTTTGCCTTCGGATTCAGCCTTATTCAAATTTGCCACCAGTTGTAGGGCGCGTTGCCACTGTCCACGATGTCCCTCATGCTTTCTCCCCCTCTGCACCCTCCTTAGATTGAGTCCAATTTACGGCTTGTTCCAGTCAGCTCTGGACTTTTCTGATGCCAAACACCTTTAAACCTCGGGTAGCCGCCTCCTTCGCTGCCCTCTGTGCATCGTGTCACCAGATGAAAGCAGATACGGGTGTGCCGAAAGAATTCACCCTCGGCTGAAAAGATGTTGTAATGAATTGAGACTAGCTCCGCAATAAAATTCAAAATACTCTATTACCAGTGGGATGCGGGGGGCCAGTGCGATCCTCTGTTGCTTTCCCAGGCCTGGCTTCCAAAATGGCTATCGGCCGGCAGCTGCAGAAATTTGCTGTTTATCCCTCAATATCCAAGGGCATCCATCTCTACGAGTGCTTCACAGAATCCTGGAACATTCCTTGGGCCACACCACAGGTTTACCCTCTCCCCAGTGGGGTTTGCAATGCAGTATCTTTGATAAGGTGGCGCCAGGTGGGAGACCTCTCCTTACAGTGTTTGCGTCCCTGTGGCCTCCCTTTCTAACCCACAAGGTTACATTTTCCACCTGTCTGATAAATCTCTTCATTCCCTACTTCATTATGGTGGACTAATCGAGAAAAACATGTTCACCCAACGTTTTGTGTATCACTATTAAAATATTGACTAGAGCAATGGTCATTGAGAGAGCATCCATACAAGAGCCTAGCCCACATGAAGTCACTGTTTAAATCCTATAATATCCTAACAAACTTCCACAATCACATTTTCCTCTGCTTTAGTGTTGCGCTTAGCCATCAACCAATGTTTTAGCGTTTCTCCCTCCCCTGGCTTTTTACAGAGCTGACAATTTGTTTTCTTGCCAAGGGATCCCTCTTCTGGGACCCCACCTTTTTAGGAAGGCTATTAAGTTCAGATGAAAGCGCATATACATCTAACGATATTTCAGCCCTGTGAATCAAATGACTGGTGACTATATCTCCTTATATCTCCTCAGGTGTGTGGTTAGCTCCCTTTTGTAGTTTATACAATGACATTATCTGTATATTTTTCCCCAATTTACAATGTTCATTTTGTTGTACATCTTCACCGGGTTTTCCATCAATAGAAGTTTGTCCGAATCCATATCAGCAAGAATCTCTAAACTGGACTCCCATGCCAGCATCCTCTTTGGTCTCCCAACTATGCTTTCTGTCCTCTCGACAAAATCATGAACTTCCCTACCAGGACTCTCTTTGAACTCACTCACTTCACACCTACGACCTTTGCACCATCAACAGGCTGGATGGCTGAGGGTGCAAAGCAGGGCCAGATGTAAATGTCCTCTCCTGGTTTACAAATCTATCCACGGTATGGCACCTTTGTATTTATCCTTCTCTATCCAACTCTGCAAGCCTTCTCGTAATATCCATTCTGCCTCCTCGACTACCCTTGTGGTTAAACTTAAAGCCTACCTCCCCGCCTCAGAGTTACCCTCGTAATCTACCTCTCATCTGCCTGTAAGATAACATTTTTCCTTTTCCTAACCTGCCTCTGTCGCTCACTTCCTCTGCCTCCACTTTAGCACTTCACACATCATGGTCACATCCCAAGCACAGCAGGACATACCGCCTACCTTCACTTAGAAATGTTGAAAGTTCGTTGTCCTTAATCTATGTATGTTCACTTATGTATTGTGCCCAGTGATTGTTCCATTTACTCGCCTCCACAACCTGGTCAGGATGTCCCTCAAACTCACTCCATTATAAGAAGCTACAACTGCCTAGTTTGGTATGGTTCTGCTCCATGGCCAAGAAGCATAGTCACAGATCGATATATAAAACAAAGTGTTTATTAAAGATTAGATGAAAGGATCTGTAGGATCATTTTAGTACAATCCTAGATTGTGCAAGAATCTGTTGGCGCCACAATTAACCAGATGATGGCACATGCTAATGTTTCAACCTGTTATGGGCTTTGCCTTGGCAAGGCAGTGTAAAATAGGCAACATTAGAAACAAAAAATAAGTAAAGGACCTGTTTAGAGTCGCAGGTAATTGTGGGTTAGTAGCATTGTGCAAAACATTTATTTAGTTATATCAATATCCAGTATGTGGTTGGTACCCTATGTTGGCAACCCTGGTTAATCATAGTTAGCATTTAGAAAGCTTTATCCAACATCAGTGGCATGCATTTGTATCCCAATATTATTCGTTTCTTGTATTAGCAGTTTGTAATTTTTCAGCAGAAGACTGTTTTACATATAAATTAGGGCCATTGCCATGGAGTCATGATGGATTCAGGGGTGTCCCTGTATGCGGAATATAGTCTGATGAGGTCCTCATGTCGGGTGCCCAGTCTGTCCCAAATTCAAACAGGTTCTGGTGCGGTGCCGATAGATTGTGATGGTCATCACATTGCTTACTAATCGTGTAACCGTCTGGTGAGATATCTTTGAGGGTTTCCAAGTATACGGGCCGTTTTTATGTGGCAAGGTATCGTTTTCCCTTGGTTTGTTTATCAGCAGAATATCCAGTTATTGTGTGCCATTTTGTATGTTGTGCTCGTCCCATACTACTTCCTTTTTTTAGGTTGTACAGACATACATATTGTAGTTATCATTTGTAGATTGCCTGAGTATATACATATTTCTTGTGTTGTGATCGTTTTAATTAACATATAGACCTTACTCTATGTAAGAAAAGACATTTTATATGTTCTCGTAAGAAATAATGCATCTCATTATCTGCGGTGAGCCCTTCCTTGATGGTTCTTAGGTTGCAGATGATCTTAGCTTCCTCTTGGCAGAGAGTTTTTTCTCAGTCTCCCAGTCTTGGATCAAATTTAATGTGCCGCATTCCGAAGAATTTTACATTCTTTTTTCTCTGATTGATGTTCCTTCAACCAATGTTCAGCCAGTGCTGTTGTTCGTTCGGTTGTGGTTAGGCTGTAAAGATGTTCCCTTATTCTGGTTCTGACTTCTAGTACGGTGCTCCCTACATGAAGTTTATTGCAGATGCATACAATAATGCAAATTACATATGTCGTCCTACAATTAATGGATTCATTTATTTTGATAACTTTGCCATAATTAGTGGTATGCAAGTGTATGTTGTTCAAAGCATAACGACACATATTACTATTGGAACATTTGTAGAATACAGTTATTGATTTTCCTGTTACACAACTTGTTTGCCTCCCTGCCCCCTGTCTATTATTAGTCATGAAGCTGGGGCTGAGTTTCATTCCCAGGGTAGGCGCCTTAGTGTAGACAATGCTGGGTCTTTCAGTGTTGAAGTTTTTAGATCCGAATCTAGCATCAGTATATACCAGTTTCTCTCGTAGATTTTCCTAATGATATGGTTATCTGTCTGACTGGGTTTGTCTTAGGTTCATTGGTCCCGTCTCTTGGTTTCAGCAGTTCTGTTCTGTTTCTGGATGTGACCTTTACTCTGGCTTTATACATAATCATATCAGAGTATCCTGTGTCTCGGAACCTATTCTGAGTTCACATTCTTCAATGTATTTTGTCTCGCTGCCACAATTTCTCCTTGCGAATTCGCCAATTGGTAGATTGTCAATAGTGCTTCTGAGATGTGAGCGATCAGCGTGCAAGGTCACATTTACCTTGGTTTTGTTCCTTTAGGTTTTGGTCTGCATTTTCCCTTCTTCAATGTGTAAACACATGGTTCTAGGTAATTGATATTTTCTTTACTTTTGTCTAATGTGAAATATACATAATCCATAGGAACTATCATTCCGATATTGCTACTCACCGCCAAGCTGAACAGGCCGGGGCGTTGCTCGGTCCTCAAACCCGCAGATGAGAGGGAGCTGCTCCGGAACAAAGTTCAGCCCAAGCTGACGTGACCTCCCAAATAGGAAGCACCCAGACGAGGCCTCCTCAACTTGAGGATCTCTTTAATGCAATATACCCCTCTGCTTTACTGAGAAAACAGACAGAGGAGTTGATTACCCAAAAGTGCAAGTACACCCACACCGCTACACCAGGGCTGCAAAGGAAAACAAAGACACTGATTAATACAGCGGAAAAAAGGTTCCTGTATATAGTACTCCCAATGGTAGGGAATCTACCTGAAAACCCCCCTGGAGTGGATGTTAATGACAGCGTGGGATAGTGGACAAGGGATAACCAATCTAACAGGGAAAAAGGGAAAATATCTGTTATCCCCAATATTATAGATCAAATGGGCAAAGTTTTTTCTTATGTAATAGCTTACCCTATGAGTGGAGAAAAACACTTAGGAATGAGGTAAGGAATTAACGACAGGAAAAAACAAAAAATGGGAAGGTTAAGATGGATAAACTCCCTGGGTGGCACGCGGGACACAGCGAGAGCCCTGGTGGTGCACTGAGCAGGATGGCGTCCAGGAATGCACAAGTGGAAATCCAAGCATATAATGTTCCCAAAAGTCACTGGAGTACGGATAAGAGGGTTGGTCTTCAATACTGGACTGTTCCCAAAAGACACTTTAGTTTGCTAAAGTTGATTCTCAAATTCCCAATAGCTTAGAACAGCAGGATCATATAATAGGAGTTGAGCAACGCTGGTTACCCATATAAGTCAATGTGGCATAAAGGGCTTACCTGGTTACTCTGTATACCCGTTATGGAAGCCAGGTGGAATGGTGAAGACGGAGAGCAGGGAGCGGTCGGTACGGCGGGAGCAGGTGGGGAATAAATCCCCAGGAGAAAAAGACAGGGACAAGGGCGCGCACTTATGGGAGCGACTGCTGGAAAACCGAAGCTCTGGTGAAGCAGGCAAAGCACAGAAGACATTTAAGCGGTAGGAGTCCGTGGGCGGTCCGGGTCAGGAGCCGGGTCCGGTTCAAACAAGGCCAAGGGAGCAAGCTTAAGCAGGTCGAAAGGACGTTCCGTGGCCCAGAGTTCGTTAATGAATTGAAATGAGTAAGGTAACGCTAATTAGAAACATCGTTACACAGAGAGGAACACTTCTGTGGTCTTGGCGTCAGGCGGAGCTAGCACCGACCTGCTGGTATCAGCTGATTCGCCATGTGACCAGCATAAAGAGCCCGTAACCTGGAGACTGGAACGCCACATCTCCAGGGCAACTGCCAGCGTTGCAGGAAAGGAGACGCCAGCCTCCTGGCCAGGTAGATACGAGCAGATTGTGTGGCCAGAGACCGCGGGGCCCCATCTGGAACAGTATCCGCTCGCAAAGGCCACGGCAATCCCCTGGCAGTGTGGAAGGCCTGCAGCAGGACAGGAGAGTCTATATGTGCTAACGGTTCCCAGGTGCAGTCTTCAGCACCGTAGCCCTTCCAATCCACCAGATAGAAGAGTTTGCTCCTAGATAGTTTGACGTCCAGGATAGCTGACACCTCAAATTCCTTCTCCCCGTCCACCATGACAGGAGCCGGGCGGCGGGGCAACAGAGTACCCACAGGACAGCGTTTCAGCAAGGAGACGTGGAAGACCGGGTGCACGCTCCCAAGAGGTAGGTAAGGCCAGCCGAACTGCAGCCGGATTCACAACAGATTCGACTCTGTAAGGACCCACAAACTTAGGCACAAGAGGTCTCCTTCCAGGTATTTTCAGGTTTCGAGTGGACATCCAAACCATCATTCCAGATTGATACGTAGGGGGTGGAGAAAGATGTGCGTCTGCGTACTTCTTGGCTCTCACCTGGGCATGCAGGAGGTGAAGACAGATGTCACAATGTGATTGGTCCATATCACGCACATAGAATCGTGACGTGAACAGAGTTCCCCTATCAGTCACAATGATGGATGGTAAACCAAAATGTCTGAACACATGCATCAGGAAGAGATCGGCCAAAGCACGGACCCGATGGTACTCCGGAGCAAGGGATGAAGACGGCGTACTTAGTGAAGTAGTCTGACCACCAGGATAGTGTCAAGTCCCTTGACTACTGGTAACTCAATTACAAAATCCATTGAGACCATCTGCCAAGGGTTATAGTGAACAGGGAGCGGTTGCAACAACCCCATAGGTTTAGACATGGATGACTTGCATTGGGCACAGCTGGCACACAAGGCTAGATAGTCCATAACATCACGCTACATTGAGGGCCACTGAGACCAGCGTCGGAGTGATTTGAGTGTTCTTTGGTGTCCGGGATGAACCGCGACAACCGAATCATCTGCCCACTGTAATGCATGTAATCGTGCTTGACCAGGAGGCACAAACACACAACCCTGAATGAAAGGCAAACCCCCAATATATCTAGGTTAAGTGAGGCCACCTCTGATGGGTTCGAGACAACCCATTCCTCTAAGAGGGAACGTAGTGAGGGCTGGACCGTACACCCGCAAACAACGTTATCTGATAGGAGAGAAACAGGTGTCCTGTGTTCCTGATGTTCACTCAAAGCTTCCCTAGATAAGGCATCTGCAGGGACATGTAGCCGGGCAGGACGGTATGTGATGATGAATTGAAACTGGGAAAAGAACAAAATCCACCGGGCTTGACGGGCAGTGAGGCATTTCATGGACTTGGAAGGCCAGAAGGCTCCTATGGTCTGAGTATACAGTGACAGTTTGTCTGGCCCCCAGGAGATGGTGCCTCCATTCCATGAATGAGTCCTTGACGGCCAGTAATTCCCTTTCGGTGATGGAGTAGTTCCTCTCATAACTGGAGAGCTTCCGGGAATAGAATGCAATGGGGTGTACCATCCACATTTGCGGACAAGGTTGGGAAAAGTACCGCTCCAACTGCTTAGCCAGAGGCATCCGCTTCCACGAAAAAGGGACAATCCGGATTGTGATGCTGCAAAACCAGAGCCAAAGTAAAGGCCTCCATTAGCTGATCAAAAGCTGACTGGGCTGCAGCACTCCAGACAAACAGGGTTCTAGAGCTGGTCAGCGCCTTGAGTGGAGCTGAAATGGCAGAAAAAGAGCATATGAAAAGTGCAAGAGCAAAAGAAATTAGAAAATCCTAAGAAGAACTGTAAGGCCTTAACAGTCTTAAGGAGGGGCCACATAACGGCCTTCACTTTAAGGAGCTCATTCTGATTCCCCGATCAGTAAGGTCAAACCCCAGAAATTCCACCTCTGTGGCATGGAACAGGCATTTTTGTGCCTTCACGAACAAGTGATTGTCCCTAAGCCATTGTAGGACGTTGGAGACATGTTGTACGTGTTCAGACATGGAAGCCGAGTAAATGAGAATGTTGTCTAGGTAAACCACGACGTATTGTTCTTGTATATCGTGCAGACATCG
Organism: Ambystoma mexicanum; assembly: GCF_040938575.1. Taxonomy (NCBI): domain Eukaryota; kingdom Metazoa; phylum Chordata; class Amphibia; order Caudata; family Ambystomatidae; genus Ambystoma; species Ambystoma mexicanum. Next base: position 176,950,803 of record NC_090929.1, on the reverse strand, counting down.
TTCATAAACGCCTGAAAGGTGGCGGGAGCGTTGCAAAGACCAAACGGCATGACCAAGTATTCATAGAGACCAAAAGAGGTCTTAAAGGCCGCATTCATCGCTGCTTCGAATCCAAACTAGGTTGTAAGCACCATGCAGATCCAATTTGGTGAATACACGCAAGCTACCCAACCGGTCGATGAGAACTGAGATTAAGGGTAGGGGTACTGGTTCTTTAGTCACTTCATTCAATGCCCGGTAATCTATGCAAGGACGTAAGTCTCCTTCTTTCTTTGGCACAAAAAAGAGCAGAGAAGCTGCCAGTGATTTGGAGGGCCGTATGAACCCCATAGCAATGGCCTTGTCCAGATATTCCTTCAATACCTGGTCCTCTTTCAAGGACAAGGAATAAACACGGCCTGAGGGTATTTTTGCCCCAGGGATGAGGTCTATGGGGCAGTCATAGACCCGGTGAGGTGCTAAGGACTCAGCCATACCCTTGTTGAAGTCCAAGAACTTGGAATATTCTGATGGAATAGACGCGACTGGTACAGTCATGACTGCCCCTATGCAAGATTACAAAGTGGACAGGGCTTGGCAGGGTACCCCACAGGCGACCCCCAGGGTAGTGAGACACATGCTGTTGCAAACAGCAGAAGCAAATTGAATCAGACCCAAGGCCCAATCAATAATGGGATTGTGCCGACGGAGCCAAGGAATAAACAGGATGACTCTGTAAGCCGGCGCCTTGATAACATCAAAAACGGTCTTCCTAGTATCCCTCTGCGGTACACATGGTTAAAGGGAACGGTCTGTTGGTTAACGAGCCCTGACACAAGTGCAGAGCCGTCAACTGCACTAACGGATTCAGGCTGAGGCTTGGAAATCAGTTAAATTCCTGAGACTGTGGCAAAGTGGTGGTCAATATAGTTCCCAGTAGCTCCTGAGTCATTAACGGCAGAAGCGGGAAAAGGGAGACCGGAAGCTACCGAGAAGGTAACAGGGAGGTGAAAGAATGCTGTATGGTTGTGGACACGGGAGTCCAGAGCTAGCTTTCCCGACGTATAGACTCATCTACTGTCGGGATCTTGCGTTTCCCGCCTTCTTCTTTGGTTGTTTATTACATTCAGGAAGATGATGTTCGGAGGATCCACAGTACATACACCGATTGTGGCTATGGCGATATTCCCGCTGAACCAGGATTAGTGGTCCCCTAACTGCTCCTATCTGCATGGGTTCTGGGGTGGGGACTACTGCAGTAGGGATATCCGGTAGTGATGGAGGAACATTTGTTCTTTTCTCTCCTTTTGTTCCGTTCTATGTGCATCTATCTGGAGTACCATGTCAAGGAGATCACCAAATGCGGTGTCAGGCTGAGAGGTCCTGTGTCCGCGGAAGCTGCTGAACCCCCGACAATCCCCCTGAAATGTAATTCCCAGAACTAGATTTCAATTCAGCTCTGTAAACTACACCCCAAAGGGAGAGGAGGAAGCGGATAACAAAACAACACCAGGCAGACTGCGTCAAGGCTAACCAGAGCTGAACCTACAGAGGTTATAAGAAAAGCAGATACAATTCCTTTATTTACGTACTTAACCTTAGGAATGGGAAGACTTTAAATCCTTAACTAATAATTAAGAATCATACCTGGCTCTTCTCTTGAAATTTCTTAGAGAAGCTTGTAAAGAAGCTGAAAATCTCTCTTACTTGAGACTCTTGAAATTGACAGCAACTTCTTACTTTGGGCAAATCTGGAAAGCTTTGTTCTTTGTCTCTTTTCCAAAATGCACTGGTTGTCCAGTTAGATTGTCTTTATATATTCTTTCTTTTTCTTTCAAACTTTTCAAACTATTTACAATTCTATTGAGTTTGTGAATCCTTGAAGAAAACACGTGTTAAACTCACACGCGGGTTATTTCCATACAGATGAACTTCACGTTGAAAACTTCCTGGGTTGAAGAACATGCGCACGGAAAGCAAAATCCATGCGCAGAAAACACACGCACTTGCCTAACCACGTCACATAGAATTCACGCGCAAAGAGTTCACTCGCGAATGAATACACGCGATCAAAAGGACACGCGCAAGAAACCACACGCGCGATAAAGTTCTCACGCGGCAATTAGATTATCGCGTCAGGAAGCACACGCGCTATAAACTCACATGCTTTAAAGTTCTCGCGCGACGAATGAATCTCCCGCTAGGAGCACCCGCGCAAGAAAACACACGCGCTCTTGAGTTCACACGCGACAAACAGATTCTCGCGCTAAGGAGCACCCGCGCTGGAAAACACACGCGCTCTTGAATTCACACGCGACAAACAGATTCTCGCGTTAAGGAGCACCCGCGCTGGAAAACACACGCGCTCTTGAATTCACACGCGACAAACAGATTCTCGCGCTAAGGAGCACCCGCGCTGGAAAACACACGCGCTCTTGAATTCACACGCGACGAACAGATGCGCGCGCTAAAGATTTTCTCAGATTGCAAGTAGTACGCGTATTTACAAATAGCGTTCAAGCGCACTCAGGGAATTCAATAGTACAAGTACAAAGACAACTTTTCACGAATCTTCAAGGAAAATGTCATTAGGATGAACAGAATTGCAGTACAAATAAAGTCACTTATCTCCTGAGCGAATTCATAAGGATCTTCAGAGTTTCCTGTCTTCAAAAACGAATTCCTGACAACTGATAGCTTCTCCAGAAACCCCCAAGAAAGTAGCCGCTCAACTGCTAACGCCTGAAGCATAAAATCCACCAGGCCCAAGTCTAAAGCAGGAGCAGCCACTAAACACGTCCTCTCAGCTGGGGTTTAGATGATGAAAGGCACAGAGTGACAGTTTAGAATGTTCATTGTTGTTCTGCAGTGTCTTGTAACCAATCAGAGCTGTCACTGTGAGACTCCATTTTGCCTTGGGTCAGAACCAGGATTCTGAATCAGCAAGTTAAGGCCAAATCAACTACAATAGAAAACTTCCCACCCACACAAGGCTAATCTGAAAAGGATAAATAAAGAGAAATAATGAGAAGGAAACTTGAATAAGGGAAAATAGCCTGAATAGGGGAAGGAAACCTGACATGCGGTTGGCACCACGGGTACCGTTGAAAGGGTGTCTTTCAATTCTTCCGATAGACCCTGGTAAAAGACAGCAGATGTATTTTCTTCAGGACAATCGGTTTCAACTGCTAGCTGATTAAAGCGGGCCAGGTAGGCAAGAAGGGAAGCAGAACCCTGTCTGAGCTTGAGCAGTTAGAGTTCTGAGGCCTGTGAAGTATATCCGGTATCGAATACCCTGTTCATAGCAGATAACAGTGCATTGCAGTTGTACAACACATGGCTGTTGGCCTCCAACAGGGAGTTGGCCCAAGCAGCGGCTGTACCTCCCTGATGAGACAAGATAAAGGCAGCTTTGGTGGTAGATGTAGGAAAGGAAGCGGGTCGGCATAGGAAGTGCTGTTTGCACTGGTAACGAATGTCCTATAATGTTTAGGATCCCCCAAAAACCATTCTGGTGGACCCAAAGAGAATTGTGCCAAAAGCACTATCGGGGTGGCTTCTTGTCTGGGTGGGGGAAACCCTGAACCAGATGCGGTAGCCCATAAGGTCCCTGCCCCCTATAGACCGGGTGAAGCAACCAAAGACTGAATAGCGTTGATACGCTGTTGCAGATCATCCCTCATAGAAGACATCTCGGCCCTCAGATCTGCAACCAACTGCAGGATCTGTGCCATTGTCTCCAAAGGCTCCATCGAAACCAATTGTTTTGGTTTCTAATTTTGTTACTCACCGCCAAGCTGAACAGGCCGGGGCGTTGCTCGGAACTCAAACCCGCAGATAAGAGGGAGCTGCTCTGGAAAAATTCAGCCCAAGCTGACGTGACCTCCCAAATGGGAAGAACCCAGAACCAGGCCTCCTCAACTTGAGGATCTCTTTAAAGCAATATACCCCTCTGCTGTACTTAGAAAACACAGAGGAGTTGATTACCCAAAAGAGCGGGGACACCCACACTGCTACACCAGGGCTGCAAAGGAAAACAAAGACACTGATTAATGCAGCCGAAAAAAGGTTAATGTATACAGTACTCCTAATGGTAGGGAATCTACCTGGAAAAAAAAACTGGAGTGGATGTTAATGACAGCGTGGGATGGTAGGCAACGGATAACCAATCTAACGGGGGGAAAAAGGGAACAGATCTGTTATCCCCAATACTATAGATCAAATGGGCATCGTGTTTTCCTGTGTAATGGCTTACCCTATAAGTGGAGAAAAACACTGAGGAATGAGCTAAGGAATCAACGACAGGAAAAAACAGAAAAATGGGAAGGTTAGTATAGGTAAACTCCCCGGGCGGCACGCGGGACGCAGCTAGAGCCGGGGTGGTGCACTGAGCAGGATAGCGTCCAGGAATGCACAATGGAAGTCACTGGAGTACGGATAAGAGGGTTGGTTTTCAATACTGGACTGTTCCCAGAAGACGGTGTAGTTTGCTAAGGTTGATACTCAAATTCCTAATAGCTTAGAACCCCAGGAGCATACAATAGGAGTTGAGCAACGCAGGTTAGCTATATAAGGTCAATGTGGCATAAAAGGCTTCCCTGGTTACTCTGTATACCCATTATGGAAGCCAGACAGAATGGCGAAGACAGAGCAAGGAGAGCAGGTCGAAAGGACGTTCCGTGGTCAAGAGTTTGTTAACAAATTGAAATGAGTAAGGTAACGCTAATTAGAAGCAGCGTTACACGGAGGAGGAACGCTTTTGTGGACTTGGCGAGAGGCGGAGCCTGCACCAACATGCTGGAATCAGCTGATTCATCACGTGACCAGCGCGAAGAGCCCGTAACCTGGAGACGGAAATGCCACGTCTCCAGGGCAACCACCAGCATTGCAGGAAAGGAGACTCCAGCCTCCTGGCCAGGTAGATGTGAGCAGATTTTGTGGGAAGAGACCGCAGGGCTCCATCTGTAACAGATATCTATAGTACTGGTCAAATTGCTCAGCATTACCATTCCACATAACCAACACATCTATATACCTGAGCCATTTGATCACATTCTGGATTGAGTTGGGTGCGTCGTGGCATGTTTGTTTTCAAATTCCCCAACAAATAAGTTGGCCATAGATGGCGCAAAACATCTGCCCATTGCAATTCCCTTTGTTTGCTGATATAGTTTATCATTAAAGAAAAATCATTGCTTTTCAATAAAAAACATTGCTTTTCAATACAAAGGAAATGCATACTTTGAGCATTACAACATAGATATGGAAAGGTGTAATCAATATTATTGAGTGCCAGAATTTGGTCAATGGACGGATAATAATAGACAGGCGGGGGGCAAACAAGCCTTATAACAGGAAAACCAATAACTGGCATCTACAAATGTTCTACATAATGTGTTGTTATGCTTTGAACAACATACACTTGCAGTAAGCAACACAATCTATTGGCACTGCACCAGAACCTGTTTGAATTGGGGACAGACTTGCCACCCAACATGGGGACCTCGTCAGACTATATTCCGCATATGGGGACTCTCCTGACTCCATCATGACCTGCACATAGACAACCCCCTCCCCCACCTAATTCACCTATCTTAACATTGATTCACTTATCAGACCACACTTCAAATAGGGGACTTTATCCACTCTATTACCTCATCGACCTTACTTAGCCCACTGTCCAAATAGTCATGACCTGCCATGATACGAATAACGTATTGCACACTTCATTTAGTACATTGCTCATTCGCTAACTAACCTCAGGATGCCCTGCTTTATTAACTCGCAACATACAATTGTGTTACCTTTATTCATTACTTTCCTATAAATATAATTGTTGGGCACTTGGTATTCCTAGTAAGACTACCAGATGATTACAGGAACATAAACCCTTCTTCCTCCAATAGACAGGTTGACCAAACCTATGCTTTAACATCAGCCTTTTTATAAGCGGCTTTTTACCGCGATGGAAGCCATTTTTTCCTGACTCCGATGACGTCATCACGTTCTTAAAAAAAAAAAAAAATGATCTATTTATTTTCATTTTGCTATTTCCAACAGGACAACATTACTATGTTATCAACATTTCTATTGGTGCAGTCTATGGAATCAACCAGCACTTGACAATATTGCCAGTGTAATTGAAACATTCGTTTTTTGTGGGAGCCATGTTATTCCCCCATTCGTCCCCCCTCCCTGTTCCACCCTCGTCCCTCACTTTTAGTCTTATCATCCTTAATGCATTTGCCATTCAGGGTGGGCGCATATCTGACGTGGTCATGAGTTCATTAAGCATTTGAACCCAGTCCATACCCCCTCCATTCAGGTCTGTTCCTTCAATATTTCCATCTCCACCATCCCCCAGGGGTATGCATCCTTCACCCATGATTGTGTGGGCGGGCCCTGCTCACTTTTCCAAGAAATCGCTATCCTACGTTTAGCCAGTATAAACAAAAATGCTACAGTTTTGAACCATTTCCCCCATGTAATGTTCCCCATAGACCTGTTTCTGGGGAGTGAACATACGCGCTGTCTACAAGAATTTGATTGAATTGCCACTTGCTCCCAATATACCTTAATCGTTATGCAGTGCTAAACCATATGCCAGCGTTCGCCAATGCTACCCCACATCGCGAGCAGGTGTGAGTTCCGTGGGTCAATCATGTGAAGTCTGGATGGGGTCAGATAAACCCTGTGTATACAATTATACTGTAGTAGCCTGAATCTGGCATACCTTCTTAGTCTGCTCCCATATCTTAACCCATTGTTCAGAAATCTCACCACCTATATCTCTTTCCCATTTAGCCTTCACCTTTAATTCTGGTCTTCGTTTCTGTTCTCCTATGCTGCGATATAAAGTCGAAATCATTCCCCTGCTGCCTTCCATGTCTAACATGTGTTGCATCGGCGCATTCTGTTACGGTTACTCTGTGGCCTCGACCCAGAGTTCTGGCAGCCGTTTCACCACTCGAGCATATCCCAAGAATGCTCCTTTAGGCATGTCATAGCGCTGTCGCAATCTTCAAATGTTAGCAATTTCCCCTCTTTGTAGAGCTCTCCCAATCTAGTACAGTCATTATTCCGTTGCGTGTGGGCATCTAAGCTCGTCAAAATGTCCCGTAAAGTGGGATCGAAACCCATCGGCAGCTCTGGGCTATAAAACGGAGATCAATGTAATTTCCCTGGTGACTGTCTCCAAATTTCTCTCTGTACCACGTGAATCTGACTCATCCCCACATCCTGCATTGGGTCTAGCCCGGTTCTGTTTCTCATGAATTCTCCTAGTAGTCTATTCAGATCCCCATCCAGGGCAGTTACCCAATTGGACACTGTCTGCTGCTGAGCTGCCATAAAGTAGGCCTCAAACTGGTAGAGGGAGTCCCCCATCTGCATGTGGCCTGCACAGAATATCCAGTGCCACCCGTCGACGATTATATCCCCACAATAATTACACTATTTTGGTATAACATTTTTTTAAAAAAGTGTTTTATTATATATGGTATATTTATGAAGTATTAAAACAGACTAGGTAACGCCACCATCTTACACAAGGTGATTTCCCCCATCAGTGATGGTGGCAGGGACTTCCAAAATCTCGACAACGCCCTCTGTGTGTTTATTACAAAGGTCTCCTCCATGTCATGAAAGATGGTGACCCCTAAATAGCAGAAGGATTCAAACTCCCACCATATCTCCCATTGCGTGTGCAGTTCTCTGGGTTGTGTGTGCAGTGCCCCCATTGGGAATATCAAGAATGTATCCTTGTTTCCTCGAAATCCCGATTGTTTTCAAAGTTTGTCAGCACCTCAAGTATCACTGGGACATTGTCTTAGGATAACTGACCTAAATCAATGCATCGTCTGCATATAGAGATATATTGTGTAATAATACCTTGGGCCCTAATCCCCGTCTCTGGTATGTGTTCCCTAAAGTAACCAGCTAAAGGTTCTAGGGCTAAGGCAAATATAATTGTACCCCTCTCTAATGTCCATCTCCCAGAGATCCAATCACCCGTCTTGACTCTCTCCCGAGGGCTCAAATATAATAACCTAATCCATCTCAGCATATTAGGTTCCAACCCTATCTCCCTCAATAACCTAAAAAGCCAGGGCCATTCCACGGAATACTATCACAGCTAATTATCACTTGTGAACGGAGGATAGTACAGGGGCAACGCGCTGGTCTTGGAAGCAAGACCATGCAGAGCAACAGAGGTTTGAATCCCGGATCCGCGCTTAAAAACCGAACTAGAGTACGGTATTATGCGCGTTATAAGAAACCAATGAAATGATTTAAAAAATAAACCAATTCTTCCTTTGAATTTTGCACCTGTTCCATAATAAAGTGCAACCCTTTGATGTTCTTCGAAGTGCATCGCCCTTACGCAAAACCACATTGATCTGGATGTACGAGAGATGGGGTCATCTCCAACCAAGATTCCATCACCTTCCCCAAAATGTTGGTGTCTACATTTAACAATGATATTGGTCTGTAAGAGTGATAGTAGTTCAGGTCTTTCTGAGGCTTTAACAAAACCGTGATTAATGCTTTCCTCATTGACTCTGGAAGGGTTCCCTGAGTGAATGCCTCCTCATATACTCTCTTCAACAAAGGGAGTAGAATGTCTGCGTATTCTATGTAATATTCCATTGGAAATCCATCAGTGCGCTTGAGATTTGCCTCTCTGCATTGATCTGAGCACCCTTTCTGTCTCCTCTATTCCTATCGGGCTTCCAGTGTCTCACATTGGTCCTCTGTCAGTTTTGGTGTCCGCGCGATTTGTAATAAGTCTGACGCCTCTTCCTCCAGATATGTGCCTTCACTCGTTTAGAATTTCTTATAGTATTCCTGGAAAGCCCTATTTGTTTGTTGCTGCGTGACCGTCCGAGACCCTGTCTCATAAATCTATGTGAGTGCCCCCCTGGGTTGATTCTTTCGGAATCAACACACCAATAGACGCCCTGCTTTATCTCCTTCGCCATGCACCTTTTTGGTGTATTGGCCTGTTTCAAATATGGACCACGATTCCTGGTGGTCTTTCTGACCAGTTAACGAATCAGCCAATTCCGTGCCTACCTCCTTTCCTTCACCCAGTTCTTTCTCCTCCAAGTTCCCAATTAACAGTTCTGATTCCCTCTATGTGTTGGATAAGGTCTTTCTTAACACTACTGTCGTGGATATGCAAGCTCCCCTCACCGTTATTTTTAGGGCTTCCCACATAGTTCCCAGTCTAGCCACCGAGCCCTCATTAGACCCCACAAAAGATGTAATCTCGTCTCTCAGCATTGTCCTAAATGCCCCATCTTGCAATCAGTTAATATTCAATTTCCATGTTGGTATTGCCGGACGGTTGGGTACTACCCATAATGTAATGACCTATCGGGCATGGTAAGCCAATATTTTCCCAAAGATTGTCTATGTGTGTGCTCTTTCCCCACAAACAAGTAATCCAGATAGGAGTGTGTTTCATGTACTGGTGAGTAAAATGGCTATCCCCTATCATTTCCATGTGTGCCCCTCCGCAGTTCAACCAGGTCCAGTTGCTGCACTATTCTGTTTAGAGATTGTCGCCCGTAACCATGATTGGACCTCAGTCCCCGACCAGTGCTTGGTCGGGTCCAGGTAACAATTAACACCCCCACCCCAAATAAAAATATCTGCTTTGTCTACTCCCATAAATGTTGGCACATGTGGGAAGTATTTCTCGTTGTCTGTATTGGGAGCGTAGCATTTTGTATGCAGACCCTCTGCCCTTCCAAGCTTCCTCTTATCATGATTGTCCGCCCCTCCGAATCCCCCTTCGTTAGTTCAAGCTGTAACGCTACTTTGGCATCCACCCAAATCAACACGCCGGAATATGAAGATCCCTCCAACGTGCCTCACCATCTCTTGCAGAGTTCTACGAGGCCTGCCTCTGACAGATGTTTCCTGCAACAGTGCCACCTGAATGCCATGTTGGCGCAGTAGTTTTAACACTCTGGAGCATTTAGACCTGTTAGCCAGGCCTCCCACATTACACATTCCTATCTTAATCAACATATAAACCAGCAAATGAATATCCCCCCAACTGTGCCAGTCCATCCTTGGGTGGTGATCGGGCATCTGCCAGAGTGCCTGGTCATTTCCATTCATAACCGGATTTGAATTTTCCCTTAAACAGACCTCTTACCCTGCCATAACTGTGATTGCCTTGTTTCTTTTCACCCCTTCTTCCCTCTGTCCCTGCCTGTCCACTCCCCACCCCCCATTCAGTGTGGGTACATTCCAACATAAACAGCGTGGCCTCAACTCCCAACTATAAAACTGTTCCAACCGGAATGGCAACTGTGTTCCCCCTTGTTGTCCCCTCCCCCCAACTCCGTTAACTCCCATGCCCCTTCGCCAGTGCCCCAGTGCTGCCTCCTGCCATGTCCTCTTGCCCTCCCATCCCCACCCGCCAACATCACAACAATACTTGGACAACTTGAATTCCCCTCTACAACCAGTGGCGTACCCCTGCCACCAACCCTCCTCAAACGCCAAATAGGACCATTTGTTCCATCCACTCTCTAAGGCCACCTGGGCCAGTGGAACTGCGGTCCGGGGTGTGACCCAACATTGGCTGAAGTCCGAATTGTTCTGCAGTTTCTCCATCCGCCTAATCAGTCAAACCACCTCCACAGTCTTGTAACTGCCCCCTATCCGCGATCCAGCAATACTCGTCTGCGTCAGAGTTTCATCACTTTGGTTGTTCCCCTCCGTCTTGTTGCTCTCCGGAGCCGCCAGTCATGTCTTTTCCTAATGTCCAACTAGGACCATGCCTCCTTCACTGAGCGGAAGAAATAGTAATTCCCATCCGCTAAGAACATCATGTATTTCATGTTACGCTCTCTGAACTGTTGTTTCATTGAATCAAATGAATCTCTGCTTCTGCACCGCCTGTGTTAAATCTGGAAAAATCAGGATCCTTGCTTTGTCTTTCAGTATACTGCCTATCTGTCTTGCCTCTTGCAGGATAACATCCCAATCCCTAAAATTAAGTTTAGCCACTATTGCTTGTGGGGGTGCACCTGGAGGCAGTGGTCGTCCTGGCACCCTGTGAGCTTGTTCAACCGTAAACAACTTGGAAAGGCCTTGAGGGCGCAGAGTATCCAACACTAGTTTCTCCACGTATAGTTCTGTGCTTTCGCATTCCTCCCGCTCAGGGACCCCTACCAATCTGATGTTACACCGTCTTGAGTGGCCTTCTGCATCCTTGCTCTAGCTTCTAGGACCTTCGTCGCTCCAACCAGGCTCCCAATCTGATTCCTCATGGACTCCACATCCTCCAGGAAACTCACTCGTTGCTCTGCCTCTATCGTTCACTTTCTTCAAGTCTGCCCGCACCAATGACGCATCCACTCCGACTTCCTGTATTTTGGTTTCCAAAGCCCCCCTGGACTTTTTTATTGCAGCCATGAGATTCTCCATCGTGACTCTCCCGGTGTTGGCCGACATGTCGTGGTCTCCTTCTTGTCGGTCCTGAGAGTGCTTTGTCATTTCTGGCTTTGCCCCTACATACTCCATCTTTTGTTACCCCTTCAGCATCGTAGCGCTGTCATTGTAGGTGTGCTTGTTTGCTCAGGGGGGCCCCAGGCACTGTACTCAGCGGTCTCCTGATCAAGTTGGTAAAGTGCAGACCGGATTACTTAGAGAAACGAGGCCCGTAATCCCTCTGCCGAGCCAATCATAGTAGCTTGAGCCCGGATGTTCACTTTGCATGTCTGTGCACCACTCAGGAGACCCTGTACACGAGAGCAGTGTGGTCACTGATGACTCCTGTGGGGCCGTATGTAGTTGCCCCCCAACCGCTAATTCAGAGGAATATGACCCAAACACCACTCCTCACATGCTCTCAAATCTTCATGCACCCAGGTCCCAGCCGAGCTTCCAATGTCAGACAGTAAGCTATGTCCTGCTTATTCAGAATCTAGGATCCACTTAGAAACAGGCTGTTTAACGCTCCTTCACTGCATGGTCACTGACAAAATGCTGTTTGTGGATACTATTGGGCCGAGTTCCCCTTCTGATCGTTGTGTCCTAGCAGTTTCTGGCTGTGGGCTGGAGGATCATGGCACACTACTTGATAACAGAGGTTCCTGTGAGGACCGTCTGTGGTACTCTTCCATGCCAACCTTTCTGCTCTGCGCAGCTCACTGTGTCGAGGTCCGTCCCAGCACTTCGCTGTATGCTCCCCGCCATGTCGCCTCACTCACCGCCGTGCCCTTCGTCCCTCCGTACTGTCCCTTGATATGCAACAGTAGTATGTATGCCCCCCTCCACTGAGTGCTTGTTATAGACCGCTGCAATCGGGGTACCTTCTCGGGCAGCCCACCTTCTTCTTCAACTAGACTCTGGGTGCTCAGCTGCCTCTCATCTCATCTAATTGTCGTCCCACCGTGGATCAAGAAGTGCCACCGGTCCGATCCTCAACCCTTTCCAAAATGGCACCTCAAGCTGTCCTTGTTACTGTCGAGTGGTCTTGCGCGGGATCCCCGGCTTAATTTTTCACGGGAGACAGATCGATCTATAGCGGTGATCTTCTGCTGCCTGCAAATATGATTAATTCTGTCATTGTCAGCCAGAAGACAGGATTTCGTATTGGGATATCATGGGCACGGATGGAGCAGCAGGGGATTACGACCGGATCCACTCGCTGCTCAACACGGCCCCCGTCATCACGTTCTTAACACGTAATGGCTCTATATTGCTGACCCCAAGATGGCGGTGCTCAGCAGAGCACCGCCATCCAGAATCTTGAGCTCACTACACTCCTACCCAGGTAAGAATGCACTAGGCAATCTTAAACTGTTCCCCTCTTAAGTAAAACACTAGGCATTCATTTGCCAGCTCCTTAACCACTGCCATTCTCCCTATAGGAGAATACTAATATAAGCCACTGAAGATCATGGACAGCTGCCATATCACTTAAACTAGCATAAGGCTTTCGCAAGACTCTATCCAGGTAACCTCACTGAGATATGCACCTTAGTCTGTTTACGCCCAGCACCGATACCTCTGGATCAATTATGACCTAATCCTACTCTTCTGTTACTACTCCCACAGACTTAGGAATTACAAGTGCCACCAGGACAGTTTTCGGTGCACTTACGAGCCCACCTGTACTATGCTGCACACATGTGCTCAAAAGGTAACAGGATATTCACCCCTCTCACTTTAATTTAGCTTCACAGCAGGATTACAACTTGGCGCCACCACATGTGGGTTCACCTGACCAGACTAAACTTACATGAGCAATTAGCTTTTCATTAATAATCGCGTGGAATGCCCAACTGCACTGGGACACACCAGTGTAACTAAAACTGGGGCACAACGTTGCACTGATACTTATGCCACAACCAACTTGCACACAACCTACACTGACCCATGCATACCGAGACTGATCACTTGGGATACCTTCACCAGGTCAGATATGGTGGATGGGATGATTGCTTGACCTACACATTACTTTTCCTGTCATACAAAAAAAACATATATACGATGCTCCCTAACTCTCCTCTTCATTCCTTTCCTCCCTCATCCTCTGCTTTTTCACATACAGGAAAACGAATAAAATGGGAAATGGCCCTAATGTATATGTAAAACAGTCTTCTACTGAAAAAATACAAACTGCTAATACAAGAAACTAATAATATTGGGATACAAATGCTTGTCACTGATGTTGGATAAAGCTTTCTAAATGCTAACTATGATTAACAAAGGTTGCTAACATCCTAACAAAGGGTACCAACCACATACTGGCTATTGATATAACTAAAGACCTGCTTTGTGCAATGCTACTAACCCACAATCACATGTGACAACAGGTCCTTTACTTATATTCTGTTTCTAATGTTGCCTATTTTTTTACACTGCCTCACCTTGACAAAGACAACAGAGTGAAACATTAACCAGATGGTGGCATGTGCTAATGTTGGCTCAAACAGAAACTGGCACAATCTAGGATTGTACTAAAATTATCCTACATATTCTTTGATCCAACCTTTAATAAACACTTTGTTTTATATATTGATCCGTGACTATTTATTATTTAGCCATGGCTCAGAACCACACCTAACTATCAAACAGTTGTATCTTTATCTTTGACTGATCAGGGGAATATCAGTACAAGTTAGGGTACTGCAGCCTGCAAACTCATATATTGAACACCTTCCTCAGACAATGTAGAGAGGCGCATATACTTACCATTTTCCCTACTTTCTGTATTTTACCATTATGAGAAGCTCTCTTCGTCCCGTCAAATCTGGTTTCTTCCGTATTGTATGTTCTTTTGATATCAAAAGAGCATTGCTCCTCTAGTTTATAAATGTTTAAATAAGTAAATAAATCGTGTTGCAGCACTCCCCAAAATTTCTCAATGCTTTGTCATAATTATTGCTTAAATATATATTCAAATCTTCAAATAGCAAACCCGATGGTGGAACCACTATTGCCTCGGTCTATGTTGTACTATTGGGGTCTAACCCCATCATATCATGACCCCATCCATGGCATATGAAGGCAGCACCCTTAAAATGTGGTTGGTATCTAAAATATTATTGTCTGCTGTAGTACGTATTTGGTATTTTAAATTCTTTAAAGTTTATGTACTTTTTTTTTACGCCTGCAAGCCACGTATGGTGAGGTCACCAGGGTTAAAGAAGAACTGATGCCATCGGGTCCAAAGGTCAATTGACATCACTTCCCGTGATGTCATCAGGTTTGTGATGTCACTTCCGGTACCCCTGGCATTTTGGTGAATTGACGTCCCTGGCTGCAGTACTGCTTGGTGACAGCATTTGGGAATTAGCCTGCTATACCCCAGACGTTTCCTACTTTGAACCTCTGTGTAAATCCAGTACCCAGTCTAACAGCCAAATATTTGCAACAAGAGTGAGGGCTGCAGTTACCAGAACCAGATATGGCGGTTGGTGAATGGTGTCTGGAATTAGTTTTGGCTAGTTCGCTCAGCCCTGTGCTGAGGGTGTCTGAGGTACTGACTTGAACGGGTATCCAAAATCAACCCTGGGGGAAGATTTTGGGACTCCCATCTTGGTGCCCAGTGATGGGATAATGTCTTTGGGAACAGTGTAGATTCACTGGAGTGATCCCATAGTTCGTGGTACACAGAACTCTAAGGTTTAAACGTTTTAGTCCTGTAAAAGTTACATAACCTATATTACAGTATGGAGACATGCACTAGTACGAAGTGCAGTGCACAAAGTTGAATATTTGAAACACTTGTGTGCAGAGAAGGGTTTACCAACCTCTGATATCAAAGCTGATTTAGTGCAGAAACGAATAATCACATGGAATATGGGAAAAATACTTTACCTGATGCTAGTGCTATAGATGATGCTGGGATAGGGCTTAGCAGTAGTAATGCTGGATCTATGTGATCACTGAGACAGCTGAAAATGCAGTTTTTTTTAATTAATTTAAATTAAACCCCCTTTACACCACATAGATATGCGGCGGGAGACCCCCCGCACCGCCCATATTACTATAATATCCCATACCCCCCCACATATATATGTGGTGTAAAGGGGCTGTTAAGTCGGGCATTTTGTCCGTCGCAATTGTGAGGGCAACAATTTGGGCCATTTCCGTAATGGTTCTGTGATTCTTGAAACCACAGATGTCCCTTGTGAAAATGATGAGGTCTTCCATTCTTACCAGATCTGAAGCTGAAGGTATTTTTGATTTGAGAAACGAGGAGCAGCGGCTCAACAAAATGGAGATCAAATACAACATAGCAAATATTGAAAAAAGAGATTGACATAGCATTCAAGCTGTATTTGGCCAGACTGATACTTCATAGCAAATATTGAAAAATGAGATTGACATAGCATTCAAGCTGTATTTGGCCAGACTGATACTTGGGCTACTCCAGGGAGTCTGGGAATGGTTCTTGGTCCTCCTTTCATCTAAGAGTTCCTGAGGATCTGTTGAGTGTTTGATGAAAAGAATGACTTTGTTTTTTGGTTAACTGCATTTGGTATGCTTGTCAAGTACATGTATGTAAAGCATTTTGGATTAAAGCGCTCTATAAATTTAATAAATACAAATACAAGAGGTGACTGAGTCTGGCACAATAGCTTGCCTTCTCAGCAGACTTCCTCAGCATGGCTGCAGTTCTATATGGTGTTGAAGCATGAGAGAAAATATTTATATTATATTTAGATAACTTAAAGCAGGCTATACTTTTAAAGTTTGGGAAGACTCCTGCCCAATACTAAAAAAGAATAATACTTGGGTGACTTGCGTGAATGGTGCTCTAAAGAACTTGAGCGACTTGGTTGAAGGTCATAAAGTAACCACTTTTGAAGGCATGACATCTTGTTATGCTTGAACATATTTGTGCTTCTTGATCCCTTGAGCTGTAACAGAATTTGGCAGATTCTAAGGGGTTAGATCCAAAGAAACTGGCCATTGCTTCTTATCAATGGGTTTTCCATAAGGACAGGAGTGCGCCTAGTAAGCACAAGTGGGAGAACACATAGAAAGAGGGTGAGTCTACTGAAAAACCTCCATCCCATAAGGCCTACAAGTTTCATAAGATTAATAAGTCACAGGGGGAGAATGTAAAGGGTAGTGGGACTTAACATCCCAACCAAGAAATTGTCCACAGTAAGCCTCCCTACATACAAAGGTAATCAGTATCTTGTATAACTAGTAAATCAAGTGATCACTTGAAGGGGGGCCCAGATGTAAGGGTAAGACCTTTGGGGTCCATTCTGTGAATCTCACATTGCCTTATGAGGAGAGAGACCTACTCATAGGAGTATCCTTCTCTTTTGACTCCTTCCCATGTTGTGTTGGATCAAAAGTAGTTTGCGTCCCTGGGGCCCTGGGAACCTATAGTTGTTGAAGCCTATGTTTCCATCCCTACAAGGCCAAGTCTTGTTTTGAGGATAGTGTACTGGTAGATTGTGTAGACACCTCTGCTATCAGGGACACTTGGGTCAGCATGACTGTGGTCGATTCCATACTGGTATACTCAGAGGCTCTAGCCAGTCCCCCTGTGAGGCCCACCAAGTTCGATGATACTCCCCCAGCCCCCCCACCTCTAAGCTTCCCAGTAATTCCTGTCACTCTCGCAGTAAATGGAGGAGTGTTAAGGATTCCTGTAAGTGTTCAGAAGCAGGTTCCAGGTAGTATTCTGCTGGGAAATGATCTCAAGGACTTAGTAATACAGTATAGAGACCATGTACAAGGTCCCAGACAAGGAAGGCTACCCTCAGACAAGCTAACGTGTAAACCTAAGCCCAGAGGGAAACCTAAGGCGAGTCAAAGGTTCCTAAAAGGGGGAAGAAGATTTCTTCCCCTACTTAAAAATTAGGTTGAGTTATCTGACCAAGCCCGTGAACCTGACGACGAAGGGTTGTCTAGAGCAATGATCACCCAAAACTGCAAAGTTTACTCGGAGAAAGGGGACCCGCTAGGGAAGAATTTACAGGGTCAGAGAGAATGTCCATCTCTGAAAGGCCTTAGGAGACAGGCCTATTCCCAGTTGGAGGGTGAATCCCCTGGGAAACATAGAATCTACTGAGAAGGTGGGTTACTGTATAGTGAACCCATAGAGTCCACAGGAAGCATTCATAGGAGGCTGCTGGTTCCTCAGTACTTGAGATGCAGGCCTTCTTGGAGTTAAGAATACCAAGGAGAGGTTATCCATGCATTTCTACTGGCCTACAATGGGGTCTAGATAGTTCGCTGCAGGACTTTCACTACTTGTTAGGTAAAGGTGAAACAAAGATTCGGGCTCCATTGGTACCAATCCCTATACTTTCTGAGAGAGTAGGGTTTTGCATTGTGGATACCCATGATCCTCCTACATCCCCAAGCAGCAGGTTTATCTTTGTGTTTGTTGATCGTGCTTGTCTTCCCTAAAGAAGTTGTGTCTAAAAGAGGAAGCTATTTCATCTAATTGTATGCAGGCCATGTGCAAGTGTGGGGTGTCATAAACCTTTTCATCCACAAGCCAATGGTCTAGTAGAGTGATTCAACAGAACACTCAAAAGCATGACTGTAGCTCTTTAAGAGTCCCAGTGAAGAAAGTAGGACCTTCGGCTACCATGCTTATGTTTTGCCTACAGAGTGCTACCTCAAGAAAGGGTTGGTTTTAGCCCCTTTGAACTTGTTTTTGATCACCCAGTCAGGGGGACCCTTGGCCATAGTGAATGAAGGATTGGGAGTTCCCCACTCCTCCTATAACCTTAAATGTGGTTGACTATGTGCTAGGACTAAGAAAGTAGATGGCCCTTCTGATGCCTCAGGCCAATGACAAGGTGAAGGGTAGACGACCACCAGTAAAACATCAGTATGACCAGAAGGCTTCTCTTGTTCATTTTACCCCATGCAAAGACATCCTAATCATGAATCCCATCAGGCCTAGAGCTTTGCAGGACGAATGGACAGGTCCTTACAAGATAGTTGAGAGACTGTCAGTTGAACTGTTTAGTGGACCGTGGAAGACCTAATCCATCTCCTAAGGTTTTCCATGTGAATAGATTGAAGGCTTCAGATAAAGAAGAGGAATATGAAACCGCTCCCTGATCTGTTTCAAGGCAGCCATTCTTAAGGTTCCAATGGGGGTGTCAAGTTGTCCCATCAACTGGCTCTACAAAAACACAGTGAAGTGCAAACTTTGCTTAGCCAATTTGCCCCCATGTTTGCACTAATCAAAGGCTTTAGACTTTTGTGTCAGCATGACATAGATATTGGAGACCAAAAGTAGGAGTATAGAGTGTCTGACAAGGTGAGTTCGCACATCCAGTCTGAGGTCACTAAGATGCTGGATCTAGGGGTGAGGGAGCCCCCTACTAGTCCATGATCCAGTCCAGTGGTATTGGTACGAAAAGCAGGCCCCGCAGATTTGAGGTTCTGGGCAGATTATAGAGCTCTTAATGCTGTCACGAAGAAAGATGTTCATCCCCCTCCATGAACTGATGAGTTAGTGGACAAACGTGGTGATGCAAAATATTTCAGTACCTTTGATCTTACTGCAGGGTATTAGCAAATATCCCTGACAGAAAATGCCAAGGTGAAGACAGTCTTCTCAACAAATGAGGGACCTTACAAGTTGTGTAATGCCCTTTGGCTCAAAGAATGCACCAGCCACTTTTCAAAGGTTGTTTAACCATGTCCTGAATGGGTTATATGATTTCTGCATGGCATATCTTGAAGATATTGCAGCTTTCAGCTTTTATTGGGAAGAACATGTGACCCACCTTGAGATTGGGTTTCAGGATCTTCAGCAGGCCCACTTCACCATAAAGGCTACCAAATGCTAGATTAGTCAAGGTTATGTGACCTTACCTTAGTCTTGAGGTAGGTAGGTGCAAAATTCAGCCTCTGGCCAGGAAAGTACAAGACTGTGCAACCCCCACTGCCCAAACCCAGTGGAGAGCTTTCTAAGACTCACTGGATATTACAGGTACTTCATGACAGCTCATGGAACCATAGCTGCCCCTTTGACTACATGCACCACTCCAAAGAAGCTAAGAAGGGTACTTGGTCAGGGATGTGTGTGAAGGCCTTTCAGGGCTTAAATCATTTTCTTTGCCAGCCACCTGTTCTCGGGCACAGGCATACCAGAGACACTTTATTGTGCAAATGGATGGCTCTGACACTGGAATAGGAGCTGTCCTCTCTATTAGATGACAAAGGTAGGGAACACCCTATATGTTTTGTCAGCCGACAGTTTTTGGAGGGGGAATTATGGTGGACCAAAGTAGATAAGTAATTTGCCATTGTGTTGAAACCCGATCTCTCTGGGACTCACTTCACCATACAAACTGACCATAAGCCCTTAAAATATCTGAACATGGAGGTGGAGAATACACAATTGGTCAGGTGGTCCATATATTTTCAAGGCTTTGACTTCATTATTGAGCATTGCCCAGGTCCCCAACATAGCCATCCACTGTAACAGGAATCCCACCCAGGTGTGGATTTGTTCCCCCTGCAAATATTCTCGGTTGAGGGATGGGGCGGGTGTTAGGAAAGCTTCTTTTGGCTGCTCTCCTCATATAGACTTATGAGACACAATTTTATTTTTCTTTCTTTAAACTATTGTCCTGGCTTTTTGGAGGTCAGAAGCTTTAGGCTTTACTTCCCTTGCCCTTTTTCTCATTAATATGGAGAAACTGATCAGTCCATACGACTAGCAGTACTGAGACACTGTCTTTTTGTGAATTTCTTAAAATTCTTATAATTGCACACCTCACCATATTGAAGTGCAGTTAGGATACTTTGTATTCTTATAACATGTTCTGTAATGGCTTTTTGATTACTTTTACAATGTGCCTAGGAGGAACTGGTGGCAGCAGTTATGTTCCTACCGTTTTGATAACGTTTTACTTGTGCCCTTTTACACTTACCTCAAATGGCTCATAAAGGTGGCTAGCACCCTAGGAAGGATGTGCCACAAGTTTGTTGATTGTCCTTTGGACATATTGTTCTTTGGCCGTCTTCTTGCAGTCTCAGGTCAGGAAATGCCGTATATGGCGTGCCCTTTCCCAGGGAAAACTGTTAATTTTCCGGGCTAAAGGGTGGATTGTCTGCGAGCCCCGAATGTGGGGGCTGGGACTGTCTTGTCCTAGTACACATTTGGGCAACTGAAGGTCTGTTGCTGGGCAGATGTCGTCAGTGGCTGGCCATGATTGGATAGCCATTGCCAGCTTGAATGGTGCAGATCCTTACCATTGGTGTGCTTGGGCAAGCTCCCAGACCAAATCTTGGATAAAATGAGGGCTCCTGCAGTCATTGATGAGATAATTGTTGAAGCCAAGTCCTCTACGAAGAACAGCTTGTTGCTGACCAGAGGGCGACCCCTACAGCTTCACAGCACCAACTCCAGAGAAGTCCTGGTGAAGCCCTTCTCCTCTGCCTGATCGAGGATCCATACCTTTTGAGCCTACAGAAGTGAGCCTGAGACCCAAATGGTGGACTGACCAGCTCTTTCCTGTGCTACCTCGCTGCACCTGTCGCTGTCCTGCATTCACCCTTTGAACTTATTCTTCATTTGGGTGTTCAGTTGGAAGGCATCTGGAACCAATTCCCAAGCACTGCGACCAACCGAAACTAAATCCTGCATCCGAAAGTGACCTCTGCACCTGCGACCCCTGGGCCTTCTTCGACTGGACCAAGCCCAGAAGACTGTGTCCGCAACAGATTGCAGAACCTCAGCAGTAGTCTCTGGAGACAGAGCCAGAGGGGTAAGATAAACATGCCTGTGCCCTCCCCCCACCCTACCCCCCTGTTCTCCATAGAACTACATGAGCATTCATCCCTGTCCCTAAACTACCCTTTCCTGGCTGTGGTCATTGGAGGCTTGGTCAAGAATCCCTTCCTAGGCCTGTCCTAGTGTCTGTGATTGTTTGTTTGCTTATGTGAACTTTACTTGTTTGGATTTTTGATCAGAACCACTGGTGTTAGGAAGAATTCTCTGTTTAGGCTGAATTTCCTAACCTAGTGAGTCCCTCAGCAGCTTTGCTGGATTTT
Source organism: Ambystoma mexicanum (assembly GCF_040938575.1). NCBI lineage: Eukaryota > Metazoa > Chordata > Amphibia > Caudata > Ambystomatidae > Ambystoma > Ambystoma mexicanum. The sequence goes on along the minus strand of NC_090929.1, from coordinate 176,929,299 downwards.
GTGGGGTTTATTTTTTTCTCCTGCCAAGAGTGAGACTCTTTTATCCTCACTCTTGGACATGACTTGAGAGTGTTTCTGTGACTTGCTATGTGCCTATGGGCTAGGGGGTAATTTTCCCCATAGGCCATCATTGGTTTTTGAATGTGTTACACAGCACCCTCAGTGCAGTAGCACAGGGGTGTCTTAGAGACCCCCAAACATAGACTCCACACCCTGGGACTGACTACTGTCTCCCTGGGTCTGTAAAGTTACCATTGACTTTACTAGTCTTAATTTAGGAACTTAACCAGTACAAACCATCTTACTGTGGAAGTACTGGTAGGGGCAATTAGATTGCCCCTGGGTCTGTTGTCGAGGGGGTACTGTCCCGTCCCCCCTCGCCGAGTTCTGGCTGGTGGCAGTGGATACCACGGAAATATTCCACCGGAATATTTCGCAATGGGATTTCCCATTGGTTTTTTTTGATGCACCACTTTTTGGTGCAATGTTAAAGATACCGCCGGTTTATTTATTTAATATAAATTCACCGGTTGGGATTTTTTGCCGGAACTCGCCGCCAAAATGGCGTCTAGGTTCACTTCAGTAACCCTGAACCCGAGTCGAGCCTTTGTTCCACTTTTGGCGGGCTTCTGCACAGAAGCCCTCCAAAGTGGTGCCATTCTGTCTGGGTACCACAGGGGGTGTGGGAGGGGGTTTAGGCACCCTGGACCGAGTTGCCTTGCCAACTCAGGTCGCACTCTAGTGTGATTGGCCCAAGTGGTGAGCCACCCCGCTCACCACTTAGCATGTTTGAGTGACAGCTAGGCTATATGAATGGGGGTTTGCTGCATAAAAGCAGGGTTTTTGGGACTGGTTCTTCAGAAGTCGCCACAGGACCTAAGAAGCCGAAGAGGGAGAAGCCGAGCCGACCTGCCAAGACGACACCACCGGTGAAGCCCTGCAGAATCGTCTCACCACTTTTCCCGACGACAGAGGAGATCTCCCGCCGGAGAGTCTTCTTCCCTTAACTGGTGGGGACAACCAGTTGCTGCCTTCTTTTCGCCGGCCCGAAGCATCTTGTGGCCGCCTTGCCTGTGCCAAGCACCCCGGCAACCGGGATACCACTTTTTACCTCAACCGCGAAAGAGGGGTAAAAATCCTTTGTGACCGGAGAACTCCACGGCTGGCCTCATCCCTGGTAGTGCAACGACCTGCAGCCTTCCTCCCCGTCGAGATCACCTCTTCCTCGGGACGACGCCGCGACTTGCACCCACTACCAGGAACGACTACCACCGCTGGAGGAATCTTTCCACTTTTAAAGGTACTGTGTTCCGCCCGGCCTCCCTTGCCACCGATTGTACGGGGTAGATTTAGCCCTCGGCTCTCGAACCTGGGTAGGTCTGGGACACCCTAACTAAACTTTTCAAAACCATAGTAAAACCGTTTTCTACTCACCTGCAAAGACTTGTGACATTGTGTGATCTTGGGCACATTTTCGCCTGGCTCCCTCTAACGCGGGCCCCAAACTAATTCCCCTTGTTCCACCATTTACTGTCTTTGCTAACCTTATGTGAAAAGTGTTTTACCTAACTGCTCTCTTTATTTCTGCCTTTTCCCTCCCTTTTGGTAATACTTGTTGGAGTACCATCTAACGTTAAGCGCTCACCTCTGGTTGGAAATAAGTGGTGTTAACTTAGAATTGTCCAACAAACGATTAGGGATGTACATATGAGTAATAGTAACTGTGTTTGACTCTCTTATCTTTTCTAATGTGCTAGTGTAATTTATGAGTGTACCTTTAATAAATAAGTTTATACTTTTACACCTAGCTCTGGTCAGTGTTTGCTTGTACTATTGTACCTCTGTACCTATTATGTATCCTCTGTATACTGCTTAACTCTTCTTGAGGGAAGTCTGACTGCTCAGCCACAGCTACCACAGTGAATCTGTGCGGTGCGGACTGCTACCAAGTGGGTTTACTGCCAACACCTGTAGTCTTAAATCTTTTGCAGTGGTCCCAGAGGGAACTGCACAGGTTTCTGCCTAACAACTGGCATTGTCCAAATCTTTTAGTAAACCTTCCTGTTAAGTGTAACTTTGGAACTAGTAACCTTGTGGCACAAGATCCCAAAGCATCCTAGTGTTGTACTCATTAAGTGTTAAGGGTGCTAATCTGTGGTTACTCTAAAGTGTCTTTACATAGAAGAACTTACCTGTGTTGCGCTGTTTATTGAATCCTATGCTTTTTCTTCTCTTAAGGGTGAACTTATATACCTGTTTTATAGTAAGTGTGTGACAATAATTGACTAGTGGTTTTACTTGCTTAGTGTGTATTTGAAAGGCCTAATAAATCATTGGATATTTTTGTACTTACCTGTCTAACTTAAATTCTTGGTGGTGTTCTGAATGGATTCATTGTAGCCCTAGATCACTCTCACAGCCCTCCTGAGACTAAGCCTTTCCGCTATGCTACCTTCCCTTGATTGGGCTTGGCGGAAATCTGTCTGGGTTCATGATTACAGGGTGGCCTCCCATAATTCTCTCCCACGGTTGATTTTTGGAAATTATTCTTAACAGTCTCCACAGCATAAATCTATCCAGTGCATTTCCAGAAAAGATGCATGTACGGAGGTGCTTACTGTATGAAGCTTAACTGATACTACTTCGTACCACTGCATGATTGATCATGGCTTCTTTACACAATGCTGCAACTTGAGAGGTATAGAAAGATTGCATGCAACTTCTCAAGGATGTTCGTACTTATCAGAGGTTCTATATTACCCTAGAAACTGAACATAATCGGAGAAAGTTGTATGTAGTATTGTGATGACACGGTCCTTGATAACCTCTGAAAGATTATTTTAAGTATACAATCTAGAGATTCTCTTTATTTTGCCTATTTTATTGAGCAAGTGTAACTTTACATACATCTGTTTTTAAATGGTAAACAAAATTACTAATGATTTGGTGAAATTATTTGTGGAAAACAGAGGTGCTCAGATTTTGGGCATGGAATAACTGCTCTATTAATCCAAGCAACATAAAAAGTAGGTATCTTACATTTAGACATGCTTTTCCTTCAGCGAGCGACGATGAATGTTTAAGTTTGCAGTCAGTTTAATAATATATGATTAGGACTACATTTACCTTTGACGTACAACAGTTTGCATGATGTTGAGGAGAAAAGTTGCTGATATCGGGTCATTAATAATCTGTTTTGTAATACAGACATATGGTGGAAGGTCCCGAACAACCTCTGAGTCGTCTAACCACTCCATGGGATCCGGAAGGCGCAATTCTGCTGCAAAGCAACCATCTCCACCACCCATTCAGGAAGTTGATGGAAGCCAAAGGCAAGGGACTGTCAAGGAATCCAAAGCAGGATCTTCATCTCAACGGGTAAGCTTACACCTGAGTCATCCTGCATCCGTTTTAAAGATCCAGGCTATTAATCCCAAAGTAAATTGGTCCATTGCAGCAAAAGGCATTTATTGGTATGCTCCACACTAGCAAGAGTGTGACTGCATTCTGTGTGGCATTGCCCACAAAGGATTTCAGAATGTTAACTATGTGCAATATTCATGTCACAACGTTATTGTCTGGTAAGCCTTTACATAATTCTAGTTTTTGGCCTTCACCTGATTTATGAGCTGCACACCGGCATGCATATTGAAAGTAAGATACAATAACCAGCAGTATTGAACAGTGCCTCATTCGGGTCAATTTATATATTTATTTGTTTATTTGTATTGCAAGCATCGGGGCGCAGGAACAAGAACATAGTAGACACATACCGTAGACGGCGACAAAAATCACAGGACACACATAATCAGGCTGTCATATTAACTTGAATTGCGGGTGTAAAGGATTTATTTGAAGATGTGTGTTTTCAACTTTTTTCAAAAGCACAGATAATTTGCTTCCATTCTGAGGTTGGCAGGTAGGTTGCTCCACTTTCCCGCTGCCACAATAGGGAATGCTCTTCCCAGTCCGAATGTGCTACAGTAATCTTGCCCATGTCGGCAGAACTTAATGCTCGACTTGGTACGTAAAAGTTGATTTTTGATTTTAGATATGCTGGGACTGTCCCGTAGAGGCATCAGTGCACGAAGGTCAGAGCCTCGAACTGCAACCGATCTTCAATTTTCAGTAAATTAAGCTCTTTTCTGACCTCACTGATATGATCAAATCTTGACTTTTTTTTGGTAATTCTAACTGAATTGTTTTGGATATGTTGGTAGCTAGCGAGGCATTGTTTATTAGCTCCTAGGATAAGTGCATTGCTGTAGTCAAGGCGTGATAGTATAGTTGCCCTTGCTATAGTGGTGCAATTGTCTTCCAACAGGTAATGTTTAATGGCTTTCAGCAGCCCAAGGTAATGAGAACAGTTTTCTTTTACATATTGTGCTTGGGCTTCGGTTCCCAGAAATGCTTTGAGCATCATTACGAAGGTTTTAACTTTACCCAAAACCGGAATATGGGTGTCCTTTATCTGGAAAGGGCCATATGAGGGGGGTAGTTTAGCTCTAGCTTGATGAGAGCCAAACACCATTAGCTCTGTTTTTTTACTATTCAAACACATCCAGTTTGCATCTATCCACGATTCCACCGGTATAAGTTTTGGATAACAATTCACTGTCCTCCTTGTAGTCCCCGCTCAATTCAATCTCCAGCTGAGTATCAGCGTAATTGGTGAAAAAGATTTTTATGTGGTCAAGAAATAAACAAAGATACCTCAGGTAGAGATTAAATAGCAGAGGTGACATACTTGGCTCCCTGTGGGACGCCACATAAGATGTCTTTTCAAAGTAGACTTTGTCACCCCAGTGCACTCGTGATTTTCTGTTAAGGAAAGATGTTATCCAACCGATTGCCTCTTTAGAGCAATTGGCAGTTTTCTCTAGGGATCTAGAAGATCAAACGCAGCGCTTAAAATCCAAGAAGATTAAAAGGCCGGCCCTGCCTCTGTCCATAATGCTTAGGATTTTAGTCTGTAGGTCGAGCATGGCAGTCTCAGTGCTGTGGGCTGTGTGAAACCCTGATTGTTGATGGTGCAAGGACTCGGAAGCTTCAACATGGGCCTGTAGTTGCTTGGTGGCTATCTTGTCCAGGATTTTCAGGCTAAAGTTGCAATTTGTGATGGGCCTAATATTGTTAAGGTCTCGTTGGTCTAAGTTTTTTTTTTCTTTATTTTTTTTCTTTTTTTTTTTTTACCAGGGGTGTTACAGTAACCTTTTTTATAGTACTGGGTGCTAATTGGCCACGGAATGACGCATTGATGGTTTTCGTAAGAATGGGATCGAAAATGTCAATATTCTCCAGTATTATTTAGGTGGTAATATATTTTCCGCACATGAGGTGGATTTCATTACAGCGAGCACTTTCACCATTTCCTCGTTAGTGATTTCCATGAACTTAAAAGATTCTAAACCCTTGATACTAGTCTCGGCCGTAACATTGTTTAGCTCCCCTTTATTAGATTTAGCTTTTACTATTAGTTCCCCTCGCGCTAGAGATTTTATGGAAAAATGCCATCTGAGTTTTATCGCATTCCTCTTGCGATGGTGTGAATAACGGTGTGATTGCTCTAGGTTTTCCTATTGATTTCAGAATGTTGAAAAGTTTGCTGGTGGTATTTGCTGCAGTTGAGATTTGCTCCTCATTAAAATGATTTTTTTTTTATTTTATTATTTTTTTTTTTTTTGGCCTCAATAATCCTGTTCTTATATTTTTTCTCACTATCCCTCCAGAGTTCCCTGTTGAGTGTAGATGCATTTTCCCTTTTTCTTTTTTCCTTTTTTAATTCTACGAGTTCGGCAGAGAACCACATTTGGTGTTTGGTGTTAGATCTGATTATTTTATATTGCAGCAGGGCCCTCTGGTCCACCAACTTCTTGGTGTGAAATAGATTTGCTATGAGGGTGTTGCATGAGTCGTCACCCTTATATTTGTTCTTGATGTCTTCTATGCATTGCTCTAATTGGTCCCTGTCAATGTTTTTGAAATTCCAGCAAGTCATACTTTTAGGTTCATTGGGCACCTTAGGTTTTGGCAATGGTGGAGTCATTAGGAAGGTGACACTATAGTGGTCCAACCAGATACATGGTACTGTCTTCTATTCTCGTGTTACAAAATTATGCATTACTACCCAATCTAGTTGGTTACCATTGGCCATTGTTGGCCTGTGGTTCATAACCTTGTAATCAAGCAATGTTATTCATTAATTTCTCTAAACTAACGGCTTCCTTGTCTTTGGGGTCTCCATACCAACGATTGAGATCTCCCAGCGACAGGGTTGCCGTGTTCGGCCCTTTTAGCAAGTTGAGTTGGTGTGCAAGTTCCTCATTAAATTCAGGCATTGTGGCGGGAGGTCTGTAGACTACAATTAAATTGATGCTACTGTTGTCTGTTGGGAGGCATTTCAAATGCAGGATTTCACTACCACTGCAAGAAATGTTAGTCGGAAACATGTGGATGGAATCTCTAGCAATTGTTGCTACTTCCCGCCACCCCCCTTGGCCTATTTCTCTATTGGTGTAGTAAATTGAGTAGCCTTTAGCCTTCTGGGACGGCAATATCACAGGTGGGGCCTATTGGATATTTTAGCCAGGTCTCAGTGATACATAGAATGTCTACTTGTTCCTCCAAGATCATATCATATGGATACATTGGGCATGTTTGTTTAGAGACCGGGTGTTTAGTAGGCAGATCTTCAGATCCAGTTTCAAGTTTGTTTGACTTGTCTTTTGCTGCTTTGAGTGGGGGGGATGGTATGCCTTTAGTTCTAGAATGTTTGTGTTTAACGGGGTCACTGGTGATAAAGGTCTGTTTGGGGCTGTTTCTTTCCAAAGCCGCATCAGCCACTTGTTTAACTATATTCATGTGCTGATGACTTTGCAAGTCTAACAGTAGTTTCTCTAGTGGTAGGAATCCCATGCTTACCAATTATGTGTTGGCGGGTGGCATTGACTCCCACGGGCAGCGTTTCGTGCACCGGATGGCGAGGACTGATGCAAGACCGCTAGGCCCTCGAAGCGCCTGACGTTAGGATTTATGGATGACGGGGCTTCTGGGATTGGTAGTTCCTAGTTAGTATCACACGGAGTGCGGATATCAAATGACAATTATGATTACGCACAGCTTCAATACACAATGACTTTAGCGAGGTTTGTCTCTGCAATTACTGTTTCACTTCCTGGAAAGGTATGCGAGTTAGAGGCAGACTTCAAGTATAGTATCTGAGTAGAATGTTTCACACACGCTGCTTTATAAATCGCAGCGCGTGCAACCGTACTCAATGCACTAATCCCTTCTCTCCAGTCCCAACTGTAGTTAAATGTCTGCTGTGTGAGTGCTTCAGATATTGCCCTGTAGCTGTATTTGTACACTATACTCTGAGAATCATTATTGGTCGCCCTCCATAAAGGATAATGAGTTTCCACCATATTGTATTTTCCTTTGTAGGTTAACCCTTGTGAATATTGTTCAATATGTAGTGTAAGGAGGGTTTTTCAAAGTCTCTACCTGGGGTAGGACTCGGAGAAGCTAACCTTGGGCAACATGGTTGTCTCAACCATAGACATTAACATCTCTCTTGATGTTAGCAAGGCTGAGCAGTCAGGCTGACCTAAGGAGTGAAGAGGGGCTTTTGAGTAGTACAATTGGCACTTGCAAAGATAATCTATAAAAGGTAGTACACAGGTAAGTACATCATACTTTCATGTATTACATTATACAAATAGCTCTATTCATATATGTAGTATTCAGTTTACCAACCCACTGTGGGTTGCACACTACTTTAGGATTGCACATAGTGATCACATATGTACTGTAATTACTAAAGAAGGGAAAAGTTGTTAAAACATCAAATCCATAGGTCTAACGTTTATAAAGCAGTTGGAAAAAGTGTAGCTATTTTATGCAGTCCAATCTCCATCTATGGGTACTATCTGAGTCTTAGCGTTTTAAAAGGTACTTTAGAGCCTCAGGTTGAGTAGCATTAAGAGAGGTTACCTTTATAGGGTGTACAGGACAAAGAATGCAGCAAGTCTAGAGCCAAATGTGGCTTCAGAAAGTCAAAATGTAGATATTATAGAAAGCAGCTACCACCCCTAAGGACCATGAGGACTTAGCCTAGATGTAGTGGCCCAGCCACCACCCACCAGGGTCAGCCCTAGATGACGATAATGATATACATGGTTGGTTCAAAAGATATGTGACCTCAGCTCCTGGAGTCCCCACAAAGATGCATCCACTGCCAATAGATCAAGAATAGCTGGGGAAGGCTTGCTTCACAGTCATCATGGTTGTGCTGGGCGGTCTGGTCACAGGTTTCAGGACATTCACTGGCAGTTGTCTTCTAGTTCTTCTGGAGACAATAAAGGCAGTGGAAGTACCAAGGATTGCCCTCATGACATAGCGGACACCCCTAAGAATGACTGACCAGATGCATGTGAATGAATTTACAGGGTAAGTAGGCCTTCTGCAGCTCAACGGTTGGACTTCGGGTTCCTGGCAGGCAGCTACTCTGTTGAAAGGCAACATGGCAGGGTTTCAGCATAACAGCAGCGTGCTGAGGAAGGATGCACATGAAGGTTTCGGGACCCAGGCTGATTAGAAGTTGTTGCAGCTTAGTAAACTTGGTACTGGGGGTCGCGGCAAGTCCTGTGAATAGTGATGCAGGTCGAGCAGGATACCTGACTGGTTAGGCCCACCAGTAAAAGGGAGAGAGGGACATGCCTTCTAAATGTCTTTCCTGTCGAGCAAAAGGTTGATGTCCAAAATTTGGTGGTTTTGGCTGAGCCAGTGCTGGTTCCTGCAGCAGTTCTCTATCTTCCTCCCCCCGGTCATCATCCTCAGATGTCTTCCAGTTCCAGTGGTTGACTTTTTTCCTAGATCCAATTCCTCTCCTTATTTCGAGAAATCAGGCTTGCAGTTAACCTAGCCCTCCAATAAGGGACATTCAAACTTGGAGGTGGCTGTCTAGAAATGGGCAGCCAGCCTAAAAGAATCTGCCTAGCAGCAGCCATACCACTGGAGGAAAGTGGATTAGGGGCGACAGCCCCCCTACTCACTTTGTAGAAGCGGACTTGCAAAAGTAGTTTAGTTTATTATTAGTAGTGCGCCACATACCAATAGGCCTCAGAGCGCAAGCAAAAAAAAACACAAAAAACATAACCTAACACAAAAAATATAAATAACAATGAAAACACCCAAAGAATCCAGGAAACTCCAAGTCCTGCAGAAGAAATATTGTTCTTTCTGTGCTTTCCAATGTGGGAATGCCAGCAAAGATGCATGCATGCATGAATGAAGACCCACCTGCACCTAGGAAGGCAGAAGGATGGCCCACAAAGTCCTAGTGATCTTGCACAGGACTTAAAACACCAGAAGTAGCCATTTTCAGTATGTGGTCCTCCTCAATGGCTTAATCTGGCTAAAAAGGCAGCATGTGATGTTGCCACTGGAAAAAAAAAGTTAAGTTATCTCTGTGGCCTGTTCAGGAGAAGCATGGAATGTATTTATTAGGAAAGATTTTCTTTTTGCAGCTTTCCCTCTATTGACATGCATGGAACCCCCAACTCTTTAATATAATTTTAATCCTGTATTGACTTTTGGAGGTAAGTACAGCCGTTATGCTTTTCTTCCCCTGCTCACCTAATCTCCTTTGGGGGACACTGGTCAGTCCTTCGGGCTACCAGTGTAGGAAGACTCTTTCCCTTTGCAAGATTCATTGTTGTTTTTTTATGCTGCACACATCACTATACAGTGAAGTGTTGAACGGGTAGTTTGTATCCCTTTTCCCATTTCTTTTAGTAACAGTTATGTTACTTTTATGATGTGTCTAAGACATGCTGGTGTCAATGCATAGTTTTCAACAAGGTTTTTATTTGTCTGGCTTGCATGTTTGTATTTTACCGCATAAACGCCTTTTAAGTACAATATACTCAAAATGGCTGTGCAACGTGTTTTTCACCCTGTCCTTTGACCATACTGTCCTTAAGCCGCCTTCCTGCCCTCTGAACTCAGGAAATGCCATATATGGTAAGCAGTGTCCCAATCTAAACTTTGAGTTTCCCAGTCAAAGCATTGGTGTGAGCATCTGTCCGGATATGGGAGCTGGAACTATCTGGCCCTAATCCGTTCTCACACCACGAGGTCAACCTCAGCTGCACACTGAATTGGGATGGGCACTCGGAAAATCCCACTAGGGGGCCCAAGTATACTTAACTGCTGTTTTGCACTGCTCCCTCCATAGGGATTGTATGGGAGCAAAGTCCACTACCTAAATCTTCCTTAGCTGACTGTTTTTAGTGAATTTCTAAAAGGAGACTCCATACCCTCCCTCCCACCCCCAGAGTAACCCCTCGTGTGGTGTGGTGTGGTGGGTCGGAGAAAGTGCACCTAAATTGCCTACTTTCATGTTAATCTCAAAGGTGCTTTGATTCTACAACTTCTAAATACCAATTGACTTTGCCAAAGCTTTTCCTAGGGGGGACTTTTCAGACGACTTTACTCTCCTCTCTCGAGTACATACCTGTGTCAGGTCCGGTCTTTCCTGATCCACAGAAGCTGCTAAACCCCACAGACCAACTCAAGTGTCTTGTCTTCAGCTGATTATGCTATGGATTCAACACACCCCAGGAGGTAAGGGGAGGTGGACAAAATAACAAACCGACTTCCTTTCTCCTGAAATGCATGGAGATCTGCAGGAATAAAAAGGAACATATAGATACGAAAATACACTTCTACACTTACACCCAACTATATTCTGAATCTCCTCCCACCATTATTTGCTCTCCTCTATGAGCTGAGAGGAGAACAAAATCGCAGTATGTGACTATAACTCTGTATATTTTCCTGGATACCTGAAACCCTCGGTCATGTTCTGCTGCTACAAGAAGTGATGCAATCCTGTGGTTATCTTGGCTCCTTCTATTTTCAGTCAATAACTAAGAAGGATTGTTTGCTGATTTTCTTGAGTTCAACTCAGAACTAAAACAAACTGTCCCTAACTAGTCCTTACTATACTAAGTTTTTAAAAAAGGTTTTTTAATTGATTTTAACAACATAAACAACCAAAATAAGTCAAACAATAAACAACAGTCTTGGTGTAACAAAATTATGTAATATCCATCACTTCGCTGTTACTCCCCACCCCCCCCGACCAACCCGAGCTTGCTCTAATGCATGCACCATTCCCTGTCTTCTCTTCGAAGGATGTGCACACCTCTGCGCCTATAGAGGAGTCGTCTTCTCCGCCGACTCAAACAGTGCGGCCACCAAGTGCCTCCAGGTCATCGGTGACTCTCCCAGGTCATCCCCCCTCTCTGTTAACTGCCTCCCCCCACACCACTGTCTCCGCTTCTACCCATTTCTGAAGGTCCCGCCACCACACCTCCACCCTTGGTCTATTGATAGCTTTCCAGCCCATGGCGATCCTGCGCTTGGCCAGTATGTAGGCCAAGTCCTTTAGTTTACTCACATGTTTCATCTTACGTGGTCTGGGAAACCCTCACATCATGCACACCCACAAAGATTCCACCTCTAATTTAATGCCTTTCTCATTCAAACGGTGGGCCACCCCCCCCCCCCCCCCCCAGAATCTTCTTATTTCAGGGCATGCCCAAAACATGTGTACCATTCCCGCATTCACTTCTCCACATTTAGGACATTTCTGCGTCCCCGCATTCTTGAATCGTGCAATCCTCTGAGGAGTCATGTACACCTTATGGGTGATGTACAGCTGGATTTGTTGTAATCTCGCATTTCTAGATACATTTTTGTGGTACCTCTAGGCTCTCACCCACAACCCATCCCCCATGGGTTCTCCGGCTTCCTCTTCCCAGTCACGTCTCAGTTGGACCACTACTTTCCCACCTTGGACATTAACAGTTCATAAATCCGGGAGACCACATTGCCCCCATCCGACAGGTCATAGATTGTTTCTATGGCCGGGTCCAGCTGACCCTCCAGTACTGTATCCGCCCACGTATTTTTTACCATCCAACTCAACCCAGCCTAGTATATGTAATATATTGTCCTCGGCACAGACCAGTGTTTTCAACCAGCGCGTCGAATTCCACCGTTTTCCCGTCTTGCCATATATCTCTCAACGTCGCAATGCCCTTCGGTTCCCAGTGTCTGCGGATCATCTTTCGCAGTTGCTCATCCACCCCAGCCAATGTAACTAACAGTATCTGTGGGGGTCGCAGAGCAGGGATCTCCATAGCCTGGCAAGCTCTCTGCCAAACACTCCCTCCCAATTCCAACATCCCCTTGCATTCCTTTTTGTCTTGATTTTTGCAGCCAGACCCATACATTAAAAAAGAAAACGGGGTGCATTCCGCCGTCAATAACCTATACTCCGGTGTGGAGTCATCTGATAACCACCTGGTTACTACTATAGTATGCCGCACATTCCCAGCCCATGGCTGGCGTTGCTCACATATATATACCAGTCCAACAAGTCCACATGATGCGTATGCCTAATCGTTAGTATCAACACCCTGCTGACATGCCTGTGCACCACCTGGGGTCATCATTGCTACATTAACATCGAACTAAGCAAGCAGTAGCGTAGCGCCGGTTCACTTATACTGTCTGCCCCGCTCTGTTCCATCCGCATCTTTTAGGCAGCCTTGAGCATCCATCCAGCTCGTCGCCTCCTACGGTGCTTCAAAGAAGAGTGCCTTACCCTTGTGTAGGACTTTAAGCTTTGCATGATAAAAAAGCATTTATTTAAAGCCAGCTGCTCTTAGTAGTCTCTTCACAGCCATGTAGCTGAAACTTTGCATCTGTACCAGCATGGTGTAATCCGGGTACACAGTGACAGTTGCCGATGCTCGATTTATCGTTCTGCCCTTACGAAAATATTCCAGGATCTTTTCTCTATCCCTGTGGTTCAAAATGTTGGCAATAATTGCTTGCGGAGGAGCTCCAGGTTGAGGCTTCCAGAATACCAACTGTGTATACATTTGTATTTAAGTGTGTGTTTTGATGATATGTTTTTCCTGGAGTTTACCTTCTTAGCGTGTTAAAATCCCAGTAAATGTGTATATTTTTGTACTTCTTTGTGGACTTGTTTGATTTGCTTTGTTTGTGTACGGTTAATTTACCTATACACCCCCACAGATCGTCTGAAGTCCGCCTTACTGCTCAATCCACATTACCTTGATAGTTTTACTAGATTGTCAAATACTGTGCTCACTAACTAGGTTGACCTCTCGGAACCCTCCAGTGGTTTGGGCCTGAAAATCCATCTTCATGCACCAACACAGATGTGGATTTTGGTGTCTAGGATCCCTTCATCCATTCTAAACTGGAATCCATTCATACAAAAGTGCCTGGAGAGGCTCTATCTAGATCCATCAACTCAGCCATAGCCATTTCTCCTGGTCCATTCAAAGAAAGGAAGAAGAAAAAACAAAATGACCAGACGTTTAGGATTGTTCAAATCCATTGATAATCCTGTGGCCACCGATATGGAAATTTGGCTATCAATGTGGTCAAAAAGCTACAGGTTGGTGTATCCAAAAACAAGGTTATATGTGATTTTTACCAAAGGTAAAACCAGAGTGGTAAATTTCACTGAAGTCAAAATACTGACAAAATACCAAATTGTTTGTTTTTCTTTTATTTGGGTGTTGGGGGTCCCCACCAACCCCTGTTTTTCTATCCTTTAACCCCAGCCCCATCATCACCCATTTCTATCCCTTACCCCGCTACCATATTTAAAATATTCTGTATTTTACTTGTATTTTGGGTTTCGGTAAAACGTACCACTCTGTTTTATTTTCGGTAAAATGACTGGGTACCAAAAACAAAATCTCCAGCTGGCACCAAACTAGACCTCAAACCTCACCTAGGGCTGACATGGGATGATAAAGGAAAACCACTGTTCTGGTACTGGCGTCGCCCCTGGGACTGCAAAGATGGTCTAAAAATCAAGAGAGGCTGCTAAAGGTTTAGACAACTAAGAGTTAGCAAAAGGAACCCCAAAAAAAGAAATTCTGATCTAACAGTTGTGTATCCACTAAAACCCCACTAGACCTTCCCATTGACTCCATTGGAGACTGTATCGTGGTTAGACAAATACTGCATCTGAGGCCCCCTAGACCTTAGCCAGCCACACTAGGTATCCGGTGGTTCTGTTTTATCCCATTATTTGTAGGTTTCTTTCTGCTCTTCATATCACAATCTGAGATTTCTCTGTTCCATTAACATGCTATGATATTATTATGAATGCTTCTGTCATGCAGGTTGTAAAATGACAAACATCAAAACATTTTGAACGGAAAGTGACAGGTAAAGAAAGTAGCCTTATACGTACCACATACAAGCAACAATATCTTAGACGGTTGATTCTATCACCAGATAGTTTGGTGATTTCAGTTTAGCCATGCGTTTAAACAAATCTCCTATGAAATATCTTAATGTTTATGCATTATCTTGTATTACAACACTGGTGAACAATTTGAAATCCACAATTGGGATTATAGGGCATAGGTTAGTTGAATCAAAATCCAAAGGTTCAAAATGAGATGATGGTAAGAGTTGAGTAGTTGTTTTTAAACAAAAGGCAACTGTAGAATTTGTTTAGTTTTTGTGTAGCAGTTATCTTTTAGAAAAAGGATAAACTGAAAAGTATAATAGGATTGTTAGTTCATTTTACCCTTACCTTGGACAGGCTATGATTTTGATCAGTGTGCCACTGTTAGCCTTTTATTAATAATGGCTTGAAAATTGTGTCCTGTATGCCAAGGCGTTAGTAAGGCAAAATAAACCAAGTGTTTAATGTTTATTAGATCCTGTCTTGAAAGAAACCCAAGAATAAATACAGAGAAACATTCCAAAGGTTTTTATTTTATGTTCATTTTTCAATTATTTTTAGAGTGGTAGAAGTTGGTTTCCATTGAAAATTGGCTGGCTGATGGGCAAAGGAAAAAACGAAGCGCACTTACCAGATGACACGAACAGATCTGTAAGGACTTTAAAGCGTCAAGTACACAGCAATCCTCAGTATTTATTCCAAGTTGCACCCTGACCACCATCCAGTAGTTTACTGAACTTTTCTAGGACTGGAGCTCGATTAGTAAATTAACCTAGTCCTAGAGTGTGAAGTTTTTTGGCATCAGGGCATAAATACTGTTTCCAACACAGTATTTATTCTCATGATATTATCAGATAGGAACATTGGGCCATTGATGTCTGCATACCTTAAATTTACTCACAACACCTATAAGTGGCAAAAGCTTCCATTTTGCGACCAGTTGCGTTATTTCAGAGTCGCTTCTTTGGAGATGGTGTGGCAAGACATCCCACATACGGGCTAGGTCACCCAACTGTCATTGGAAGTCCATTTCTTGGCAGCAAGTTGCACGTGAAGGTTTGTGTTTACAGAATTCTTGAACTGTTATGCATGTACATTGCAAATCACTTTTTCCATTTCTTCCAGATCGTATGGGATGAAAAGAAACAGCGCTGGGTGAACATGGATGAACCAGAAGAAGAGGTAAAGTGGCAAACATTTGTTTTTCTCACTAGCAGACATCATGAGCACAGGTGATACATAGGTTAATAGGATGATCAAAGTGCACCCTTTCAAGGTATATGATTATCAGTGGTCGAAGTGAGCAGGAGCGGTTGGGAGCGGCGCTCCTCTACTTTTTAAAATTAAGTTTTACTGTTCCTATACTTTTATTTTAAAAAGAAACCGTTCTGGGATGGTTTTGATTTAAAATAAAAGTGTAGGAAGAAGTTGATACTTGCACTTTCAGTGCACTGCACTCAACGTTCCCTTAAACAGCAGGTGCAAGTGTTTGGAGGTTTGTATTGTGTGTGGGAGGGGGCATGGTGATGTGGTTTGTGGGGAGTGGGCACAGGCCATTCGGAACATAGTTCCACTACTTCTTTTCGTACACTTCGGCCACTGATGATTATGCTTTTTATGAAATCTGTTTTAAACTTATTTTGGGCCATCTGATAGGTTAGAAGTTATTGAGTTTCTATGTACCCAGAAACCGCTATTAATTAGGAAAAAGGGATACATTACCCAGCAACCAGGAATTCTATAAGTACATGTTTTTCCGTTTGGCCCTGCTGTCAATGCATCAGGGAGCATGTTCGGAAAGTTCATTGAAGTGTCTACTAAATGGTTCCAATTGAAATGTCTACATCTGTTACTTATGTTTACAGAGCAAGCCACCTCCCCCTCCCCCACCAGGCATCCCGAAAGGCTCTCAGTCAGCTCCTTCTGGGCTCGGTGGTCCACCCAACTCTTCTGTTAATATGTTCTCGATCAGAGCAGGTAAGCTGAAGTGTGAAGGTGTGTGTGTACGTGTGTGTGTGTGTGTGTGTGTGTGTATATATATATATATATATATATATATATATATATATCTATCTCTGAGGCTTGTGGATCTACTTAGATCACATATTATGCGTACGCAAACACCTAGTGGTAGTCGCAGAGTATTACATAATTTGTTTTCAAAACTCGAAAGGGGACGTCGATTGGGCGTGTCTAATATCCCTAGTGTGACGTCTACTGTACCCATGGTCCTTCACGCGTCGAAGTCCATCAGATTGTTTTTTTCCACCATCGTGGTAGGTCGCTAGTTGCAGGGTTCTTTTCTGGCTAACGCCTTTTAATTGGACTAAGTTTATTCATAGGCTTTCTATGCTTTACCATCCGCTCGTTTACTGTGGCATCAACTGCCTCGGCGGACCTCAACGGACGGCTCCATCATCGCGATGCTTGACGCTCGATGACGCAAGACTGCTGCCTTCATGGGCCTCATCATGCCTCGGCCCTTCACAGTAAGGAGAGTGGGAGGGGGCTACATATAGTTACACCCTTTTAGAGAATGCCTCTTCGGACCCCCTAGATGCCCTTTTGTCGCCATGCTGCCCTTTCCATTAGCAATGGAAAATACCCCTTTTAAATGTTGTCCTTCCTGCAATAGGAAGTTCCCTTGGAAAGATACGCACAGGGTGTGCAACCCCTCTCTTCCCAGGGACCACGCTGAAAAAAAAAACACGCTGAAGAAGAAATGGAGAGGTCCTCTAAATCATCCCTGTCCTCTGGGCCATCGCCACAGCCGTACGACAGATCTCCACAACAGACACCGAAAGCCGTTTCGGACACTGCAACAAAAAAGGCCCTCCTTTTGCGTGCCAAAGGGCATGCGTCAAATGCTCCGGCGTCCCCAAGGCACACATCTAAAATAAAAGAACTCCTAAAAAAACAAGTCCCGGCTACCCTTTCAAAGACAAAGCCGTCGAAAATGGGAAAATCTTTGACGCCTTTACCCTCCCAGCCCTGTGTCTCCTGTCCTACTTTGTCAATTTTATGGACAGGCACCCTCATGATCTTCACAAGGCGGGGCTGCTAGTAATCAGCTCCCTACCAAAAAGCCACATTTGGATGTCTCACAGCCCAGCACCTCCACCCAGACCCTGTCCATCCCCCAACACCTAGACCCCTCTAAGGACCTGTATGTCATAGATCCCTTGGGATCTAAGGACCCCAGTTCTCACGGTGATCAAGGAGATCCATATAATCAAGACCAATATTATGATGCCGACGATGATATCTGTTATCCAGTCGCCAGACGACCAAGACCAGCCTGTGGCTGATTCCCCAGAGGACAATCGGCTCCAATACAATGACCTGCTTCTTAAGCCCTCCCAACATTTTAAAATAGACACCCAGGAGGCCCAGATTAACAAGGACTTTGCGGAGGGCATCCTTGGGGACAAAATGTCTGCCACTCAGTTTATCCCTCTTTTGCAGTCCATCCAAAGGCGCATACGGCCTTCTCTGCTTGTGCCAAATCTCACAAGGGCGGTTAACCCTTGTATTGAAACATTGTTCAGGCCAGCCCCTACAGGCCCCCCTGTACATCAGGGGTCAGCTCAAACCTGACTCGCTAGTCGTGACCACTACAAGGAAAAGAGCTGGCACACCTCCCGCCTCTGTTGAAGCCCCACCAGATGGACAGTAAAAAGATTTACACCTTCGGTAGAAAGGTTGTTTCCTTGGCTGCTTATCAGGCCAGAAATGGGACAAGCTAGAACACCAAATCGAGGCAATCCCAGAACCCCTAAAGTTTCAACTGCTGAGCACTATATCAGAGGGCAAACGGGTATCAAACTACATTCTTAAGAATAACCTTAACGCTGCAGACAATGCAGGTTGCATCATTGCGGAGGGCACGTTAATCAATTGTCATGCCTGGCTAAGGCAGATAGGGTTTAAATTAGAAACACAAGCCACCCTGCTCAACACGCCTGTCGAACCTAATGCCCTTGTCGGCAAGGCAGTGGAAGACGCCCTAAAAAGTGCAAAAGAGAAATACGTTACATTTAATTTGCTTGGAAAAATAACAAACAAACCCTTTGTCCAACGGTGTACCTTCAATACTAGAAGGTTTCGGGGGCAGGACCCACAACGCTCTTCTGGGTACAATCAAAGGGCCTGATCAGCATCATGGGGCTCCTCGAAGGTACATTCCTCCTCTTCCAACTTTCAAAGAGGCTATAAAAGGTCCAGAGGCAGAGCCTCCACAGCCAGAGGCTCCACTCCTCCCAAACAATGAAGCCCCGCTCCAGGTCCCCTCCCATGCCACTCTGGTAGGAGGTCGCATTTCAAAATTCACCCACGCATGGGAGGGGACCACGTCAGAAAAGTGAGTGTTATCCACCGTGGCAGGTGGGTACTGCATAGACCTACTGCAAAAACCGCCAAAGCACAGAAAGATGGCGCTGAAGAGAGGCGCATATTACTGAAGAAGGTAGAAGCCTTGATGGGGAAAGGCGCCATAGAGATTGTCCCAGCAAACCAGGTAAACAAGGGTATTTATTCAACGTACTTCTTGTGCCAAAGAAAGACCTTTCAATGCGTCCAGTACTAGACCTGTGCCCAGCAAATACATGTCAAACTACAAATGTTTCGCATGACCACGCTCCAAGAAGTAAACCCCATCTTAAAATGGGGGGATTACATGGCAACATTAGATATGAAAGATACATACTTTCATATTTCAATGTCCCCAGCACACAGAAAATATCTGTGGTTCTAGATAGCGAGAGTACACTACCAGTTCACAGTGCTCCCCTTCTGCATCGCCTCAGCACCAAGAGTGTTCACAAAAGTGCTTGTAGTAGTAGCGGTGCACCTCCAAAGAGAGTCAATCCCAGTATACCCTTATTTAGACGACTGGCTAACAACCAGGGAGTCTCCTCAAATCTTCAGATACAACACCCACAGAACTATCAACCTTCTGTTCCAATTGGGATTCTCAATTAATGAAAAAAAAATCAAGTCCCGTTCCCAGCCAAATAAAACAAGTTCTGGGAGCCATTTTTAAAACAAAGGAGGAGCTAGGTTTCCCCTCAAAGGAGAGAGTACACAACATGCTGTTAAAAGTACCTCACTACCTAGCCGATTGCCAGATAACTGAATGCAAACCAATGCGTTTTCTTGGGATGATGGCCTCATGCATACACTTGGTGCCACACTCGTGCCTGCGCATGCGCCCAATACAGGAGTGGTTTTAGCAAAACAATGGTCTGAGGCAAGTGGTCAGTGGGACGATCGAGTGGTTGTTTCACTAACCCTGGCACAAGCTCTTCGCTGGTGGTCCAGGGACAGCCTGCTAAAAGGAAAACCCTTTCACAATCCACCAGTTCAAGCGGTGCTATCTACAGACGCCTCACTCTCCGGATGGGAGCCCATTACCTTCACCACACAGCTCACGACCTATGGACGCACACCACAGCCCAAAACCACATCAACCTCCTAGAACTTCTGCTAGTTCTCAATGCTCTACAGGTTTTTCAGCAGCATCTAGTAGGTCAGACGGTACATGTCCTCACATACAGCACCACTGCCATGTTTTACATAAACAAACAAGGGGGCTCATACTCTCCAAGTTTGTCCAGGCTGTCCCAAATAATTTTGAAGTGGGCACTTCATGCAGAACCTGTTCCTAGTCTCAACACATTCCAGGGGAGCTCAATGCTCTAGCAGACTCGCTAAGCAGAAACCCACTGCCATAAGAACACGAGTGGCAAATCAACAGAGATTTTCTAAACAAAATCTTTTCCCAGTGAGGTTATCCTCCCTTAGACTGGTCTGCCACAAACCAAAACGCTCAATGTCCAGACTTCACATCCAGGTTTCTCCAACCAGGATCCAAGCGGGACGCCCTGTCGATGAATTGGTCAGGGAAATTTGCCAAGGCTTTTCCACCAACACCACTCCTCAGCAGGATAGTGCACAAGATGCACCAGGAACAAGTCACTCTGATCCTGACCGCTCCAATGTGGGCAAGGCAACCTTGTTTCCACATCTGTGTGAACTGGCGATTATCAATCCAATCAAGCTTCTGTGCACCTCCAACATGCTGTTCCAGCAAACATGAGGGAACGACACTCCATCCACATCCTCGGGCTATGAACTTGGCAGCCTTGCTCCTGAAGTCATAGAGTTTGGCCACTTAAATCTTCCTCAAAGGTGTATCGATATTCTAAAGGAGGCAAGAAAACCCAACACCAGACACTGTTACTTCAAGTGGAAAAGTTTTGTGGTATTGTGCAGATCAGTCCCTAAACCCAATAGAACGATCTCCATCCAACATTCTACACTACATGCCTTATCTACTATACTGTTCTCTGGCCTAGTATTTAACTCTATCAAAGTACACCTAGTGGCCTTGTCCACATACACCGCCTCGCAGAACAAGGTTTCTTGGTAGAAAGTGCCTGTTGTCAAGGCTTTCATGGAGGGAGTAAAGCGAGTATACCCTTCCATTTCCAACCCTCCACCAGGTTGGGACCTTAATGTGGTACTCTCAAAACCTATGGGTCCTCCATTTGAGCCTATGCACAAAGCCAGCCTAAAACATTTAACCTACAAAACCGCCTTCCTAGTAGCCATCACCTCAATACGAGTCAGTGAGCCACAGGCATCATCTGTTCAAGACCCTTTCTTTATAATCCACAAGGACAAGGTGGTCCTTAGAACACATCCTAGGTGTTAACCTAAATTCATCTCCAAGTTCCATGTCAACCAATCCATTGCACTACCTACTTTAACTCAGCTGAAAGGAGCCTCCATACATTAGATGTAAGCAGGGTAGTCTTGTATTACGTAAACAAAACAAAGCCTCTAAGGAAAACAGATCAACACTTTGTTTCCATTGCCCCAGGTAGTGAAGGTGATCACACATCTCTAAAAATGGTATATCCAGTCAACGTCCCTTTTTTTGAGTTTCGAAAACAAATCAGGTCATATTCTGTGACTACCACTAGATGTCACAGCATTTGAATCTAAGCAGATGAATGCATCAGAAATACGATTATACAATATTTCGAAATGTTATTTCTGATGTTTGTTAATCTGCTTAGAATCACATGCTGTGCATAGGTCCGACATCCAGTGGTCACTGCGGAGTATTGCATTTTGTTTTTCGTAGTCGAAAAGGGGACGTCGACAAGGCGTGTCTGTAACACTATCCCTATAGTGACGTGCGTTGTACCCATAATCCCTCACGCGTCGAGGTCCCTCAGATTGTTTTTTTCCGCCCAGCTTCTGGTCGCCTTACGCGGAGCTCCTAGAGAGACATTGCAAATACTTACTACGGACCGCGGTCCTTAATTTTACTTATTATATTGTTAAAGATCCCTCCCCTTGACGTTAGCTGTGAAGCTGTTCCTCCGCCGAGCAAGTTTTCGAAGGAGGGGAAGAGACGGAGGAGATCCTTCGGCGCTGCCGAACACGTGGCCTGGCCTCGCCGGCCAACATACAGTACGGAGAGTGGGGGTTCAAACTTTTATCTTCTCTTTGAGAATGTTTTTCTTTCTCCCCTATCTTTCCCTTGGGGTTGTTATCACCAGTTATTATTGCCTCAGCTATGGAGAGGACACTTTTTAAGTTTTGCCCACACGGTAGGGGCAAATACACTTGGAAGGACAAACACAAGCTCTGTAATCGTTGCTTGCACCTCGATCATAAGGAGGACAGCTGCGCGGCCTGTAAGCTCTTGAAACCAAGAACTCTTAAAGAACGCAAAGTTAAGAGGTGGGCGGACTACGCTATGTCGAAGTCAGTTTCCTCACCCGCCGCAGCTGTTACAGAAAGTGACGAGGAGGGTGATAACTCGACGTCTGTTACGGAAGTCATTAACCCCCAGAAGGAGCGCTCGCGCTCCTAGACGTCCGTCCCCGGCCCCGACGGGCTCGGCTCACGCCCTGCTCATGGGGATGAACACCCCGGCGACAAGGACGCACACAGACCCCATAGGCCTAAGCACACAACCCACGGCTCTTCTTCGTCGAAGACGAAGGATCCATCAGCGCCGAAGGGGACGCAGGGCACTCCGGCGTCTACCTCAGACCGTAAGGGTCTCAAGCCCCACCCGCAAACGCAGTCGCGACCAGCGATTGGGCTTTCATCATACACGGGCGCTACCCCAAAATCATCCGACGTAACGCTCCATAGAGCGGCCGTCGAGGAACAACGCGTAACGCAGGCAACGTCGACACCAGAGTCCTCTACTGACAACCTCGTTGTCGAGAGCCTGGCGAGAATTGTTTCCGAAGACAAACGTAAGCGGACGACGAAACAAACGTCGAATACCGCACAAAAAGCTATGGAAACGCTTAAAAAGCACAAGAGTAGCCAGGAACTGCCCCCTTCATCTAAGGGCACTTCTGAACTACTGGAGGGCTTTTCAGAGGGCGACGGAAACCTTTCTTCGACGTTGTGGGAGCGTTCTAAGCGTTTTGAAGGTGAAAACACTGATTTCCCCCCTCTAGACTATTCAGGGGTCCCCCATGAGACCCTTGAAAGACTCCATTCTTGTATGGAGAAAATGGAAAGGTTTTTGGGAAACCAAAACCCACCCACACCCAAAAGACCAAGAGAATGGCCCCAGGATGACCCTAGGGTCAAGATTCCTAGGCTGTTTCCCCCTTCTACAGACGTATATGACCTCACTGAAGAGGAGCAATACCTCCAGGAAGATGAGGAGTGTTTGGGTGGAGAGGAAGAACATGAGGAAGAGGGGTTTGAAGAAGATCCTTACACTAGTGCAGGAGCTTTCGAAGAAGATACAGCTACCTCGCAGCCCTGGCAATCCCCATCAGTGCAGCCTTGGCAATCCCCATCAGTGCACTCAGACCCTGATGTCTTTCACCCTTCTCCTCCCAAGGATTCACCTATTGGAAACACCTCTCCCATAGATGACCAACCTTCACTTAATGCACTATTGCGCAAGGCAGCAGCGCATTTTGAAATAGACACAGGGGAGACTCTTCCTGACATAGACTTTGTAGAGAAAGTTATTAAAGAAAAAGCCCCTGTTAGTCAGTCTATTCCGCTCCTGGCTTCTATAAAGAGAAGAATAACTCCTTCCCTTTCCAGTCCTGCCTTAGTCAGAGGGGTCAACCCTCGGATAGAAAAGCTCTTCAGCCCTTCGTCCTCTGACCCTTTGTACATCAGAGGACATTCTATTCCGGACTCCCTCGTAGTTACTAATACAAGGAAAAGAGCAGGGGTACCACTATCCACTAGTGAGGCACCACCTGACAAAGAGGGCAAAAAGCTCTATGCACTTGGGAAGAGAATCACGATGTCCGCCGCCTTTTCAACTAGGATTGCAAATAACAATTCCCTGCTAGCTACGCAGATGCACAGTGGAGCAAGCTGCGTAGCGAAGCAGAGGACGCACCAGAACCCCTGCGTTCACGCCTGTTAGCTACAATCTCAGAGGGAACTCTTGTAAACCAGGGCATCGTAAAGAACTCCTTAGATGCCGCAGAGACGGCTGGCCGTTCCCTGGTTCAGGGAATACTTCTCAAACGCCATGTCTGGCTGCGCAATTCGGGATTTAAGCCGGAAACCCAGGCTTCCCTGATAAATAAGCCCATAGAACAAACACATCTGTTTGGGAAAGCAGTTGATGAGGCCCTAGAACATGCGAAGAAAGAGTTTGATACCATCAAAACTCTTGACCAAATTTCTAGGCCCCCTAACAGACGCGGCTATGGCAATAGACGCTCCTTTCGTGGCCAACGCCAGCAGCAAAACCAACAGCAATTTTACTCTGCTACCAACTGGCCCTCTAACCAGGGTAACAACACCCAGTTCAGTCAAAGAGGCCAACGCCGTGGCAGAGGAAGAGGTCACGGCTCCAGCCCCAAAGGTTCCACGCCCAATACCAACAAATGACCCGAAGATTCGGGTCCCCTCCCATGCATCACCGGTCGGGGGCCGGCTAACATCGTTCCTTTCAGCATGGGAGGGAATATCGTCAGACCGCTGGGTATTATCCACCATAGGCCACGGATACTGCATCGAATTCAACAGTTCCCCGAAGTACAGACCCCCACGGAACCGACGCATGACACCGGAACACCTCACCATTCTTCTTCAAGAAGTAGAAGAGCTACTGAAAAAAGAAGCTATAGAGCAGGGGTCTCCAACCTTTACGTTAGCTAGAGCTACTTGTAGTGGAGGCCAACAGTGGAGAGCTACTAGCGGGCGATATCGGGGTGGGGATATTTATAAACCTCAGAATTTTTCCCAATATTTTTTTGGCTCGATTATTTCCCCTCTATAAACAGATGGAATAATATATGCCTTCACAAATATATTAAGAACTTCAAAAACCTCTTTGTTGCATTATTTATTAGTAGCTGTCTCAAAAAGACAGATATTTGTTGAACTACCACACAAATATCCTGTAATTTTTGTGCCCCTTCCTTTGCATTTTTATGCAGGCTTTCTACATGCTAGGCACACTATTGTTTTCCAAATGTACATTTCACACTTACATAAAAAAAAACAAAAGTAATTTTCAAATTGAAAAATGTTGCTTGCGTTCACAAGTTTTCTTTGAAATGTTTTTTTTTGTCAGACACCACACATACTCTGTTATTTGCCAGTAAGATAGCTCAGCAGGTTGAGCTGCTGCGATCTGAGCGTGATCTGCAAGCAACCAGCCCAACCCATACATTGGCCAAACACATTGTATAGCACTTCTTTTATGATGCACTGCAAAAAGTCATACGGTTAACATCCTGTAGTTTTGAATAAATAACATCTCAGCATCGGTCTGTCAACCTGCTGAACTACCCTGGTAGGCTTCTACTGTACAGCGTCTCTATGGATTGCTTAATGTACTAATAGTGGGAGTACTTGTGTCATGGAAGTGATTTAAAGTGGAAATGTACGGTGTGGAATTTGGAAAGAAACCACCTGAAAGAAATTGCACTATTTTTTAAATATTATTTTGAACATTTCCAGGCGAGCGGAAGTGCTACTGTGATATTTTCATTGCGTGGTCACAATGATCCTGATACTGCCCCAGCTCCTCCAACATCTCTGGCAAACAAGAGCAGCTTGCTTAAGAAAGACTGTCGTGGGGGCGCACAAGGCCAACTGTGGTACTACAGGCGGTCTGCAGAAGCATAACATGATACTGACATTTGTCAGTGTATTTACAAGCAGTTCTAAGTGGCACAGTAGACAAGCTCTCTGCAATTGGGCTGAGTAGGGTTCGGATCCTGAACATGGAACATGGCTGCAAAAAGCACCATTAAATAATATAACTTAGGATAAATGTTTATTTTTCGGTATCTTCAGCGCGGGCGACTGAAAAGGCTCAGGCGAGCTACTAGTCGCCCGCGATCGACTGTTTGGCGATCTCTGCTATAGAGGCTGTCCCCCTATCTCAGGTAACAGAAGGTATTTATTCAGTGTACTTCCTTGTACCCAAAAAGGACTTAACCATGCGCCCTGTATTAGATCTGCGCCCAGCGAACAAGTTTGTCAAACCCCAAAAGTTTCGTATGGTGACCTTGCAGGAAGTAATCCCACTGTTATCACAAGGGGATTACATGACAACACTAGACATGAAAGATGCATACTTTCATATTTTAATGTTGCCAGCACACAGAAAATACCTCAGGTTCAAGATAGAGAACAAACGCTACCAGTTCAGAGTACTACCCTTCGGGATAGCATCTGCACCAAGGGTATTCACGAAAGTACTGGCAGTGGCAGCGGCCCACCTGCGCAGGTTATCCATCCCGGTATACCCTTACCTCGACGACTGGCTCATAACAGGGGATTCTTACGAAACATGCTTCTCCAATACCCAAAAGACTGTAGACCTTTTGTTCCAACTGGGCTTCTCCATCAAGGAAAAGAAGTCCAGCTTTGACCCAGCCAAATCAAACAATTCCTAGGGGCTCTAATTCGAACAAAGGACGGCCTCGTCTTCCCCTCCAATGAGAGGGTCCAAAACATGCTGTTTCAGATCCCCCATTATGTGGCAGGTCGAGAGGTGACGGTACGCAAAGCAATGCGCTTGCTAGGGATGATGGCGTCATGTATTTATGTGGTACCTCACGCGCGCCTGCGCCCAATGCAAGAGTGGCTCAACAGCCAGTGGTGTCAGGCCAGCGGACAATGGGACGATCTAGTGGTGGTCTCGCAGGCCTTGGTTCTCTCGCTACGGTGGTGGACAAAAGAAAACCTGTTATTAGGGAAAACGTTTGCCACACCCGCAGTGGAAGCCACTCTAACCACAGACGCATCCCTTACAGGATGGGGGGGCTCACCTATCCCATCAGACTGCTCACGGAGCGTGGACTCCGAGCTTAGCATCCAAGCATATAAACCTGCTGGAACTACTAGCGGTGTTCAAATAGCTGAAAGCCTTTCAGGAACACCTACAAGGAAAGACAGTGATGGTCCTCACAGACAGCACCACAGCCATGTACTACCTCAACAAGCAAGGGGGCACTCACTCTCCAGGACTGTCCAAGCTGTCCCAGAACATCTGGAAGTGGGCTCTCAAACACAACATGTTCCTACTATCACAACATGTACCAGGGGAACTCAATCTGCTAGCAGACAAACTCAGCAGAGACTTCCCCCTGCCCGTAGAGTACGAATGGCGTTTACAAGAAGACATCGTCTTCGACGTCTTCACACAGTGGGGTTTCCCAGAAATAGACCTGTTCGCAACTCTGGAAAACTCTCAATGCCAAGATTACGCCTCCAGGTACCCCCAGAACCAGTCCAAGGGGAACGGTCTATCGATTCCATGGTCAGGGAAATTTGTTTACGCTTACCCCCCCCCCCCCCCCCCGACTCCCCTTCTCAACAAGATAGTGCACAAGATGCACCAGGAACAAGTTACCATGATACTGGTGGCCCCTATGTGGGCCCGACAGCCATGGTTCGCTCACTTGTTGAAGATGTTTCTATCTCCTCCAGTGAGACTGCCCTGCCCGTACAACATGCTGTCACAAGACAGGGGCAGGACACTGCACCCATTCCCTCAGACCATGAACTTAGCAGCCTGGCTCCTGAGGTCATAGAATTTGGACATTTACAACTTCCACAGAGGTGGATGGACATCCTCAGAGAGGCCAGAAAGCCTAACACTCGTCACTGCTATTCTAGCAAATGGAAAAGATTTGCCATCTGGTGTAGAGGGAAGAGTATCAACCCCGTTGACTGCTCTCCCACACAAATTATTCTGTACCTGACCCATTTACTGGACTCGGGTCTAGTATTCAATTCTATTAAAGTACACCTGGCAGCGCTTTCGGCTTACACCACTTCACAACTCAAAGTATCGTGGTGGAAGATCCCAGTAATCAAAGCCTTCATGGAAGGGGTAAAGAGAATACACCCTCCAATAGCAAACCCAGCTCCTGGCTGGGATCTAAATGTGGTACTCACCAGGCTCATGGGGTCACCCTTTGAACCCATGCACAAGGCAACTCTTAAAGATCTCACTCTTAAGACTGCTTTCCTAATCGCTATTACCTCCATTAGGAGAGTAAGTGAATTACAGGCCCTTTCGGTTTTAGACCCCTTTGTAACAGTTCACAAGGATAAAGTGGTTCTACGCACACACCCAAGGTTTGCACCGAAATTCATCTCCAAATTTCATGTCAACCAGTCTATAGAACTACCAACGTTCTTTCAAAATCCTTCAAATCTAGGAGAAAAAAGCCTGCATACACTTGATGTGCGCAGAGCTGTCATGTTTTACATGGAAAGAACTAGTCCACTGAGAAAAACTAATCAGTTCTTTGTCTCGGTGGCAGCAGGAAGAGAAGGAGATGCAGTTTCAAAATCCACTATATCTAGATGGATTGTACAATGCATCACTCTCTGTTACACTCTTGCTAAGAGAGAACTACCCTTCAAGCCAAGAGCACACTCTACTCGAGGCACTGGGGCATCCATAGCATTCATTGCAAATGTTCCCCTTGAGTCCATCTGCAAAGCAGCAACCTGGAGTTCTGTACACACCTTTACAAAACACTACTGTCTAGATGCCCACTCTAGATCAGATTCCCAGGTGGGACAAGCAGTATTAAGACATCTTTTCTCTACTGTTCCTTCTCACAACCCACCTCCAACTCCGGGTACTGCTCGCTAGTCTATGCACAGCATGTGATTCTAAACAGATTAACAAACATCAGAAGACAATGCATTACTTACCGTACAAGCATTTCTGATGGTTGTATCTGCTTAGATTCACATGCGCCCACCCTTCCTCCCCGCTCGGATGGAAGGAACATAGACATCCTTTTCTATATCTCTCTCTTTTCTGTACTCACTCACGTCTAGAAGGCTCCCTCAGGGCAGAAAAATACAAACAGAGGGACCTCGACGCGTGAGGGATTATGGGTACAACGCACGTCACTATAGGGATAGTGTTACAGACACGCCTTGTCGATGTCCCCTTTTCGACTACGAAAAACAAAATGCAATACTCCTCAGTGACCACTGGATGTCGGACCTATGCACAGCATGTGAATCTAAGCAGATACAACCATCAGAAATGCTTTTACGGTAAGTAATGCATTGTCATATAGTTGACAATTGTGACACATTATATATAAGTTTCTTTAACATTGAAATAGTCAGTTTCGAGCGGCTTCTAATTTTGGCCTTGTTGAACGATTCTGCATGAAATGTTCCCAATAAAATATAGACCAGACTCTAAATTGATTTTTGTAGTCCTGTACCATTTCGTCAAGGATGGGGCAAAGCTGTAAGTGGAGGGGGGCCCTAACACTTTTGTAATCTCCATACCTAACACTGACTACATTTCTGTCCTGCCCACATCCCGAACTGCTGAAGAGATTTGCGTCACGTTTTTGCGAGGGGGCAGTTTTGGCTATATTTTGCTGAATTACTTTCTGCTGTCTGCATTCTCAAACTTTTTCAGGGAAATGGATTGGCTAGTTAGAAGACATGGAATGTGATTATTTGGGGAGAGATCACATTTTTCCCCCAGAAGCTGCCATTGTGATTCAGACTTTTTACAGGTGTGCGTATTTAGCAGCAAAATCGATCAAAAATATTTCCAATTTTTTTAAGGGGATGGGGGGGTATATTACATTCCCCCTCTTTCCCAACCCGCCCCAAACCTTGCCTAGGATTGGTAGTCCTATGGAATTGTATTATGCCCCCAAAACATTAAAAAAAACTTTTTACCACAAGAATTTCAGAACTTCTGGGACGTCATTGACCGGCACCCCTCACCACTAGCACATAGGTGACGGGAACTCACAATATCACCCTCAAAACACACAAAAAGAAATATAAAACTGTTGTTTGGTCCCCGACCCGTATTCTGGACCCAGAACTTGTATATCTGACTCTCAAATGTTTTATACTTTATAGTTTGGTGCTTGTTTTGCATTTCCCAGGTTGGCTCTGGTGTTGGGCCTTTTTAACCATGTTATTAGTATATTCCATTTAATTTTACAAAATTAAATTTGATATATCCATAGTTTAATGTTTTGGTGAATCTGAAATTAACTTGATTTTGAACTTAAAAGCAGTAAACAAATCCAAAATATGATTATTCATATCATAAGTATTCACCATATCCTTGTAACCTTGGGACTACTGCAAGTTTTGCAGCCATCCCAACTATCGTTGGGGGCACTGGCCCATTGGCCTTTGCAGCCCGGAGGGACATTTTCTTGTGCTGCAAATGTGATCTTTCCTCTTTCTAAGCTGCCGTCTTGGTCTTTAAGTGCCAAGCAACCAATTATTTTTTCTTGAAAGCAACCAAGTTAGAAACCTTGGGGAAGACTACTTATGCCAATGGATGCAGTGAACGAAGGACTAGGGGTTGCAGGCGCAGAAGTATATTTTCAGTGAAGGTGGCTCCTTTCCTTTTTCGCCATTTCTACTGTGGTTATTCTTTGGTAGCCCTTTTACCGTTCTGGGGGGGGGGGTCAGTGTGTGTGTGTGTGTGTGTGTTTTGCCTTTTGTGGTAACCCTTGTGTGTGCCCACCTAGGATCCAGTGTGTGTGGGCAAGCAGGAAGTAGGGGAGCAGTTTTTCACTTGCCTGCTCTTTTTCTGCCCGAGTGCCTGAATGGGACCAGCTCCCACATCAGTCTTAGATTGGCCAATAGCAGTTTCAGCATCTGGCCCAGTGTCCTTCAGGATCTTCTTGATGCTTTGAATTTGAGTACCAGTGGTCGACTGTAGAAAGTGTTCCAAATCTTCCCCAGAAATACAAAATGCCTGTCTGAGGAGACATAGACCATTCACTGTGAGTGGTTATCTCTTCTTGATAACCAGCTCAGAGACATTGTCTCTCCTCACCAATTTCAAGCATGCAACTGCCCTTCACAAGGTGTGGACATAGCCTGCAAAGAAGTATGATCATATATGGCCATTTCCTAACCCTGAACAGCTAACAAAGGCTTTAAACAGGATTTATATTTTTGACATTTGTATTTTGCAAAAAAAGGCACTTTAGCAGAAAAAATAATTATACTCCAGTTAAATATATAAAACTAAAGGTACACTGCCACTAGCCTGTCTTGAACACTCACAAAACAGTTTGAAATACGTTTTACAGGAAACCAAATGAAGCGCATGGTTCTGCTGCACTAGCTTTCATAATGGAGCAGTAGTGCTACACAAACGGGTAAGGGGGTGGGCTGTACTTTTAACCTTAGGTCTGACCAGTACTTGTCCAAAAGGTGAGTTGCAGTGGCACACAGCCTGGTAAAAGCACCTCACGTGTGCTAAAAAGGGTCAGGAGAAACTAAAAAGCTTGCATATTTGCTGGGAGTCACAGAGATTGAGGCTAAAAAGCAGAAAAAATGAGGTATTTCCTAACACTATGTGAAGAAGGATCAAAATAGAAAGCTTTGTGACTCAAGCATAGACATTGCTGTTAAGCCCAAAGGAAAGAATGAGGAATGATATAGATCGGACAAAGGATTCACAATTGAACCTTGAAGAAAAACAGAGGACAAATACTAGATGACTGTGCTCCAGGCCAAAGTAAGACCGTCTGGATAAAGACCAGCAAGAAAGAACAGAGCCAGAAATACCCACCGAGGAGATTAAAGAACTAAGAAGTGTAATCTGCCTTGCCAGAAGCCGCAGATAGGGCCACGTGAATAAGACACAACTGCTCAGAATGGCAAGAAGAGATGAGAACATTGTTGGCATGCAGGCGAGCAGTTTCATTAGAGTGCAGGATGAGATCCAGAGCAAACGAATGGTTGGAGTCAAGGTAAAAAGACTGAGAAGGAACAGCACATGCATGGAAGAGAGGAGATGCATAAGAGACTGGGTTTAAGAGGGCTTTTTAAGAATAAGCAGTATAGTTGTATGCTTACAATAAAGAAGATAAAGACCAGAAGAAAGAAGAATTGAAGAGGATTTGAGCTGCACATTGATGGACTGCCGCCACACCCAGCCACCCCCTCTCTTCAACATCTTCCTTTCCTCCTCAACACTTTCAATCCTACTATGGCACTCGGCCAAGTGCGTGACCTTAAGAGGGAGGTAAAGAGGGTTGGGGGGATGGGAGGGGATCAGTCAGTTTAAACTCTGATGGCAACTGAAAGGGCCCAAATACCTTGATTTTTATGTTACCCCCTGTGTGACAGAATGCATTTATGCAGACATTTTCTCCTGCCATGCATCTTGACAAAGATTCTCGCCAGTATTGTTCTTGTTCCAGATATCTAGAAAAAGAAGTCACCAGAGAAACCAGGCAACAAGAACTGAAGAAAAATCAGTCCATTCATCACCCACATCTAAAAACCTCCAAAGCTGCCAAGTGACTCGTGTCCAGAAGACGATACTGTAGATTTCACGGAATCCAATTTCACCTACTAAAATCTTTGAATTTCTTTTTCTTTGAATTGTTTAGGGAAGTAAGTACATTTTAAAACATAGATGGGGTGGAGTAAAGGGATATCGTAAGGTAGGGGACAGTGGGGTCGGGGGGTGGAGGGACTCCCCCGCATAGTAAAAAAAAGAATTGTAGAAAAGAAAATTCAATGATTTCTACTTTAGGTGAAGTGGATTCGGTGAAATCACCGAGATTCTCAAGAAGATGCAGTGCATGGCCGCCAGAAGAATGAAAGAGGGAAAGAGAGGGCCACAAGAGAATGCTCCAAACATACGTGGCAGCCGCAAAGAAGATGCTGTCCCACCCGAGCAACAGTGGAAGCTCACCCTCCTGGACTGAGCCACTAAAACATCAGGGGAAGTTTCAGAGACTTACCAATACGCTCAGACAGGCGGGTTCCAAAACCATGAACAATCGCATCAAACTCTAGCTACCAACATTAACAGCAAGTGGCTGCAGAATCGGTGTGCGAGGCTTAAGCCTTGTTAGGCAATATTGTGTGCAGTATCCATTGGAAGACAACAGCAACCTTCTCCTCCTGGCAATAGGAACCCAACCTTTGGTACAAGTCTGTACTACACAGGTTGGTAGTATGGCTGTGCAGCCTGGCTTATCTCAAGAGGGGTCATTGTGAGCAGTAGGGAGAGTTTCACAGTGACAATTATTTAGATAAACACTTACTCTCAGGGTTTCTTGATTACACAATCATTAATTTAACAGTCAGTTATATAAGCCTTCTTCAGAAGGGAGCAAGATATGTAACAATTATAATACACTTCAAAACACACTCTTAGTTTCTCTAAATCAGATGATAGCCATTGGGGATGGCACACAGACACTTCCTACACCCTCGGGTGACTTGAATAGCTAGGATACTGCACACAGTCTTGCCTAACAAGCCCCCTTTCAAAACTACACCACGCACATTCACTTCCGGGGCAGGTAAGACAGCTCAGATTGGAATTGGAAAGAACACTTATCAGGAAGAGGGGAAGATTTAAGAGAAGATAGTAAGCAGGAAGTTGTGGGTTTACCAGTTGAGGTAAATGGTGGAGGGGGAAGGCGACCAAGAGATCTGCAGCAGGGAGGACTGAGTTGTGGCTTGTGGAGGAGATTGTTGAAGCAAGTGAGGTAATGGTTAAGGACTGGTACTGTAGTGTGGGTGTGCGTGGATGTAATACAAGTGTGTAAAAAGAATAGTGTAACAGATAAATGTGAGAAGATTGGTACAAAGTGGATGGAGGGTTGTTGAGATTGCTTTCCAAAATCAACTGTGGGGGTAGATTTTGTGAGGCCAACCTATTTTGGTGAACAGGAAAGACACTGAAGTCAAGCCAAACCCAGTGAAGGCAGTTAGCGGAGTGGCAAGGCTTAACCCCAAGAGGGGTGCGAGTGTGGTCTAGAACTGCAATTAGAATTACACAGAGCATTCCAAAATTTCCAGTAAAAAAAGTAGTACAAAAATATACAATGATTTATTAGGCCTTCACTCTCACTACTTGTTGTGATAGCGGAAGCAGGTCTGTCCTGGCTATCCGGACCTGAAGTATTTGCAGCGGGTCATAGTAGGCCATTGCGGTGCAGTCTAGCCCAATGTGTGGACTATGTAGATCCCTGTGTAACTCCTATTAGCCACCGACAATTGTGATGCCCAATAGTATTTCTTGAGTTCCAGGATGCCTATCCCACACAGAGTTCTACAAATTACGCAGACCTATCATAGGATGGGAGTCCCTCTACAGCAGCTTCTGCAATGCTGATTCAATAAGTTGGAATTGTCGGTCTGGGACCCAAACTGGGGTGTTTTGCAAAATGTAAAGGAGTCTTGGCAGCATTATCATCTTAAAGATTATGGATGCAGATAGATAGGGTAAGAGCTGACCAGAAATGGGGGCATTCGCTACGAATCTCGCAATGACTGGTTGCAAATTGCGATCAAAGAAATGTGGCAGGCTCTATGCCTTTTTAAACTCCCAAGTCATTAATGAATCCCTACACTATCTGAAAGGTGTTGCACTCTGGGATTGCCGCCACTATACCTCCCATAGATCGCAAGAATTTCAGTAATCTGCTGGATTGTCTTCTGCGATTCATCTACATATGATAGCAGGTCATCTGCATATAAGGAGGGACGGTCCTCTCGGCCCGACAGCCACACAAAGCCTCTTGCGAGAGGATCCCCCCATAACCAAATT
Organism: Ambystoma mexicanum; assembly: GCF_040938575.1. NCBI lineage: Eukaryota > Metazoa > Chordata > Amphibia > Caudata > Ambystomatidae > Ambystoma > Ambystoma mexicanum. The sequence continues at coordinate 176,894,908 of NC_090929.1, read as the reverse complement.
GCCAGGGTTGCATGGCTAGAATAAACAGGGCCACGGGAAAGGGGGAACTCTGAGCGTGCCTCTCTCCAAAGGGAAGTGAACAGATTGTACCCCATTTACCGGAATTGCCGCCCTAGGATAACAACTTCACCCAAGGAAGGTCAGGCCAAATGCGCACCATAGTTTTCCAGACAAAGCCCCAATAGACTGAATCTAAAGCTTTTACAAAATCAGTGGCCAGCGGATCAGGGTTTGTGTCCATGTCCAAGGCAGAAACCCATTCTCGTCCGGGTGAATTAGCGCTGAAAATACAGCGAGCAGTCTGGTCTGCACGACCTTTGCCAGTACCTTAGACTCCATGTTGAGAAGCGCAATGTATCTGTAAGAGGCACATTCACCCTGCGGTTTAAATTTTTGGGGGAGGACGGACTATAATTGTCGCCTAGTGGAGATCTGGCACAACTCACCCACCCTCATACTCTCGCAACATTGCCAACATGGGTTCTGTCACCATCTCCCAGAGACACTTCCAGAATTCTGCTGGAAAACCATTAGGTCATGGCGTCTTCCCCAATTGAAGCGCCAACACCGCCGCCACCTCCTCCAGGGTGAACTCTTTCTTGAGTTCCTCCATTTGCACAATCGTAATTTGAGGGAGGGGAATCTCCTCCAAAAGATCTGCAGATAGGCTCCAGTCTGTTGGTACAATTTCTTATAATAAGACGGAAAGACTTCCGAGATCTGATCTGACTGTATCCCTTTATCCACTCGCCTGATTCATTATGAATTCCCTGTAAACATCTCGAAGGTTAGTCTATCCGTTCAGCCAAGCAAGTAGCTTCCCTGCCTTGACGTACACTTCGTATACTCTAGCCCGATACAGCAAGTGGGCATGCTGCTCTGTGTCTATAACTATGGTGCAATATACATCCCTTGCTTGTAATAGCGAGCGTTGCAAGTCCCTAGAACCATCTTCCATGAACACATATACAAAGCGCAAGACCAGGAGGTCCACCTCAAATTCTATTTTGCTTGCGCATCTCAATCTTTTGCTGCCCTAATCGAAATGGACTCCCCACTTATGACCCATTTGTTGCCCTCCTACAGCGTTACGGGACTTTCCACGGACAGGCTATTTAATTCAAAGTATCTTAACCGTGTCAAGGAACCCCAAATGATGAGCATTGAGGTGCCAGGATGAACAGGTCAGCCCTGCCTTTGGTCCCATTGAAAGCAGCAGGGGAGACTGGTCAGAAATGCCCCTCACCAAAGTTTTGTGCATCCGACATTCTATGAATGTCTGAGCTGGGCACAAATAGGTAATCAGTCCATGAAAAGGAAAGATGTACCCCGGAGTGAACAGAGCAACCCAACAGGGAAGGGTGCTTATAGCTCCAAACATCCACTAAGCCATTGGTATTGGCAAATTCACACAATAGTGATTGCTTCATGCATCTCTTTTGTGGACTCAGGAATCTGTCCTTGTCGCCATCCATCACCTCATTAAGATCACTGTCCACCCATCTATCCACAGTATGCTGAACGAATTGGCCTTGAATATCGTATAGTAGCAACCACTGCAGAGGTGAATGGGCATAGACTTTCAACAACCCCCATGTTAGTCCTAAAACAATTCCTACCATGGTCTAGCCCCCCTTGGACAACCATGCACTGGTCCTAGACAATCTTAGACAATCTCCTAGGGGGGTGTGGATCACTTAACCCCCCTCTCCCTGCATTCGTATCTCAGGGGCTATGTGCACTGTGTTACTCCTAGATTACTTCTAACAACATACTCTTATCATACTCCTATGGACACACTAACATAAGACACAAAGAAAACACATGAATCGATTCAATTATAACAATAGAATACATTTATTCATACATAACAATGCATGATGTAAAACTATGCAAATCTCGAATTTGCACCTTTTTATACCTCCCCTCTGAGTAAGCCGGTCCGCAACACAAATTGACTCCCAGCATCACAAACTGTTGTCGGAACCTGACACAGTGTGCGCTTACATACTAGTACCATCACTCCACGTGTGCCCCTGTGAAACCCAGCATGGATACACGGAAGATGATTGGCCCTTCGGAAGAACATAAAGTCCATGCCTGCCAAGTGTGTTTCTTGTAAGTAGGCAAATGTGGGTCTGTACCTATTCAGTAATAGTAGGACACCCCCCCCTTTTGATTTAGTCACAAAGACGGTTAACATTCCTTGAAATCACTGACACTGTCTGGTCTAACACGTCCGCCATCACCATGTATACAGTGTTTACCCTTCAAATTGCACCCACTGAAGGAATACTTAGACGAGAAACCTTTACTTCTACTGCTCAGCAATACTTTGTCCTGTGATGACACATCCCCCCACCTCCCAGCCAAACACAACACCCACTCCCAGTTGTTTAATCCCCCATCCCACCCACTTAACAGCCCCCATCCCATATCACCCGTAAAGTAGGTGCATGGGTCGCCCAACCCAAAACACAAACACCCGTAAACTTAGGGTCAGCTTCCGTAGCAATAAGCTACTCAGACCCCTCAACATTTTCCCTTCCACCACCTCTGATGGTTTTCGCCCGCCGCCCAGCAACCCCAAATACCACAACCAATCCACCTCACACACTCCTCCCAACCATAGGGGTATACACGCATTTCGCCGAATGAAATGTAATCGTGGGACATTTCATCGCTGGAATTCTCATCGCCAGAAACCCTTTTTTTAAAAAAATATTTTTTGGGGGGTCTTTTGTGCGGGTTGGGGTATGATTATTAAAGTAGGGTGGGATCTGGGGGAACCCCCCCCAGAAATAAAAAAGAAATAAAAATACAGGGTTTCTGGCGATGAGATCTCGGCGATGAAATGTCCGACAATGACATTACATTCGTTGAAAATCACGTAGAACCCCCATGACACCCCCACTGGGAACACCACACTATTGTATTCACTGGGACCAACACCCACTTTTCAAACCTAGTACTCCAGTCTAGTGCCTTCAGATCCACCAGGATTATCCCTCAGGTCTGGCCCAGTGCGTGTTGTGTATCAGCAGTGTCCTGGTCACACATCACTTGGAGCCTCAATGTCCCATCCTTAAGCACGAGGACCCTGCCAGGTCTCTTTCCTCGGGAGCCGAAGCCGCTGGCCAAAGTCCCTCGCCCTCAGACTGTCACATTCCCTCCTCCCACCACCCTCGTTACAATGGTCACTCACGACGTCACGATATCCAGCCAGTCCCATACTTCCTCAGCCTGTGGGGGTTGGTCGCCCAGAACACAATGCTCCCTCTCGATGACGAACCATTTAGAAAATACCCCTGACCCGCCCCCCCACCCACTGGAGTCTGTGATAAGCCTTTCCAGGTATAGCTCCATAATGTGCCCTTCTTTCCTTTTGGCAACTCCCAGGATTCAAATGTTGCACCTTCTGGAGCGGCCCTCTGCTTCTTCTGCCTGTACTTCCAGGGCTCTCGTCATTGTCACCAGTATGTTCACTCACGCCTAAAGGATGGACACAGCATCTTCAGCCTCCCTAACCTGATGTTCAACTTTAGTTTCCCTCTGATTGGCCTTTTGAAGGTCAGCATGCACTAGACACTTCCGCACCGACGTTTTGTACTTTAGACTCCAGCATGGAGTGCAGGTCTTGAATGGCCGCCATGATCTGCACCAGTGCCAACAGTGCCGCCTCTGGAGTATCTGTCACTGGGTCTCCATGAGGTTGCAGAGGTGCTGCTGCCTTCTTGTTTTTGACCCCCATAAAGTGGTCCAGCCTTTGCTGCTGCCCTTTGACCATGTGAGGCCTCTACTGCAGGTGTCGCCCTTCCCCCAGCAGATGTAGTCGCACTGTATGTCCCAGCGTGGTTTATAGTCATTCCATCGACAGCCAGAGCATCTAATGCCATCCCCCCTTTTTTTGGACCTTTAAAACCCAATTTTATTAAACTAAACCCTTAACCATCTAAATAAATGCATTTGATGCTTTATTTTTAGGTGCCTTCTTTTTCAGATGGTATGGCTGTTGATGCTTTGGTTGTCGATGCAATGACCGGATACCCCCAGCGCAGGGTAAGGGGGGGGGAAGGAGAACTCGTCACATCAGCACCACACCCCAAGGTCTTTAATGGGCGATGCCGCTCTGCTCTGTGGCCCCCCCTATGAACAAGCCACTTGCTCCGACACTCGGCTCCACTCCTGGTCTGCAAGCCGCCCCTCAGTGGGTATTAGGATCTGCCATCGTCCACCTGGCAGCCAATCCCCAATGTCCAGGTTGAAGGGGGGATGTTGCACCACCAGCCCCCAATATGCACCCCTGCAGCTCACGTGGGGGGAGGGGGATCTGCCTCCATGCAACCGCTGCCTCTCCTTGCTGGGGTTAAGTTTCTCCTCACACAGGGGACTTGTCTTCTAACCTGCAGGGGGCCTTCACCTCCTGCAGCCTTACTATGCCTGGGTACTGCAGCTGCTGTACGAGCCGAGGGCCATCACCCCACACCCCTGGCTCTGATGTGAATACTGGAGGGGACCGCCACAACCCAACAGCCTTCTGCAGCATCCGAACCACACTGTGCCAGTCCAAGGCTCCAAAGATGACGGCCACGAGGAGGCGCAACGGAGACCCTTCTGTTCTTGTGTCCGCGGTGCTCTCCCGTGGCTGTAAAAGTCACTGCCCGCTGCAGTCCCCAGGCTACCAGCGCAGAGCTTGAAACTTTTGCATCCAAAGCTCCTGAATCTTGGCCACGCCCCCAGTATCACCCTTAAAGAATAGCAGTCCTAGGGCACCTAGGTGCCTAGAAAGAAAAAGCAGTGTAGACACCCACAAAAATAGACCCAGTGGTTGTGGAGACCCTGAGACCCAAAAAGCATTTAAAATAACTTAAAATACTCACACAATCCAGGATGGAGAAAACGGTTGTTTCATTATAGGAAGTCACCACTGATCAAGTTACCACCAATACAAGTAAGTAAACCTAAATGTTCCTAAAATAGAAGTTTAGGGTTAGAGTGTCCCAGTGTTATTCATTGGCTCATAGGCTAACATGGGTTTTTCCAGGTTAGATTTTTTAGAGTTTGAGAGTCTAAATGGCCAGTCCAGAGGAGGATGCCTCCAGAGTGTTGTCTTCCCAGCACCCCCTGCAGCGAATCTGCAGCCACAGCAGGGAGCCCAAGTGATGCCTTGCAGTGAAGAGGACGAGGTTGCTGGAGGAGGAGGAGGAGGGACGAGGAGGAGGAGGAGGAGAAGGAGAATAATAATTAGAATTTTGTAACAAACAGATGACATTTATCTGAGTCAGCAAACAAAATGGAGGGTGTCCCAGCCTCCTTTAGCGTAATGGCCTACTGCACCTTTTAGGTGGCCCTTTTCAATGCCTGAGCTTTCAGCAGTATTGGATTGTCCTTGGGTGACCCAGGTCACTTCCGTTTGTAAAGTAGCAGAAGTCCGCCAACTGCCAGGCAGTAGCTTCCATGCCCTAGCTTGTAGCAAATAAATCCGGGACCAATGTGAGGAGTCTCAACTGTCCAGGAGGGTAGCGGGGCATGTCAAAAACCAACCTGGCTTTTGCACGCCCATCGGGTACCACCCTCAGCTGAAACCGTAGTGAAAACCTATCCCTGACTAGGACCGCCCCATAACTGCCTGCGACAGAATAAGAAATTAGCAATAAAAACCACACAGCCTATAAACTGAAAAATAGTTAGCACATCATAAACAAAGAGCTGACTTTGCAGAACTTAACCTATCTGTAACTACTTAAAAAGGGGAATGGGTGGGTGTTCATCCGGGGTTGCAAAGATTGAGTCTTTGTAGCCCCGGACCTTTTAAGCGTCCCCTTGGACCACTGCCGGTTCTGGTCGTCCCAGGGGAATGCCTCTTACTCTTGCGTCCCGTCCGCTTTCCTCTGTACTGTATGGGCGTCCCTTCCAAGGGACAGGAGACAGAACCTTTTTCACCAGAAAAAACCTTCTTCCCCTTTAAATTTAGAGGCACGTGGGGGTGCGGCCCGGGGTGCATGCGCTGCCCTGACTCCGCCCTCTGGTGCCACACCCCAGTCCCCTTTTCCGCATCGAAGGCAACGGGCCGAATTCACCAGCGCTCCTGGGTTTGGCTTCGGCCATGTAATTCCACGCGTGGATACTTCTGTTTTTTTTGTCTTTTTATCATTCAGGTACTCGGTCCTCAGCCGTGACGCTCCTCCCCAGCGCATGTCCACTTCTTCAGGGTTCAGCAGGTGTCCATCCTGCAACAGGCTCTTTCCAACTACAGACCCTCATGCCCTCTGCCTACGTTGCCTTGGCCCAGACCACGGTTGGCAATCTTGTTCAGCGTGTGACTTGCTGTCCTCGAAAGCGCTGAAGAACAGACTAGCCAGGTGGAGGGAGCTCTTCCATAAGTCACCTCCAGAGGATCTCAAGACCTTCGTAAAGCATGGAAACAGGCCCAAGGTAGGGCCGATATTCTCCATTGCACCCCGCAAGGGAGACTCCTTCCCAGGGACTCTCCCACGCTGGTGGGACCGGTCAGGTCCTTCTACCAACGCTCGCACTGAGGCTGATGCAGCTACCGGCCTCCAGGCCGAGGGATCCTCGGAACCTCCCGTTGACAGTGTTGAGGGACCGGAAGGTTGTTTTACTGGGTCTTCACCCGAGGGGCTGCGCCCCTGTATCGGCACCATGGCCAAGGGGCTATGCCCTATTACCGGCAATACGTCAGAGGGGGCGCCTAAGCGCAGCTCTACCGACCCCTGGGTCGAGGGTGTCGCACCTACCGGGCCTAAGCCCAAGGAGCAGGGTAGGCCTCGTGATCCACACACAAGAGTCCTGGAGGAGGCCGGCCCAGCGGACCGAGCAACACATCGTAGGCACGTGGCAGGCAGCCTGACAAAATGGCTGCCACTCCAGAAAGAGGCACCTGTCCGACGCCATTCCAGGAATTCGGCAAAGAACGAGTGTCAAGGTGGGGCTAGCTTCAACCAGGTATTTGGCCTACAGCCTACCCCTTTTACACACAGGACAGCTTTCCTTTGCGTCCATATGGACAGGGTATACAGCGGCCTTAGCAGCCCCCCACTATCCCATCAGCCACCGCTTCAGTCAGTGAGGTTTTCTTCAAGAGGTTCCTCAGCCTCATGAAGTCACCGCGGATGGGTGTTCTCGTCGGAGACTCCATCAGGGTAGTCATTCCCGCCATGCTAGCGGCACCACAGACTCCTCCATCGGGCCCCCAGACCCTGGTGCAGCCGCCTCCTCTGGCTCCACAGCCAATTCTGCAACCTCCGCCGCCTCCTCAGCCTCCAGCTGCCATCCCTGTACCCCAGCCTCCAGCGCCATCTACTCCTCCTCCTCCACCGGATCCTCCAGATCCACAGGATACGGACGAGGAGGAGGATCCGGACACGCCATCCTCAGCCAGGGCCTTCCACAAACGCCTTGCTGGGCTGGCGGAGTACCTAGGCCTACCCCAACCCAAGGCCGAGCAACCGGCAGAGGGGGTTCTGGCTGAAGTCCTCACACAACGCCCCTCTGCCAAATCGGGGATTCCTAGGCCAAGAAGGGCTGGCTCAAACCCAACTTTGCCCAGCCGGTCAATCGACACCTGGACGCCAAAAACAGGCAGGTGGAGGGGGATACACTCTTGCTTTCGGCCCATCCTCAGCAACACTCCTCCGTGATCGCTGTGGCATCACTATACTCCAAGCCACAGTCATCCTCAGCCTTTTCCTCTGCGGTGCTGCTAGGCAAGGAGGAGAAGATCTTGGAGGCGTATGGCAAGAAACTGTATTCCAACGCCTCTTTACATCTACGTCAGGCCAACGCTGATGCCATGCTGGCAGCCGCTAACCAAAGATTATGGCGGGAAATTGCGGACTTCCTCCCAGAACTCCCCACCTAGAGCCAATCACGCTTTAAGGTGGTGCTAGCTGAGGCCAAGCTGGTCGCGCATGACCTCATGGAATTCCCAGTGGCCCATATTGACACCTCAGGCTGTGCCATCTGTATTGCCACGGACATGTGAAGAACAGTCTGGCTCCGGGCAATAAAATTCAACCTGAAAATCCAGGAACGCATACCAGATCTACCCTTCGAGGGGGCGGCGGGGGCTCTTCGACTCCTCTACGGACGAAGAGCTGGACAAGCAGAAAAACAGCTCACAAACAGCTAAGTCTTTTTCCATCCTTACAAAGACCACACCCAAATCGTACACTCAATCTCAGCAGCGCTCAGGAAGAGATCGTGCATATGGAGGGTTCCGTGGCTTCCAGGAACGCAGATCCAGACAGTCGGACCGCTCGCTGACTCAAACGGCGCAAGCAACAAAAAGGGGGGGTAAGGGCTTTTTCCAGTCCCCCTCCTCAACGACAGCCTCTGAGGAAAAGAAGTCATGACACACCCCTTCGGGTCCACGTATCTCCGGTGGGGGGCAGGCTTGCTCTCCATGCACATTTCTGGTGCCAGAATTTCGCGGACCCCTGGATCCTCTCTGCAGTATCCACGGGTTACCGCTTTCCTATCCCAACCTCTCCTCCCTCCTCCCCTCCACTCCCACAGGTTGGGGCAGCAACTCTTTTGGCAGAGATCCGGTCGCTCTTAAAGAGCCAGGCAGTGGAGGAAGTCCCAGCCTCCCAACGAGGCTTTGGCTTTTAGTCCAGGATTTTTGCCATTCAGAAGAAGAACCAGGCAGCCCAGAGAATTGTGCTGGACCTTTCCACACTCAACCTCTCATTGCCCCCGCAAAAATTCAAGATGGTTGCGCCAGTTTTTATAGCGGAGAGATTGGACAGGGGAGACTGGATGTGCTCCCTGAATCTGAAGGACGCGTACCTACACAACCCGATTTGGCAGCCCCATCGTTCTTTCCTACGGTTCAGGATCATGGGCTACCATTTTCAATACAGGGTCCTTCCTTTTGGCCTCAACCCTGCCCCCAGGGTCTTCACCAGACTCATGAATGCTGTGGTGGCCCTCCTCAGAGCGCAGGGCCTCCACATCCACCCATACCTCGACGACTGGCTCGTCAGGCCTACATCTCCGGAAGCGGTTCACCACTCTTCCCATGCCCTTATGAACACACTGCGCGATCTGGGCTTCTCGCGCAATCTCAAGAAGTCACAGCTGCAGCCTACGCAGATGCTGACATTCTTGGGCCTCATCTGGGACACGTGCTCCGAGAAAGTATTTCCGTCGGAGGACAAAATCATCGGCCATCGAGAGGGCCACCGGCCACTTCCTTAGCAGAGAAGAGACCTCGGCATGGTGGTACCAACATCTCCTGGGTCTTCTGGCAGCAGTCTTATCGGCAAACAAAACGAAGGATGAGGAGGGATCAGCTGCACTTCGCGGCCTCATGGAACCAGGAGCGGGGCTTTCAATCCGAGATGATCAACGTTCCTCCATCTCTCCACCCGGACCTAACTTGGTGGTCCAGAGACTGCAACCTGCGGACGGGCAAGTCCTTCCGGCCACCCTCTCCGCAGGCCACCATCACCACGGATCCCTCACCCGAGGGCTGGGGGCCACCCTGGACGATCTCTCTGTCCACAGCACCTGGACTCGATAGGAGCAGGAATACCACAGCAATTGGCTAGAGCTGAACGCCATCTGGCGGCGCTCAGGGCATTCCTACTACTTCTCAGGGGCAAGGTTGTCCCATCCAGACGGACAAGTCAACCAGCATGTACTACGTCAACAAGCAGGGAGGCACCAGATCACCTCCTCTGTGCAGACTGTTGATCAGCATGTGGGAGTGGGCCCTGGAAAACATTTACCTCACGCCAGTCCACCCTGGAAGCGGACAGGCTCAGCAGGCTGGGAGCTGACAATTACGAGCGGCAGCTAAAGGACCTCGTTTTTTGTATTTTTAATTTTTTTAATTTTTTTATTACATATTCCACCAAACAAAACCAATACAAACCAAACTTGCAGTGTGAATATCAATGGTGCTGTTTCAACATTGTCCATTACATGAGTGTAGTCACTGCTCCCCTTATCACACCCTCCCTCCCGCGCCTATTTATTCCGCTCATATCGTATCTGCGCCCCGTGGTGGGATCCCATTTTCAGTGGATCCGGTTAATTCTTGTATCGTTCCAAACAATTCAGCTATCAACCTTTCCCATGCCATTAGGGTTCCAACCTCCTCCTCTCCTCCTATGTTACTTGCCTCCGGCCATACCATGGTCTCCGCCTCCGCCCACTTCTGTAAATCCCTCCACCAGGTCTCCACTCGTGGCCTATGACAAGTCTTCCATCCCATAGCAATCCTCCTTTTCGCGAGCACATATGCTAAATCCTTCAGTTTACCGACATGCTTGAGTTTTTGCGGTCTGTGGAACCCTCCCAATAGGCAAGCCCAAGCTGAATCTATAACCATAGTGATCCCCTTTTCCGCTAGTTTCCCAGCCACTTCACTCCAGAAGCGCTCAATGACCGGACAGGACCAAAACATATGTACCATATCCGCCAGTTCTTCATCACATTTGGGGCATGCTTGTCTGCCAGCATTTTCAAACCTCGATATTTTCAGGGGAGTCATATATGCCCTGTGCGTGATATACAATTGTATTTGTTTCAATCTAGCGTTTCTTGATACCTTTTTATGGTATCCCAGGGCACGTTCCCACATCCTATCCTCTATCAGGGCTCCCACCTCTCCTTCCCAGTCTAGCCTCAGTTGCGTCGGTTCCCTCCCTACCTTAGCTACATCATTTCGTACAATCTAGAAATCTCATGCCCCCCTTCCGCTATATCATATATCGTGTCTATAATAGCATCCGGCTCTTCTTCCAGGACCGTTTCAGGCCAAGTTTTTTTTAATTTTCTGCGCTAGTCTATGATATGTAATATATTGACCTATGTGTAACCCTGCTTCCTCTCCCAACTCTTCTAAATTTAAGATAATCCCTTCCCGCCAGACATCTCCCATAGTCACTCACCCCACCGATTCCCAATGGTTCCTAATCGTCATTCGTAGCTGTTCATCTACCACAGCCAACGTGACCAGCGGTACCTGCGGGGAGCATGGAACTGGGTTTTCCATCATCTGGCGTGCTTGGCGCCATATCCTCCACCTAAGCACCATCATCCCAGGGCGCGCTTTCATTTCTGTCTTAGGCAGCCAAATCATTTCTTTCAAATAAAATGGGGCACAATCTGCTCTGAACAACCTGGATTCGGGGGGGCACTTCGTCTGAGAGCCATTTAGCGACATATTGCAGCTGGGCCTCTACGTAATAGACCTCATAGTTGGGCAATTTTATTCCCCCTTTTTCATAGAAGTTCTGCAACTTCCATAGTGCCACCCTATTCCTTGTGCCCTGCCACAAGAAATCTCTGCACATGCTGTTCAGTCTGGTGAAGAACTTCCTAGGTATTAAATACGGAATGTTCCGGAAGTAATGCAGGAGCCTAGGTAAAACCACCATCTTGAGCATTGCTCCTCGCCCCATCATTGCTAGGGGCAACTTCATCCAAAATGTCATACTCTCTTCAGTTTTCCTTAAGGCTGCTTCGGTATTGTACCTATGTTCTTCTTCCACCGTGTGGTACACATCTATCCCCAGATAACGGAAAGTACCCACAGCCCACAGCGCTTGCAGCACCGGCAGCCGCTCAATGGGGGTTCCCCTATAGCTGCCTAGCGGAAAGATGGTAGACTTCTGGGGATTCACCGCTATGCCAGATAGCCCCGCGTACCTATCCATAACTTCCAGGATGTATTGGAGATTCTCCTCCGGGTACCTCAGGTACAGCAGCAGATCGTCCGCATACAAGGAGATCAAGTGTCGCTCCCCTCCCACCTCGATGCCTATAGGATCATACTGTTGTCTGAGGTATATCGCCAAGGGTTCTAGAGCTAATATATATAGCATAGGGGACCATGGGCATCCTTGCCTGGTACCCCTGCCTAGTTGCCATCTTTCAGAGATCACTGCTCCTGTTTTGACTCTAGCCAACGGTTCACTGTATAGCATCTTTGCCCATCTTATGTATCCGGGCCCTATACCATAGCCTGCCCAGGCTGCCAGCAGCCATGGCCACTTGACTGAATCAAAGGCCTTTACGGCGTCTAGGGACACTATCGCCATTTCTCCCCCATTCTTACTCCCCCAATCGACCACCCGATGGAGCCGTCTGTGGTTATGAGTTATGTTCCTATTTGGGACATAGCCCGTCTGGTCGGGGTGTATTAGCTTGCCAATGACTCTTCGCAGTCTGCTTGCCAGAACAGCCGTCAGTATCTTGCTGTCCTGGTTCAACATTGACATCGGTCTCTAGGAGCAACAGCTATGTCCAGGCTTGTTAGGTTTGGGAAGCGGTATTATAATCGCTTCCCTAAGTGATTCTGGCAGCCGTCCTGTTTCAAACGCTTCATTTAGCATGTCCAGTATTGGGGGGAGCACTTCTGCCTTGTACACTTTATAAAACTCACTTGGAAACCCATCCGCCCCCGGGGTCTTACTCGTGAGTAGCTGTCTCGCCACCTCTTCTAGCTTGCCCAAGGTAATCAGTGCATCTAGTCCCTCCCTTTCTTCGGAACTTACTTTGGGTAACCCTATACCTTCTAGTGTATCTGTTATTTCTTCCTCGCTGCTCTTCTCCTCGTCTCCATAGAGTTCCCTATAGTACTTTGCAAACTCCTGATTAACTCCCTCCTGGGTGTCAGCTACACTGCCATCTTCTAGGGGATCTGGGGGTCTCGCTCTTATATAACCATGCCAAAAGCCTTCCAGTTTTATCTCCTCCCGCATGCTGCCTCTCAACATATTTTTTATAGTTAAGGTTACACAGTCTATCCCATTGTTCCACACATGTCTGTTGCAGTTTCAGTATTGACTCCATGTCTCTTTCAGTATCATCCCTCGCCTCTAGCGCCTTTTCCAGTTTCCTTTCTGCTTCTTGTAGATCGGCCAGGATTCCTCCCTGTAGGGTTATAGATTTTGCGATGGCAACGCCCCACAGCACCACCTTAAAGGCTTCCCATAGCGTGCTCGCGGAGTCCACGCTACCCGTATTTACCTCAAAATATTTTATAATCTCTTCCCTTGTCGGGATCCGAGCTCTGGGGGGGGCAATATTGCCATCCAATAACCAGGGGTGAGTGGTCTGACAGGACCCTCGCCTTTTATTCTGCCTGCACCGTCTCAATCATTATTTCGGACGTGGCAAAGACATAGTCTAGCCTCGTATGTAGCTGTTTCGGGGCAGAATAGTGCGAGTATTGCCTTTCTTGGGGGTGTTTCGCTCTCCATATATCCACCAGACCAAAGTCATCTAGCAACGTCTACAGCGCTTTGGCCGCCGGGGCAGGTCTAACAAACTTCCGATCCAATCTGTCCACTCTAGGATTTAGTACACAGTTAAAATCCCCTCCCGAGATCACTGCACTTCCCATACACATGCCAAGAGTGGAATTTAGTGTTCTGAAATATGTTGCCGTGTTTGGGTTTGGGGGATAGTTGTTTACAATGCATATCTCTCTATTCTCCACCAGTCCTTTTAGCATAACCATTCTCCCATCTGCTTCCGCCACTTCCTGTAACATGTGAAATGGGACATGCGGCGCTACCCAGATTAGCACTCCTCTAGCATAGGCCGAATATGTCGAGCCCGCCACAACCCCTTTCCATTTCTTCCCCAGCTTTTCACGTGTCCGGTGAGTCTCCTGCAGCAGTGCAATATCTCTCTTTTGTCTGTGCAGGTACAGCATGATCTTGTTCCTTTTCAGTTAACTATTGCGGCCCCTGACATTCATGTGATTATTTTAAGGTCCCCCCATGGCTTATTTGAGTTCCCCTTCCCCCACCATCAGTGCAGACCATTTTCCTTTTCCGTTCTCGACTATATAGGCGCGTTCCACAATTCAAACTTCCCTTAACTATCAACACCCCAACCACCCCTCTCGCCCCCCGCCCTTCCCTTCCCCAACTTCCCAAACAATTGCCCAGCTCCATCCTTGGATCTCAGGCACCCCCGCATCTAGCCCGGTCCGGCCTAAGCCTGTGCTCACGGCTCAGCAGGGTAAAGGCGCCCTAGTGGTTGCCTTGCTACTAACTTGGGGGGTGAAAATAGGTCTCGCTCCTGTTGCTCCCAGTTGAACTGATTTGCTACGCTGGTGCCACCAAGCCCACTTATACAATTATTATATTCCAGTCCAACTCCGCAGCAAAGTCCAAAAAACGACCTATTGTTGAACAAATGTTCCCAGGTTCAGTACTAGGACTCCCCTCTCCCGCTTATCCTACACTGGACCTGATGTATTCTCATCACTTATCGTGCTTCTGGCGGTCGTGCTCTCCATTTTGCTCCGGGCAGCCCTGCGCATCCAACCACGATGTTACTTCCTCTGGGGTGTCGAAAAAAAGTGCTCTGCCTTTGTGCAAGACCTTCAGCCTCGCAGGGTACAAGAGCATGTACCTGATGTCAGCTGCACGCAATCTTCTTTTAATCGCCACATAACTGTACCTCTGTCTCTGTACCAGCATAGTATAGTCAGGGTATGCAGTGATGGTGGTAGAAGCCCTTTCTATCGTTCCTCCTTTGCGAAAGTATTCCAGGATCTTCTCCCTATCTCTGTAGTTCAACATTTTTGCAATTATCGGCCGTGGTGGGGCCCCAGGCCCCGGTTTCCTCATCAGAGCCTGAAGTGCACGCTCAACCGCAAACCCCTGTGAGAGCTTGTCCGCCCCTATCTCTTGCAATATCATTTTCTCAATGTAATTTGTGGGGTCCTGGCCTTCTTCTCCCTCCAGCAAGCTGACCACTCGGTTGTTGTTCCGTCTCGCTCGTCCTTCCTCCTCTTCCACTCGATTTTCAAGATTAGCCACCTGCTGCTTGAGTACATGGATCTCTTTTGCATTATTCATGCTGACCTCAGTGTTGGTCTTTACTTCACTTTCTAGGCCGCTTGTCCTCTCCGCCAGTGCCCTAACATCTTGTCGTAGCAGGGTAACTTCAATCCCTACTGCGTCAATTTTATTCTCAAGGGCCGTACGTAGGTCCGCCATAGCTGTGCCCCATTTATGGCCGCTAGGACCTAGTGATTCGCTCCTTCCGGGGCTCCATCCGCAGAGGCCGCCCCTGCGCTTTGTGTCGTGGTCGAAGGGGTTTGCTGTGTTTTCGCAAAAGTATCCATCGTTGATTGTTTGCTTTTGGTCCTCAACCCTTTCACTGACATCTTGCGGTCTTCTTAAGGTATCCGGCTGTTATTCTACAACGTGGATGCAAAGTCCCTAGTCCAATCAGGTATCGGCATATGCGTCTCAACCAGCTGCGCTTTGCGGCAGCTCGGAGGTTGCGCTTCAAGTGGGGCTGCGTCCTCCCTCGTTGCTTCGTTGGTCTTTATAGCACGTTTCTAGAGGCCAATTAGAGGTTGGTCTGTCCACAGTTCACTGTGCTTCAGTTATGGCCACTCGCTTTTCTAAGCATGGCCGGGTCAATTCTTCCACTCCCCTTGCGCAAACCAACTTGTCGCGCTGTTTTCAGTTGGGTGCTACGTGACCAGTGCACATCCAGTCCGCCACAGATTGTATGCGCCTAGCCAGGCGTTGCGCCTTGAAATGTCCTTGCGGGCTCTGGAGCCTGGCCCAACCACGGAGGCAGTGAATCACACTTAGCTCACCTTTTACCTCCCTACGAGCAATCTGGCCACCCTGTTCCTCGTTGCGCTTCCGCTTATGTATTACAGTCTTGGTGCTTGCGAGGTAGCACAGCAAGCATACCTTCAGGACAGCCGTTTGTTATTGTAACTTGCTATCGTGCTGTCGTGGGTCGGGCTTGTCCTGAACAGCAGTGCTCGCGTGTAGCAGCCCTTCTTCACCACGACGTCGGGGCTTGCTGCAGTGGCTAGCATGCACTGTGTTGCCACTGGTCCCATCTACTGTCTGCTCTCCTGTTGTCACCAGGGCAAAGAGGTTTTTTTTTGGCCATTTAATGTTTCAGTACTGATCTCATGCACGCGAGCCTGCTGTATGTAATTAGCGGAACAAAGCCGTCCGCTACCCCAAGCCCGCTGCTCTGCAGATGTCTGTCGGCTGCCGCCTGAGCGGCCTCCGCACTCCCACAGCAACATCCAGTGCCCTAGCTCTCCTCCGGTCCGCCCACGGGCCCATGCACGCCACAACACATGGCGGACCTCCCACCCGCGGCGGTCCTCTGCCGCAGCAAGCCGCCTTCCCTCGCGTTGCCGGCCCCGCTCTCCTTGCCTCCACAGGAGCCGGGTTCGCTCCGATCACCGCGGTGTGCCGATTCTCCACGCACGCCCTCACGGCGTCGCATTTGCTGTTGCATTTGCTGTTGCATGTGGGCCCCACTCGCTGCACTTCATAGGGAGCCCGGTCCGCTCCAGCCTCGCCACGGACCGCAGTCAAGCCACTCCTTTAATCCAATCGATGAGGGCCGGGTCCGCTTTATTCACACGGCGGGCCGTGGTTTGTTTCCACATGCCCTCGCAGCCCTTCGCCTGCGCCTCGGTCTTCTTACACCGCCCGGCTCAGCTAGCTGCACTGCCTTCGTTCGCAAGGCAGTCGGAGCGCAGGGCAGGCTCGCATCTGCTCTCGTTGCAATAACCGTGTTCAGCCTCCTTCACAGCTCTATTCGTACGCTCTCGGGGCTCCTTCAACAGACCCTTTGTTCTTGTGTAGCCGCCATTTTGTTAGTTCGTTATATTGTTGCTGTGGCTGATCCGAGATACAAAGTGTCACCAGACACGTTTCCCTGAGCCGATTCAGGCGCATATGAGCTCTTTCTCTTCCTGCCATATTCCAATATGTCAGTTCGTAGCATGGTGGCTTCAGCATCCCAGGATCGAACGTCGGATCTCGGAGCACAGTAGAAATCCAGCCTACTCCATGGCTGCCAAGCCACGCCCCCCCCCCCAGATAAAGGACCTCGTTGTTCAGATTATCAACAGATGGGGTCACCCCAAGGTGGATCTCTTTGCCACCTGGCACAACAAGAAGTGTCCCCAGTTCGCATCCTGGCAAGGTCAGGGCCCTGGCTCTCTGGGCAACGCATTTCACCTCCAGTGGACCAGCATGAAAGCCTATGCCTTTCCGCCCACTCCCCTGATTCACAGGGTAATTTGCAAAATCAAGGAGTCTCGCCAGCTCCTCATCATTCTAATAGCTCCATGGTGGCCGGCTAGACCGTGGTTTTCGGAGCTGCTCAGTTTCTCTGAAGTGATCCCGATTCACCTCCTGCAGGCCCAGCACATCTCCTGGCTCAGCAGGGGGGCAGAGTCATCCACCCTGCGCCAGGGAAACTAGCCCTCGCATTGTGGTACCTGAGCAAATAACCCTTTGCCATCTTAGCCTCTCACAGGCCAATCTGGAGATCATACAGGGTGCCAGGAGCAAAGCTACCAGGGCCCAGTACAAAAGCAAATGGACCAGATGCTGCCACTGGGCAGACTCCAAGGGAATCGACCCCCTAGTGTGCACCTTGGACAACATGCTCTCCCTTTCGGCGCACCTCGCTCACTCAGGCGTGCAGGTGGACACCTGCACATATCTCGCAGCCATTGGGGTTTACAGGAACTCGTATTTTCTCCTCCTCCCACCCTATTGTCAAGAAACAACTGACGGGACTCGCAAGGCTCTACCCGCCCGTCAAGAGACCGCACCCAGTGTGGGACCTTAACATAGTCTTGGGCACCCTGGTGCACAAACAGTTTGTGCCAATGGCATCCGTGGAAATCAGGCTGGTTACCATCAAGACGGCCTTACTAGTCGGCCTTACCTCGGCTCGTAGAGTCGGCGAAATCCAGGCACTGGTCACCTCTGAGCCATATACCACCTTTCACAAGGACACGGTAGTCCTGCGGACACAGCCGGCATTTCTGCCCAAGGTTCCGTCTGCTTTCCACTTGAACAAGGGAATAGTCCTTCCTATGTTTTTTCCTCGATCCCATGGACGAAGCACAGAGAGTTCTGCACTGCCTGGATGTCGGGCGTGCCCTGAAATTCTACTTGGACATGACCAAGGGCTTCCGCAAATCGGACGTCCTGTTTGTCACTTTCGGGGCTCAAGACCAGGCTATCAAGCCTCTAAGGCTTCCTTATCCCGCTGGATGGTCTCTGCCATCAAAGAAGCGTATGAGGACCTGCACAAGCCGCTCCCGGCCAACATGCATGCCCACGCAGTCAGGGCAATGGCAACGGCCATCGCGTTCCAGCGCCATGTCCCTTGGCAAGTCATAAGCAGGAAGGCCACTTGGGCCTCTCCCTCAGCTTTTTGCAAACATTACTGTTTGGATGCCGGCTCTAGATCTGAGGCGGTTCTCAGGAACATATTTGCTTAAGGAGGGTCTCGTCTCCACCCTGGGGCTACAATCAGTTGTAATCGCCCATGCAGTATGGAGGAAAGGGGACGGGACGTAAGAGTACTTACAAGTTACTCACCGTAGTGACTAACATACTCTCAGTCCATAGTCCCCTTTCCTCCATACGTCCCACCAACCTCCCCTCTAATAATAGTGGTGTCATTAGGCAATGTTAAATGTATTGTCGACGCGTCAATGGGGACTGAGGTGTGGCGCCGAAGGGCGGAATCAGGTCAGCGCATGCTACCTGGGCCGCACCCCTGCGCCTCTAAATTTAAAGGGGAAGAAGGTTTTTTCTGGTGAAAAAGGTTCCGTCGCCCGTCCCTTCCAGGGGACGCCCATACTGTATGGAGGAAAGGGGACTATGGACTAAGAGTACGTTAGTCACTACGGTGAGTAACTTATAATTTTGCCTGCCTTGGGAGAGGCGAGGCGTTGGTACTCCAGGGAGAGAGGGGGCAGAGATGGGTGGCCCGCTATGCTGGCTGTCCCTCTAGAGCCCCTTCTGGGGGGCTAGCCATACACATCCCCTACTTTGGTCCCCCAGCCCAAACCCATAAGAAATAAGCATCTACCAAAAAAAGACCAGAGACAATTTATATTTTTGGAACAACAGATCATATTTATTGGAGCCAGCAAACAAAATGGGGGGCGGCCCCAGTCCCCTTTATTGTAATGGCCTACAGCACCTTTTAGTTGGCCCTTTTCAGTTCCTGAGCTGTCACCAGTACTTTATTGTCCTCCGGTGACCCATGTTACTTCTGGTTGTTAAGTAGCAGATGTCCGCCTCTGGTTGCCAACTGCCAGGCAGTAGTTCCCATGCCCTAGCTTGGAGCGATTAAACCCGGGACCACTGCATTCAGTTGACGAGGAGTCTCAACTGTCCGTGGGGGGGGGTCAGTTCCCATCGAACCCGGCTCGTGCGTGGCCATCGGGTACCAGGTGGTACCTTCAATCGCCTGTGCAGTCTCGAAGACACCCCTGAGACTGCCATAGTGGCCCGGTTGTCACAATAAATAAATAAACTAATAACGGAAAAACGGGGGAGCGCAGAGGCCACACAATCCAACTTGCTGCCGCACAATGCACCTGTGGCGTGGAGGTCGATGCCATCAAACACTCTGTACCCAGCAAAATCTACATAGCCGCCCTCAATGCCGGGAATGCACTAGCAATGCGCAGCCTCCTGCATTCGCAACACTAGACACACAGACCGTCATGCTACCCGGGCCTGACAAATCCCCTCTCGACAATCCCCTCTCCGAATCACATTTAAAAAATCCAAGCGGATATTGCAGCCCAAGTTAGCAAATATGGGCCGAGGCCCCACACAACGCATTCCAAAGCTACAGCAGGCAAGCAGCCCAAGTAAGCAAATATGGGCCGAGGCCCTGAAGCCTAGAGCAGGCATCGGTGGAACTCAATCCCCCTGGTGAGGGCCAGTGTCACGGACACCAAGCCCCTTCAACTCCGTATTTACCTAATTTCTGTTTGAAGCACCCTCCTCCTGCTGCACAGATATGGTCCTGCCGCTGATCCTGTTGCAAAGAGGATGAGTTTTCGCAGCCCTGGACCTTTCAAGCATCCCCCTGGGCCACAGCCGGTTCACAGCTATGCTGGCCATATACTTAGTGTTTGGGACTGCTTTCCATTCAGTGGAAAGCATCCTGCATTCAAACAATCACAGGCTAACCCCCCCACCCCCCTAGCCCCCAGACAACCAGGCTGTGTTAAACCCTGAATACACATACCCGATTTAAACCAGTACACACTGGCAATCGGCTATTGTGCTTTCCCAAGCTGGGGAATGCATGTAGCCCATATACCCATACATGACCAGATCCTCTCTCCAGGGCAAGCATGCCATGGGGGAGGTGGAGGTCCCTCAGAATTTCGAGGAGAAACGGGAAGGGAGCATAAAACCATTTGGTCCCTTTCAAGGTGTTCGCAAACACCCACGTCGTAAGATGGTTAGGCGGCCATTTTACACAAAGGGGGTTAAATGAACCCATCTGCCACCAGCCCTTTTTACTTCCAATTACTGGAGTAGCAAGGTCGCCCTGCGATATGTATGTGGCACCTAAGGGTGCCCCCCACCCTTGGGTGCCTTAGGGGCTCCCCAAAGGCGCACTTTAGAGGTGCACTCACATAAGAAAATATATGCGACAGTTGGGGTCCCCCGTGGGACTGTGAATTTTATCTCATTGGGGATAGAAATGGTTAGGATTACAAAAACGAAATAACCAGCAGTGGCCCAGTTGGGTCTCCAGCTTCAACCCCAACTTTACTTTAAAAAATAGAAAACAAATGACTGTATGCCACTCATGGTACAGAAATGCACTTTCTGCCTTGTAGCACAAAATCATTTTCAGTCAACACACCTATTGCAACTTTTTTAACTGGGCCAAAACCAGCCACTGATTAAGCACAACTAGTTGCCCTTTCTTTGCTTGAGTCGACATTTGCCTACAACCTCAGTCACCTCACATCCCTCCTCCACTGGAGTGAACATGTTAATGGAGAGCTCTCATGTTTCTTCATGCCATGCTTGGGCTTATCGGGTGGTCATCCTGTCCTGTATTTTTTTTTTTATAATTTGGGGTGTCAAAGTCCTGAATTTTAAATGGGGGAGGAGGAAGAGCAATGCTACAAGTTCCAGAAAGCATAGAATAAAATCAGAATTAAATGATGTACGCACAAGGGCGGACTGGGAGGCTGCCAGCAGCCCGGGGAGTAAAGGACTCAAGCCCAATTGAACAAAAGTTCAACTATTCCTCTCCATACACAGCATTGTGAAGGCTTCTGCCACAAAAAACAGGAAGACATATACACCCTTTGCTAGCATGGCAGTGTCAGTGGTACATGAATTGATGTTCTTGCTAAAATACTTTGCTCTGAATATGACGGCAGAGTGCACGGCCGTAGTAAAATATACATATGATTCTGCTTGCCCTGCTTCATAGCACTTTCTTTAATATTAGCCATATTAATAGGACACATTTTGTTAACATCAGGAAAAAAATATTTTGGCCCTTGTTATGATGGATTTCTGAACTGTGACCTGGTGGGCAGAGGTTCAGAAAGCCAGCATAGTTTCTTGGAACAGGGCAACCTCCTGGATAAGCCAGACCAATTAAGGTAGCATTGGTGGCAGTCAAGACTAGGTCTCAGGAGGGGTGAGGGTGACTGAAAGACCTCAATGAGCACACAGAGTAAAAGACACTACAAATCACTCTGTCAGGTGTAGATATATTAAAAATACATGTACATTTATTCAAGGTTTTGAAGTTCAACACAAAAGCTATTATCAACAGTAATACATCAAACCAACACAACACTACTATAACACATTTATAAACTACCTAGTGGCCTTAAGGGTTAATTCACAGAATGATTCCACAACCTGAAAGTAAAGGGAGCAAGCAGTGCAAATCTACTTTAGGCAGTTCTGCATTGATCAATTCCTAACTAAGCGCAGTCAAGTCCCTACGAAGAGTGGAGCCTAGTGCTCAAATGTACTTTCAAATGCTGGTGCACGCTATAGTGCAGGAGGGCGAAACCAGGGTCTCTTGGAGGGTCTGTCGCAGCTCAGGAATGTGGGCGAGGTCATGCAGAATAAGTTCCCCCTATTTGTGGAGGGTCTCCCCAAGAGGGCAGAACAGGTTCCAGAAGTTGGGAATAGGACGGTAGCTTGGGCTACCTGTGGGAAGGTGAGTGGCCCTCGGGGGACACTCGTGTGTAAGAATGGATGCACTACGGGCCACCGGTAAGGGTTGCAAGTACTCACCAACCACCCAGTGCACTCTGGAGCAAACTTCGTCAGTCAAGTCCATTTCGGTTGCAGGTTCAAATGCGGCAGTTGTGCGGCTCTGCAGTTTTCAGCAGCAAAGTTACTGCGATGATTCCCTGGTGGGACAGTGGCGATTCCTCTGCTCCTGGTGGATGGTTTAGGCCAGTTTCACTGTAGCAGGCTTCAGGGCACAGAGGGGCACTACAGCAAGGCACCTGCGAATTTCGCCACCACGGCTGGGCGACACAGTAACCGCAGGTACTCTGGTTTGTGCGCTCTCTCTTTATTGCAGACCTGGGAATGGCAAGTGTACGAAATTCGGTGCGAGCGTGCCGTGAACACAGAGCTTGCGATGTACCAAGATTGAAGGGTCTCCTCAAATGGCAGCGGTTTCAGAGCAAAGGTCCTGTGCAAGCTGATCAGCCCACTGGTTGGCCCAGGGACAATTCTGAAGAGGCTTACTTGCAGGTTTAGATGAAGGTGCCGTGAATAGCTGGTCCCACTATTCAAATGAGTCGAAGTGCTTTTGCAGACCTTCTGGTTCGATCAGATGCAGAGGGGTCCAGCGGGACAACAGCTGACCAGAGCGCAGGACCATGAATTACACTTGCCAGAGCAATATCTCTCTGCTGTTATGCTTGGTTTGTTTGTTTTATTTGCTTATATAGTACGCCAAACCCAAGGGTATTTGGGCGCATTACTTTAGTACATAGTTACATAATAGTAGTTACAAGATACAAAATGCGATACAGTATTATACAGGAAGATAGATACAAGAATATTGCAGGATTTACAATAGATTGCAAGGAAATATAATAACAATAATATAATAACAATATACAGTGTAATATACAGGAATATACAAATGCACCGATGGTGCAGGTGTCTGATCAAGTTAAGCTAAGGCAGAGGGAGCTCAGCTGGGTAGTCTGTCAGCAATCCTGTCAGAAGGTTGCTGGACAAGGAATCAATGGTCAGTGGAGGTAGAGTGATCAGTTTGAGAGTGAAAAAAGCCAAGTTTTTATTTTGTTCCAAAATGAGAGGAATACTGGGTCAATCCTAAATGCCGATGGGAGCTTGTTCCAATTCTTGGCTACAAGCACTGGGAAGCTGGAGCCCCCCCGGCTTTCGTGAGCTTGAATTTTGGAATGTTTAGACAATGAGCGTAGTTAGATCTGGTGGGTCTGGAGGATTCTTTTCTGGAGAATTTATTAGTAAGATACTTGGGTGCTGAGTTGTTGAGGCCCTTGTGGGTGATCATGAGCGTTCTGAAGGTAATCCTGTCTTGGATGGGGAGCCATTTGGCATTACCAGTTTGAGCAATGTGATTGGAACGAGGAATATTAAGAGCTGCTCGTAGAGCATTGTTTTGCATTACCTGTAACTTATGCAAGCTCTCTGACTAGTACCTAGATAGAGAGTGTTGCAATAGTCCAGTTTGGACATTATGAGGGCTTATTAGTTTGGTTGTGTAGGCCATGGAAGATGAGGTGGCGTTGATTTGTTTTTGGAGGGTTAGTGCCGAGTCTAAATAGAATCCTAGGGTCTTTGCTTCTTTGTCAAATTTGATGTGGTTACCATCGATAGTGCATGAAGAGTATTTCGGGCCTACTTTGTTGAGTCTTAATTTGGAACCAATGAGAAGGATCTCAGTTTTGTCGTTGTTGAGACAAAGGCCGTGATTGTCCATCCAAGCTTGAATTTTGCTGTACGTCATTTAAGAGTGAGGAGTCTGCATGGTAGTTGCCTGATAAGGTGATCAGTATTTGCGTATCATCCGCATAATTTGTGTATGAAACACCTTGATCATCTAGGTAGTCGAACAAGATCTTTGTAAAGATGTTGTAAAAGTTGGGGGAGATGCAGGAACCTTGTGATGGGAGAAGGGTCGACTGAGACAGAGGAAGAGAAGACCCTCATGGATCTGTCCGATAGGAAGGAGTTGACCCATGCAGCGGCCTTGCTGGAAAATGAGGCGGCTGTGGTGAGATGGTTGGTTAAGATGCTGTGGTTGACTAAATCGGAATGCAGCCGATAGATCCAGTAAGAGGAGTAGAGCGGGCTCGCCAGAATCTCTTGCTACGTCCATTTGGATTTTCAGATCCAAGAGGGCTGTTTCGGTCCCATGTCTTGGTCTGAATCCCAATTGTCTAAGGCCTAAGAGATTGTTGGACTTGAGCTGATTCTGGATTTGCATATATGCTGCCTTATCTAAGATTTTTAGTAAGAAAGGCACAGTGGTTATAGGCCTGTAATTAGTTGGAATATTGGGGTCAAGGTTAGGCTTCTTGATGAGTGGCATGACCCAGGCATCTTTTAAGTTTTTAGGTACTGTACATGAGGCAAAGGAGGCGTTTATGAAGGAAGAGATAAAAGTGACAAATTCTTTAGCTCCTACTTTTATGATGCAGGCTGGGCAGGGGTCTCCTTGGCACCTAGATGGCTTGAGGCTTTTAATTATAGATTCAACCTCCGATGGAGTGATAGGGGTAAATTCGAAGACTTTGTTTTGGGAGGTCGGTGTGGCGGATTGGGGATTCAGATTGGTCTATTTTGTATTAAGTATTTTAGGATTGGCTTGGTTGACAGGCTGATTCTTTTGGCTTCAATTTTTGATTGAAGTAGACATTTTGTTGAGAAAGGCTTTCTGGATGTTGGTGCACCAGAGGGTGTCTTTCTTGCAGGAGTCGGGGGGCGAGATAGGAGATTCCGTTTCTTTAAGGAT
The DNA here is from genome assembly GCF_040938575.1 of Ambystoma mexicanum. NCBI lineage: Eukaryota > Metazoa > Chordata > Amphibia > Caudata > Ambystomatidae > Ambystoma > Ambystoma mexicanum. The sequence goes on along the minus strand of NC_090929.1, from coordinate 176,870,086 downwards.
GGAAAAGAGCGCCTTAGTGCTAGATTTGGCATTGGAGATTCTAATGTTTTAATTCTCCTTTTTTGTTTCCAAAATGGCAGATTTGTAGATGGTGGAAGCTTTTGAAAATGTGTCTTTAATTGAAGGTTTTTTTTTCCAGGAGGCCTCTGCTTCTCTTTTAGCTTTGCGTAAGGTTTTCAACTCGGTGGTAAACCATTTGTTCAGGTGAGCTAGAGGTTTAGCTTTCCTTAGTTTGAGAGGGGCTAATTGATCCAAGGCGTTTAGTACGCTCTGGTTGTAGAGCTCTACCATTGAGGATCGTTCTGTGTCTGCGGGTGGTTGTTGTTGGATGATAGGTTGAATTAATGGCAGTAGGCATTCTAAAGAGATTAGACAATTTCTTGTTAAGGCTGGTGGGGCTTGGAAATCTTTAGGTGATGGATGTTTGGTGTCAGAGATTTCAAAGTTGATGACATTGTGGTAAGACCATGCGCATGGGGAGTTGGTAAGCATTTTGGTGTTACAGTTAAAGTCTGCGACCCAGTCCAAAATTCTACCTTTGTCATGAGTAGGGTCTGATATTTTAAGGAGAAACCAAGTTCTCAAATAATATTTTGGATGGCTAGTGCATTGGTGTTGAGGTTATCATAAAGGCCGAGATTCATGTCTCCTGGAAGGAGGATTTGTGAATTAGGTTTAGTGTTTTCAGTGAGTAGACTGGTTACAGGCGGTCTGTAGATGGTGTGGATGAGGAGTGTTCGGTCTGAGGAGAGCGGGAGTTTCACCGAGAGGAGTTCTCCCGAGAGGAGGGAGGGAGGTAGTGACACACTGTGATAGCTAATGAGTTCCTTGCAATGATGGTCACTCCTCCTTCTCTCTTGGTAGTTCGGTCTGATCTGAGGATGTTCTAGTCATCTGGGACTGCTAGTATAAGGATGGGACCAGCCGCTTGGTGGAGCCACGTTTCTGTGGTCGCCGGGAGTTTTAGTGGTAATCAAGTCTGAGATGTCTGAGGCGTGGGCAATTAGGGATCTTGCATTAATGAGAGCACCCTTGATAGTGGCGGCTTCAGGATGTGAGGAGGTGTTAGTTGTCTGGATTTGGGATGGAGGTGGAGTCGGGGTTTGATGGTCTTTAGCGGTGTAGCCGTTGAGCAGGTTTTTTTTGTAGTGTGTTTATGATTTTGTTTTGGTGTGAATGCCAAGTCTTATATGCCTACAGGCGGTAGGGCAAGGTATAATTGGTATATGTGCTGAGGCGAGCATATTAAAGGACGTGAAGGGTTAGCAGCTCAGTGATTGCATCAGGCTACTTGGATGAATTGGTACCGCTAATGGTGTGCATAGATAAGTTGGTATTAATGTACGGGTAAGGGACATTGGGCAGACATTAGGATGGGGACTTTCCCGAGTCGCCATGAGAAACGAAGGATACTAGGATATGTTACACTCTTAAGTGGCGAGTGCTGACACTGTGTAACCAGTATCAGGATAGTCTAGGTGCAGCGCTCGATCAAAACACGTGCCAGGTACTGTCAGGCTGAGAGTAGGGTATAGTCCTAGCACACAGTCTTGGATGGCTGGGTACGGTCCTAAGATGACAGATTGGGCTAGAGATGGGTGCAGCAATGATCAGCAATAACAAAGCAGGCTAGATACAGTTAATGCACATAGAAATGGTTGCAGCGATGATCAGCGAACACAAAGTAGGCTAGAAGCAGTTAATGCACATAACCGCCATGCAGTGCCAGCAATTTAGATGTAGGCTAAATACAGTTTGCACAAAGACCCAGTAAGAAATTGATGCAGGCTTGCGCGGTTTATGCATAATATAAGCAGAATTAAGGCAGGCTAGGTGCAGTTTATTCTCAGTTTATGCTCGGTCACAGTGGAATTGAGGTAAGCAGGTACAATTTACACACAATATGATTAATGCAGGCTAGGTGAAATTTAAACGCAATATAGGCTAAATGCAGTTTATGCCCCATGTCCGCAGAATTGATACGGACAGATACAGTTTACACATACTACCAGCGAGAAGTTAATGCAGGCTAGGTGCAGTTTAATACAATAGCTCATAGATGTATGGCAGGTTGCAAACAGGACACCGCTATATTGCGGGAAGACCTAGTCGGCAGGTTGGTAGTGGGCGTGCCAGCATAGAACAGCAGAGCTGTTTCAGATAGAGTGGCTCAGTATACCAACGTATATAGATGGGCAGTGTATTAGATACAGTGTAGGGTGAGCATGATGTCAATACGGAAAGTGTTTGCCAGTGAATTAGGACTTGGGCAAACCGTGGATTAGGCTATGATTGGCGTGGCGGGAGTGCCGCGATAGGCAGAAAAAGGCACTCGTAGAGGCTGGTTAGAATGCCAGGTAGGATTGTACAGTGCAATCATGCGCACGCAAGGATATCTGACCATAACTTGCAGTGGGCATCCATGAGAGTGAGTTGTAAGTTGTCCTTTGGCAACGATCAAGGTGCCAAACTCGCAACTTGATCGAGTGATTGAACGTATGGACAAGCGCTGTGCAAGATCGATTAATGCTTGGGAGTTGTTGGTAGATTGGCCTCAATATTGACTGAAAGCTGGAGGTTAAGTCAGTTAGCGCTTAGTGGGCTCAATCAGCAAAGAGGTCAGTCGGCGAATATAGTTTCATAACGATTGGAATAAATACTTTCAAGTGTGAGAAGTATAGGACTGGCTTCTTACCTCACGCCAGATGCTTGAGATTTGGGCATAGTGGAAGTGCCCACGGCTCTACGGCAACGACAGGCAAAGCCTTAAGAGGGTGCCTTCAGAGGAAGGCCGGCTTGTGCCTTCCAGCGGCACCGAGCTGGAGATGTAGGGCTGAGGGCCAATCGGAATGCAAGGCTCCTTTAGCACTGTTGCTTGGCACATAGATTAGAGTGAATCGAGGGCTCTTTATATATGTATAGGCCAATGAGCAGTAGGTGCCTGGTTTGGATGGTGGTCCTGTTTATGGTTCAAAATACAGAGCATAGACTCGATTACTGAAATACCTTACAAAATGTAATTTCAAATTTGTCCCTTTGCCTTATTTGTGCATATCTTTAAATGTTTGTTTATGTTGCAGAGCGCGGTCGGTCTCTGGGCCTTTTTCTATTTGCAGCGAGCATGATGAGTGGCATGCGTTTCCTCGCTATTCTGTGTTTGGAGAAGTTCCACTGGCCAGGCGTACACTGGCCTCTGTGCTTTAGGAGCGTGTTTCTTTGCATTTTGTCATTGCACAGTACCTGTGGCTTGGCAGACATATAGAAAGATGATGCATAGTCGATCCGATGGGGGTGCACCAAGAGGTTGGGTGGGGGCCCAACACGAGCAGTCACCCCACCTTAGCTTGACACCAAGTGCAATAGAAACAGTTGGCTATTAGCAGGATTCGTAGAGTGCGGAATTGGGTGAAGAGGAGATTAGAAGGGAGAAAGGAAGAATAGGAATAGAGCGGGTCATGATGTTGAAAAGAAACCAAGAAATGTTAACATGAGATGTATGAGGACTAGACAGAGTAAAACAAGGACCAGAAAAGTACAGAGGGAGAAGACTGAAGCACCTGGCAGAGCCTCCAAGTTACTGGCAATCATGCTGAGGGTCCTCCACAGTGTAATCTTACCTGCACCAGTATTGTCAACTGGCATTCAGCAGCTTCCGATCAGCTATCTGGCTGAGGTGTTGGATAGATCACCTGGATGGACTCTGCTCTCACATGGGCGAGCCCTGGATGGTTCCTTGAAACCCACATAAGCCAGATCCTGAACTCTGGCTGACAAACTGGGACTACTCACTGTTTTGTGCCTTAGTCTGTGCGAAACATGGCAACATGCACGGGTTTGATCTAACCTGATTGTTGTCAGGTAGGCATGGGAAGGAGCCGTGCATAGAAAGTAGTTGACATGGATGTAGCCTTATAAGGGCATTTCCTGACTATATGTATATCTGTTGTAATGCATGTCTATATAACTTGATTGGAAGAACAGTTCATTTATATTTGATACTCCTCATTGCTACATTTTATCAAAAAGTGCAAATTATGATTTTTGAAGGCAGCGATGGTGTGCTTTGACATCTGTGTTTTTTCTTTTCATTTCTTGCCCTTGAACAGCTGGAGCCAGAGGTCGATATGTTGATGTCCTGAACCCAAGTGGCACAAGATCTGGAAGTTCCATTCCTCCACCTGCAGACTTGTTTGCCCCTCTGGCACCAATGTCGATTCCAACCAACCTATTTGTACCGAATGCAGGTTGGTAATCAATAAAGGCAATGCAAGTATGGAGGCGCAGAGCATCAACAATGGAGCCCGCAAGCTTGCTGACCACTTATCTGCTGGCCTAGCGTAGCCCTTAGTTGCGTGGCATATGTGTAGTCCAAACCCCTGAAACAGATAAAAGAAATGGTTATTGAGATTTGATCCCGAGTCTGCTCATTTTTAGCTCTCCTTTTCAAGTACCCAAAGTGCTCTCAGCCTCCCCATTTCCCCCTGCCCAACAAAACCAACAGACCAGGCCCTTTGCATTCAAAGTAGTTTACAGCCTATATTATGACCGTGTGGGACTAATTCCCAGTGGCTGGGTACTGTGTGTGAAAATAAGCCCCAACCCATTGAGAAGTGCTTTAGGGGTTTTCATTTTATCTTTAACAGGAACTACTAACTTTATTCCCACGGTAGTCTTTTAGTTTCTGCGTTCATCTCCTATAGAGTCCACTGTAACCTCCAGATGCACATCATCCACCTTCCACCCAACTCCCTCTTCTCATGTGGCATACACCCAAGCCTCCCTGCAGTTCATGTCACCCCATCTCCTCTCCCATATGTCACCCTACCATGCACCTCCCTCGATCATCCTTTGCCCCACTTTATATCCACCCCAAACCGCTCTCTCCAGGTCAGCCTGCTGCCTCCTGCCACGTTGGAAATTTTGCATGCTCTAAACCAGACGGGCCTGCTTTTCAGGCAAAATTGGTAATTAGCGTTCTGAAGCCTACGGGTGTGTGGCGCTCAACAAATAATTAAATAATTTCCCCAAACGTGGCCCTGAAGCTATTCTGTCTGGTAGGACTCTTTTAAAACTGATATTTGCTATTAAAAAAAAAGTAATTGTTCATCATGAGTGAGTTCCATTTCAAATAAATGATCTAGAAGAGGGAACAATACAAGATTGTCGCATCAGTGTTATTTTGTTACCATGTAATGCTATGCAATACAATATTGCTTTATGTATATCTCCTGAATGTTGCATTAGATGGAAACAATCCCTTCCATTCCGACCTTAAGCAAATCCTCAACCTTTTTTTCTATAATCATAAACCCTCTTTAAAAATGAAGTGCCAAGAAAGAGTTTGGCACCGTGTTAGTCCCGCTTTAAAATGAAACAAAATCCATATTTAAAAAAAATGTATTAACCGGTTTACATTGCATCTGAAATCCCAAACTCAGAATGCAAAGATTAGCACAAGCCACATTGGTCTACAAGCCACAGTACACTATTCTGGATGACACAAACTACCTTTTATCCTATTGCCTCACCCCGACTTCACCCTTCATTGGCCTGCTGGAATCCCATGCCATCATTCATGTAATGGTTTCAACAGATCTGAACACTGCATAACGACACTCTGCTTGCTAAGCACTTAAAATAATAGTCTTTCCGTATAACGGGATCAGTGTGAATTCTCCATCTCCCCATGATCACTCTGTCCGGGTTACACCGGGTCCATCCTGCCCCACCCCCTCCAATTCAGTATTGGAAACTTCCCTGGTGGACAAAAAACTGCGAACCGGACCCCATATATCTCCTGATCGAGAGGTCCTTGGCAGCAACTTACAATAATAATGCTCCACATCACACCACCATGCCAGGTCCCGCAGCCACGTATCCACCGTCGGTGCCACAGGGCTAGACCATAGCCGCAGAATACATCTAGCAGCCAGAATCATACAAATCGATACGTTTCATCCAACCCATGGAAAGTCCAGGAAGCCATCCAAACAAGACAGCAAGCGATCTCCAGGGACACTGCGTGGTACACCATTTGTCTCGTTTATTCTGCTAGAAGCAGCCAAAAAGGCATCAGTATTGCAAAATCCCATAGAGCATGGATTAATCCATCATCATCCCTCTTACAGCGACAGCACTTGGCATTTGCAGCACTATCACATTTCTTATGTACCAGTGGAGACAGATGGGCCCGATGAAGAATTTTAAACTGTATCCCCTCAAATCTTGCACTGATCGCCATTTTCTTGGTGTACATACACATATATCGCCATTGAGTATCCTCCAGATCCGACCCCATATCACTTGGCAGTTTCCGATCTGCATGTTAATGCTCCCCTAGGAACCAAGCTACAATAATCGTGCTCCACATCACATGATGCGATAGATAGAAACCACTCTGCCAGCATTCACATAGTTAACCAGGTACTTCAACAGCATGTTCGTCTGCGGCTCCGTTGGGAACCCCGCGGACCTTGCTCTAAAAGCTTCACGCAGCCTAAAGAATTGGAACGCGAGTTCAAACTGCTGCCCAACCCCCCTCCTCCCCAGTTTGCCCTTTACCAGTTTCCAGGTCACAAAAGTCCCACCCACCTAAAAATCATAATTATACCCAGACCCGACCACTCCCTTCTAATGACCCTGTCACATTTCGGGGCGATACATTGGATATCCCACGCTGCTAACTCTGGAGTATGCAGGCACTCTACTCGCAGTTTCGAACACAGACAGTGCCATGTGTGGACAATGCAGAAAACCGGGTCCAACAAGCATCTGTCCGATACCGTCGTAGACACCAAGGTGCCCTGCAAAGAATAAGGCTTAACTGATTGACTTTCCACACGCACATGAGGGTATGGCTGTGAACTAGGCATCCAGTACGACACAGAGGAGCCCTAGACCGCCAAGTAATAGAGCTCCATGTCGGGTACATTCAAGCCCCTCTGTTCCCAAGAGCCGGTTAGTACCTCCCACTGAATCTTAGGGGGCCTTTGGCCCCACACTAACTTGATTAGCAGTGTCTGCAAGTCCTTAAAGAACTGAGACCCAGGACAGACCGGGATGTGGAGAAAACAATACAACAATTTAGGGAGATCACCATTTTAATAACAGCCACCTTCCCCATAAGAGAGATGGTCAGTGCAGCCCCCCTCTCTGTCTTACTCCGCAATAGCTCCAGGTAAGCCCTGTGATTATCCCTTAAGAGTTGTGGCGGAGTGCTGCTAATCTCCACTCCTAACTATTTAACATGTAGCTGTTCCTGGCGGAATCCCTCCAATCCAGTCTGTCACCTGGTTGCCTCATTCAAGGGAAACAGTATAGATCTGGACCAATAAACCCGCAGACCAGATATATCAACAAAAGCTTCAACGTCCTACGACCAGGGTTTCATATTCCTCTCAAGATCCTTCACATATAGAATCCCATCATTGGCATAAAAGGAAATAGGCTCCCTGACACCCCACCCAGCGCTAGACCTCTATGCCTATGAAACAACCATAACCGAACTGCCAACAACTCCATAGCAATCAAAACAGCAGCAGGGACAACAGGCACGGCTGCCGTGTCTGATGCCCCAATGGAAATGATGCCAAACGGTTACCGAAAAGCCCAATCTGTGCCATCCCTCCCGAATAAAAGACCTTAACACGCTCAATGTATTGAGGCGGAAGCCCAATCCTCCCCACTATCGCAAACAAGGGTTTATAGTGATAATCTCGAAAGCAAAAATGTCAAGTCATTTTTGCGAAAAAATGTCGAAAAATAAAAAATCTAATTTCTTTTTAACTGTTTTTTATTCGAAATGGGGGGTTCCCCCACCCCCCCTTTTTGTAATCTTTTTTTTTACTCACGAAACCCCCCCAAAAAAATATAAATAAAAAAATAGATAATTCGATTTTTTTCTTTTTTGACATTGTTTCGACATTGTCATTTGACCTTTTGTTTTCGAAATGATGACCGACCACCGCAAACAAGTACTCCCACGCTACTGAGTCGAAAGCCTTTTGCATGTCCAATAAATCCCCAACCGCCTGCACCTCTGGGTCTATTTGCGCTAGCACTGCGAACAACCTCTGCCAATTCAAGGCTGTACTGCGTCCAGGGATAAACCCTGACTGGTTGAGGTGCCCAACAGATGAAATTTATGGAATCAGCCTGTCAGTAAGTATTTTTGCAAATATTTTCGTATCCAGATTAAGAAGATCAGCGCAACGGGTCCTTGACTGCAGAGTGATAAACCCCTCCCGCATCGTCTGGGGCAACGCGCCAACCTGTAGCACCTCCTGCCACACCTGAAGAAAATACTGTGCCATATTCGTCCCAAATTATTTATCAAACTCTCTGATTTCCGTTAGAGACTGGGGCCTTAGAGGTCAGCAACGCTCTAATCGCCTTCAAAATATCTTCAACCGAAATGCGGGCCCCCAATACCTCCTTGCCAACCTCTTCTATGCAAGCTATTCTGGCGTCCACCACAAAGGTCCGCATAAGATCTGAATCTACCCATCCCCGGGCCGCATATAAATTCTCATAGAACCCCTTGAATTCCTCCAGGATAACCTGGGGCTACGAAACCAGCATGCCGTTTCTCCACCTCAGTACAGGTATATCCGTTTGACCCCTTTCCCCTCTCACCAGCCTGGCCAAATATCACCCAGACCTACCATCCTCCTCATAACAACATGCAAGCTCTGGTGCTGCCAAAAACCTCACCTCCCTCTCCGCCTCAGCCCAAAACTGGTCAATCGCTTCCCTTGTTGTGGCCAAGCCATCTCATGTCCCACCGTCCATGCCCCGAGACTGTAGGTCCTTCAGTTCAGCTTCTAGGCCTGCCAGTAGTTTCCTAATGGCTTTAAAAACCCCATTCTCTAGCAACATACAGCGCTCCCGCTAGAAGACCTTAAAGGTTCCCCACAGTAGCCCGCATACCGACTTCTCAGTTCTTATGTTATTTGACATTTGTATAGTGCCTTTTACCTTTGTTATGATTCCAAAGCGTTGTGGCTTGCACGCCCTCGGGACCGCAGCCCAGGTCAGAGAGAGTAGTGTAGTACAACAGGCTTGGTTGCACTCTGTATGTGTGTGCAATAGGTGGTGTGTAGCTTTTACAATTTGACCAAATTCTGGGGGTTGTTTTTTTTTTGGACAAAAATGCAGGGGGAGACTCCACGCAGCACCCCCCCACAGTTCCCTTTACCTTAACCTATTCCCTTACCCCTCCCTATATATTTATTAATTTAATTTGACCGAAAAACAATCAAAACAATTCGGTCAAATGGAAAAGGTCAAATGCTTTTCAATCAAGTATGCTAATACCTATGAAATGCTGAATTAAGAATTGTTTATTTATAATGTAACTGTGGAATGAAGCTGTAACAATTTCACCAATAAATATATTTAATTTTTAAAAAGTATGTTAATACCTTTGAGAACGATGTTGTGTATGCAGCTAGGCCTATTTCGAGGGGTATAGGTGTTTTCTAAAGACTGTTGAGGTGAATGTGGAGGTGTGTAAGTATGTGTGCAGCTACGCCAAATTAATTGAGGGGTGTAGCTGCATTCTGTTATTTATTTTTTTTGGTGCAGCGGCACGAGTAAGCATAGTGGTGTGTTTGAGTGTGTGTGTTTTCCAACCATGTTCCTGTTCAGCTTCCAGTGCCTGTCGACGGTGTGGTATCTCCCGGTTTCTTGGTGGGTGAGATTGTTTTGGCGACGACTGATGGTTGGTGACAGGGAGATTTGTCCCAAAACTCATGTTGCTGTATAAGTGAAAGCAACGTCGTTGGTCGGCATTTTTGCTAAATAGAATCCCTGATGAGTAGTTCTACTAAGGTATTCCCAGATAGTTGGGATTAGCAAAGAATAAGTGCTAGAAAGTGCCTTGCTACGTGTTTCTCTAGAGGGATTTCCAGATGTGTAGGATTAGCAAGTAAAGGCTTTTTCTGTATTATTAGCGTAGTGCATATTTGCAAGGCAATGATCAAGTTCAGGAGTGCTGTTGGTGCTTGGGTTGCTAGTTCTGCTAGATAGGTTACTGGTGGGTAGTTCTGCTATATACATTCAATGGTAGGCGTGATTAGTAGATTAACTGCTAGATGACCCCCCAGTATTTAGTTCTGCTCTTGGATTTCCAGGTGCGTAGAATTAGTAGGCAAGTGCCTTCTTGGGCCGATTGGTAGTGCATAATTGCATAGCCTTGATCAAGCTCATGAGTGTTATTGGTGCTTGGGTTACGAGTCTAGCCCAATTGCCCCTGTTTAATGACGATAGGTAGCTTTAGGCCTCGGAGCATACGAAATTCCTGCGGATGAGGTGATGAATAAATTCAGTCAGGTACAGAATTCGGTCAGGGTGCCGCTACGAGTGGAGATTAGATATCGTCAGGCCTGATGATCTATCACAGGGTCCGTTATAAGCGGGGTACCACGCCAGGTGTTGGTCGTGGTAGGTCGGGTAGTTCACTGCATTCCTTTGTGTGTTCTAGGTGAAGAGCCAGGTTTTGAGTGCCTTACGGAAGGCCATGTAGTCTTTGCTGTGTCTGATGCAGAGAGGCAGTGAATTCCACAAAGTTGGGTCTAGGGTTGAGTAGACTGGGCCCGATTTGTGCACCGCTCGGTGGGCAATGCATATAAATTTGAAGGTGCCCCTGCGTCCAATTGGGAGCCAGTATAGGGTGCGGAGAGCCAGTGAGATGTGGTTTGCATAGTCAAGTCTGGATATGAGAGTGGACATAATTGCAGCCAGTCTGTTCGGGTAGGTATGGTAAGGGACGATACGCTTCAGGAGCCTAAGGTGGAAATTACAGGCTTTGGATGTATTGTTGATGTGGTGAGACAGTTAGGTCAGAGTCCATTGTGCAGCCAAGGTTTTTTACAGTGGTGGTGGTCGCGGGGGGAGGCAGAGTGAAGGAGGCCAGGGAGTCGGATGGGGGAATAGAGTAGATTTTCTGCATAACATGGTTTCCGTTTTACCTGGGTTCAGAAGGAGATGATTAGTCATCCAGCGGTAACTGTCTGAGAGACCTGCTGCTAGGTCAGGAATGGGGATAGGTGGTCGATTTAGGAATTCTCAGGATGGTTTGTGTGTCATACGCATAGTTATTGCACGGGAGGTTGTGTGAGCGGATGATCCTGGGGAGGAGAGGGTCAGGTAAAGGTTGAAGAGAAAGGGAGAGAGGCAGGTGCCTTGAGGTACTCCAGTGTTTACTGGTTTTGCTGCGGAGAGGAAAGGGGGAGATGGATGATTTGCTGTCTATTAGAGTGAAACGAGGCGATGCAGGAGAGAGCTGAATCATATATTCCTAAGGAGTGCAGTCTGTCAAGGAGGATCATGTGGTTGATGGTGTCAAGCGCTGCCGAAGATCATGAAGAATTAGAGCTGTGCATCCTTCTGAGTCTGCTGTCACTTTGAGGTCATCCCAGGTGGAGATAATCGTGGTTTCTGTTCCGTGGTGCGGACGGTAGCCTGATTGCACATGGTCTAGGAGATTGTTAGATTCCACAAAGCCATTGAGCTGTGATCAAGCATTGCGGTCCATGAGTTTTGCCAGGAATCTGGTGTTGAAGATTGGCCTGTAGGGTTCCATGTGTTAATATCCCTGCAAAAATATCGCCATATTTTTGGGCCGACATTAAGGCATAGAACCTGCGGGGGACACCGCAACCACCAGATTTATTTGTAAAGGAGCGGGGGCACCCCCGCAACCCCTGCTCCCAAAACCCCAAAAATGATCCCTCCCACCCCCAAAATATCACCTATGGCGGTTCCAGACGACCAAATATATGGTGATATTTTTGGTGGGGATAATATGTAGTGATATGGCCTGTAGTTGATTGGTAGTAGAGGGTCAAGAGATGCTTTGACATGCACATTTTTTAAGGAGTCTGGGAAGTTGCCGGAGGTGTGAGCCCTTCATTTAGGATGGACCTCGCCAGTTCTCCTGCACAGGTGAAGGCGAAGACTTGGTTGAGGAGAGAGGAGACCAGGGTCAAGGGGTGAGCCGGAGGGTCGGCTGGTAGATAGTAGTTTTGCTAACTCCTCGCTCGGGTTGAAGGAGCAGAAAGAAGGGTTCTCTGGAGTAGTAGGGGCGAGGTTGGGTCTGGTAGAGAGGGTGGACAAGAGGGAGAGTTTGGCATTGATGGTGGCCATCCTGTCTAGGGCTGTTTTGTGGAAGTGTTAAGACTGGGAATTGCAAAGCAATTGTGAGGAGGCAGTCTGGGCTGTGGTGCATGGCGGGTTCAGGAATTCAGCGATTATCTGGTGGCACTCTTTGCTGCCGCTCCGGCAGTTCAGGATCCTTGTGTTATAATATGCTTTTTTTGGTCTTTTGGATCTCTGATTTGTAGTGTCTGTGGTGGTGGGCGAGTACAAATTTGCTCTGCAGGGTCTTGAAAAAGGAAGAAATAATCTTGCACTTTTCGCCTCGGTACACCACATCCAACAGCGCCTGCCCCTTGAAACGCCAATGCGGTCTACAGATCACTAAGTCCAGCAAGCGTTCTTGGGAGCATCGAGCAGCAACTCGTAACATGAATGCAGTCCTGTCCCACTAAGATATAATCCATTTGTGATCGCATGTCATGGACCGAGGAGTTAAATGAACAATCTGGTTGAGCCAGGTGCATTATTCGTCAAAGTTCAAGCAAGCCGAGGTCCTCCAACCCCCCTATGTATAGCCCTAGCAGCCAATAACTGCGTCCGTGCCCTGGGCGACGACCTGTCCAACTCTGAATGCAATATGTTAAAATCGCCTGCTATGATCCACTGTGTATCCAAATACCCCAAGCACTTAAGCCAGAGAGATTTGTAAAACCCAGGGCCATTCATGTTTGGAGCAAATACATTGACGAATGTGACCTTGTGCCACACCAGGACCCCAGAAACAATCGCCCACCAACCCTCTGGATCACTTTCCGAACTCGGAGACCTAGACCTCAATGACTTATGAATGACTATTAGCACTCCGCACAAGTATGAGGAGTATGCAGCGTAAGCACAAGCATCCCCCCATGGTTTAGCAAACACCTCATTCATCCACCCCACCGAGTAAGTTTCTTGAAGCATGAGAATTTAATCTCCATGCCGCTCCCCATATGCCAGTACCTTACACATTTTTAGCATGATTAAGGGCCCTCGCATTCCAGCTGAGGCGGGTACATCACTCATGCTTCGCCCCGCTAGTCACCATATCAGTCGCACTCATAGGACCATTTGCCTTACATTATGACTTGTGAACCACATCCAACTAGCCCAGCGGGGCGCAGAACAATGTGAATTGTAGTCTGGAAAACAGAGATAGGCTCAAGGGAAATCCCCTCATGCCCAGAAACGGAGGATTCCAGAAATGTGACAATTGCTGCTTTATTTAGTCCAATCATGGATGTACACACGGATTCCACAGCTCCAAATGTACTCTCAGCTCATTACAGGCGGGCAGTGAGTTTTTAAGCTGCTGTGACCTCACAACCAAAAGATGCATTCCTTGTTCTTAGGCGAAATGGGATTAGATGAACAGTATGGGCATAATTATAGTCTATAGGGGACAGATAATCTGATTGGTCTGGCTAAATCTGGTAGCTCCACCTGGCACCACCCCCCAGTTCAGTGCAAGCCATGTCAGTTTAGGAAATTTACCAGCGTGTGAGCAAAAATGATGGGCGGGGAAGGTGAGCTCAGAGCGCCACCTGCTTCCCACTATTGTTTCACCCCTCTGACTTACCAGACCTTAAGCAAAGACACTCCATTCTCCATCTTCATGTTGTGTTGCATTTTTTTCATCTTCTGTCTTCAATTTGATGGGAACGATCTTATCTGTCTGAATTGGCTTTGTTTCCCAGCTCCAGGTCACGTGTTCATGGAACCGTAAAATTGATGGTCTCTGCTGGCATTTATGAGGGATTTCAGCCTTTTTGTCCTTGCAGGTGCTGTATCTTTTCAGCTGACTCAAGCCCTCTTCCCCAGTATCCTTGGTAGGGCTGGACATGCTGCCAAGCCCGCCTCGCATCTCTCAGAAATGTCAGTGTAGCAGGCCTCAGCCCAGTGTTTTGAGCTTTCCCAATTCTTTTCAATGCAGCTGTGGTTTCCATTTAGCTGATAATCGCTTTTTCGGTGTGAACAAGCAGTTCATGTGTGTTGTTTTGCACCTGGCTAATGTCTCTGCAGGGGTGTTCAGCCATGTCACCTTTTCACGATTACTTTGGTGATATCATCTGGGTATGGTCTGTGGGGCTGTTTCAGTGGGTGGCATCCATCATCTTGGGGGTATGCTGGGGGGGTGAGTTTGAGACACCCTCTGGTCCAGTCACCCAGCCTGGTCCGCAGTCTCAAAGCCCCTCCCCACTGATGGGTGTCTTGCTTTCTCACACCTTCGTCACCCCCCTTCAGCTCCTTCTGGGTTGATTTGTGTTCCAGGTCATTTCCTCTTCTTCATTCTGCTCAGCTTGAGCGCCGCCTTCTTCCCCTGCTTGGCGTCCAGTTCGAGGCATCCATTCACATCTCTCTCTTGCTGGGGCACCATGAAGGCTGGTGTGCTCGATGGCGTTATGGCACATTTTCTTTGTACTGAGACACAGCCATCTCTCCCTCCTAAAATGAGCCTGGCAGCTCTTTCCATGCTATCCACATTCTCAGGTGGTACAGCCTTATACTAAGAGTGGCGTTTTTGTACTGCCTCAGATATGGTTTTATGAAGCCCTTAGTTGAACTTTAGAAAAACTGTGCTAACAAGTTAAACCAATAGTGTCCCTGATTGGAAAACTACTGGCTGTTTGAATGGTGCAGATCCTTCGCATTGGTGGACTTACTTCCTTGCTGGATTTTGAAGAGCACTCCTGCAGCCATTTATTCAGATCGGCGTGGAAGCCAAGAATCCCTCATAAACTAACAACCAACAGAAGTTCTGAAGAAGACTCCTGAAGAGGCCTGGCATCCCTTCCTGCATCTGGGCTGCACTATTTGATTACCGAAGACCCTGAGCAGTGCCTCACTCCTTGGACTATTTGGGACCAACTATCCTTTATGCCTTTGAAAGTGTCCCTGGAGCCCCCGGTGGACTGACCAGCTCTCTCGTGGGCTACCTCACCAGAAGCCTCACCATTCTGCAGTTGCACCCAGATTTTCTTTGACTGGATGGACGCCTGCCATGGTCTGTGCTTTGGCCCTCACTGAAACTCGCCTTCCCCCATCCTATGAAGTGTCCTAAAGAGGCCTGCATCAGTGAATCTTGCATTTCTTTATCGCCAGACGTTGCATATTGCATATAGACCTGACCACCCGTAGCTCCTGTACACCTCTCACTAGAACCAACAATGGGAAATCCATCCCCCAGAGACCCCAAGTCGACCGATCAATTCATCTGGGAAAATAGGAGTCTGGGATGGGGGAGTAGGGTAAGTAAATGCAGAGCATTTGTCGGCCTGCCCCGACCCCCAGCTCTCTGTAGGATAACATTGGAATCAGTCCCTTTACCCTAATCTCCCATTCCATTGCCTTTTGTTTGTCGGACCTGGGTAGCATTTTCAGACCGATGAGAACACTTGTGCATAGGCGCGTTATAAATGCCATATCATATCCTTACACAATTTACTTACTACTAACCTTGTTAAATATCTTCTTTGAACAATCACCAACACAAGTAACATAGGAACTTAACTACAGGAGACTATATTCTGGGAAGAAGCATTGTGGCTTGTGTGACTTTTGGGCAAAAGGGCCCATTCTGCTTAGGGATTGAACTTCTGAAGTTAGGAGAATTCACTTGTGACTTGGGTCCAGCTTTACTGCATTAATATACTCACCACCTGTTTTAATGAAGTTATTTGAATGCCTATTAAGAACAAATGGTGAATGTGCATATGTTTTGAGTATTGTGCGCGATCACCTGCTAATTTAATTCATTGTGTGCTTCACTGTGTGGACTCACTGTGGACCCCTGACTCCACTGTCACACTCCTGAGAATAACATTGATTGCTCTCCACGTTTAGCTCGATTGGGTTTTGGCTAACCTTAAGAGGCCTCCCCGTTCACTATAGCTAGGGTGGCCTCTTAAAATCTGTCCACCTGGCCAGATTCTAGAAATGATCTTAACAAATTGGTGTCAGCGACGGAATAAGGTCTTGCGTACCCCAGTGTTGTTAACTTATGTAGTACTATAATTCTATTTGCTAAAAACACTGTGATTTGAAATTAATAGGCTTTATATCCGTTGCCTACTCTTATTAGATATAGAAGCATTTACGATGACCACTCTTGCTGCTCTCAAAATAGAAAATGTGAAAAAGTGATGTCTAAATAGAGGATTGCCATCCTCTGGTTTAAAGGCTGATCTTATACAGAAATGATTAGAGCATCAGGAATCTAGAACTGTCCCTTTACCAGTTATTGATGCAGTGAATGTTGGGGCAGGTCAGTAGCAATGGGCTTGTAGTTACTGCACTATTGGAAACGCAGAGGAAGAGGAGGTGTCTTCTCATGTTTCTTTGTCAACCTCAGAAGCTGAGCCTTGTATGAGGTACAGAAGGAAAAGCTTAGACTCTGAGTAGTAGTGGGCGTTTAACATGGCTGAGCCGCAGTTTGACAGGATAGAGAAACAAAAAGACTGAGAACACCACCTGGAGTTGCACAGATTTCAAGGGTTTCTGGGCTCCTCCAGAGGCTCCGAGTGGGGTTCTTGGTCCTCTTCTCATCCAGGGTAACAAGTTTCCATCTTTGTTTCTCTCCCCTTTAGTGGTTTTCGTCTTGCTCCTGATCTCATTAACACAGTTCTGGTTTATCAGATTATTTTCACTTTTTTGCATTAGTACTGGGACGAGTTT
Organism: Ambystoma mexicanum; assembly: GCF_040938575.1. NCBI lineage: Eukaryota > Metazoa > Chordata > Amphibia > Caudata > Ambystomatidae > Ambystoma > Ambystoma mexicanum. Next base: position 176,853,274 of record NC_090929.1, on the reverse strand, counting down.
AACTTGTGAGTCCCTCGTGCCCTTCCAGTATTCCTGTTCCTCGTATTACCATCTGTTTTCAGGGGCAACAGCGTTGGTACCAGTAGGACGTTGGACTCTCTCTCGCTTTCTTCGTAGCTCTGCGGCTTACTTTCTGCTGCGTTTCTCCTACTGCGTCCCGCTCTTGCGTTCTGAATAGCGCTGGTGCCATTCCTTCCACCCACTGGTGGTGTCAGTATTGTATGGGCGGGCTGCCTACCACAAATGCTTTGTGTTCACGCCACCACTGAACTCTGTTCCACCATATTTGAATTTGCTCTACTTTCACACGCTGGTTCCCCAGCGTTTCTTACTCCGCGTCAGAGCTCTTCTTGTTTAGACGGGCTCTGCGTTCTGTGACAGCCTGCCTCTTTCTGCTCTGCTACATACAGGGGGCTTCCCCTGATTCTGTCTCACAGCTTTTGACCTTTCTCTCTGGTCCGATGGCCTACCATCTCTTTTCAGTATCCTCGAGAGAGACCATTGGAGACTTTGATTTAAAAGGATGGCCTCAGTTTCTTTTCGTTGCTAATGTAGGTTCACTTTATCTTCATGAAATGAGTAATATTCCGATGTATTTTAACACAAGTCCATATACGCCATCACTTGGAGAGCATCAGGAGTTCTTGTCCCCAAAGGTGGAGTCTCTCCCAGTGATGTCCCACTTGCCTTGACGCTAGGGGGCGTGTTGCAGAGCGGGCTCACCTCCCTAGCCTCAAAGGGTGGGGCTCCCCTTCGGGAGAAGGGACGAATTCCCCCAATTCATCTCACAGGCCACCCTAGTTATAGTGAACGGGGAACTCTGAGAGATTAGCCAACCCCAATCAAGGTACGTTTGGAGAGTGGTCAAGGCTCATGGGTCCACAATGAGTCCACACAGTGAAGCACACAATTCAATTTAGATAGGTAAGTACAAACATACTCCATTTATTATAGACCCGAAAACACAAGCTAGATAAATGAATCTAGCAGGCATTAATATCACACAATACTCAGTTATCAAACATATATACAGCACCTTAGGTTTTTAGGAATGCATACAATAAGGTAGTTGACTAAAAGAAGGTAACTAGTCAAACAGTAGAATGAAATGAGTTCACAAGAATGTAAATTCAATCCCTATGATGTATGGGGCCCTATGCTCAAAAGTCACAAAGCTTCTTAGGAGAGGGGACAGATGTAGGAAGAGTTATTGCGATGATGAAAAAGGTTCCAGAAGATACTTAAACAATGTAACTGGTAAGTAAAATTATGTTCCTATCTTTCAGATATAGCTTTTAGATCCAACTATCAAAAAGCAATGGAATGGAATAACCAGAGTTTATTTTAAGGGGAACAGGGAGATTTTCCCATTTGACTAGGCAGGTTGACTGGGTGGGTGTTTGCTGGAGGTAGGTTTTCCCACTATTGCATCCAGTAGAAGATATCTAGGAGCTGCCGGTGCAAGGATTCTTCCAGTCAGTTCCAGGAGCAGAGTGCAACCCTTTGTGAACAGGATACTTGTCTCCAACCCTGATCTGAAGAAATGGCGGCAGGAGTCATTCTTATACTAAATCCTGTCTGGAAGCAAGTCCAAGTCCACCAATGGTAAGGATCTACACCATTCAAGCAGCCAGCAGTGGTCCACTCATGCCCCACAGCCACCACGGATGTGGAGTGGGGACCAGGCAGTCCCACCAACACTTTCTGGGAGAGAGACACGTACTTGCACGCACGCACGCACTCACTCACTCACACACACTCTCGGGTGCATGACCTGGCAAGGCAGGAAGAGAATGTCATACACCAATATGGCCAAAGAACAAGCAAGCAATCTTGTGGCACAGCCATTTTAGGGTGCTATCCACGTTTAATAGCCATACGTGGTAAACCCGAATGTGCACACTAAAAATAATGCAAAAATTGTAATAATGTATCTGCTGCCACCAGCTTATCGACACATATAAATAACCAAAAATCACAAATGTAAAAGACTAGGGTGATACAAAAGTATCCCTGCTGCACTGCATTGTTTGCACTATTAAATAGTTAGCCAAAAATATACAAAGACAAAAGGGAAACATATCAGTAGCCCCATGACAAAATGAGCGAAAGGCCAGGGGAGTGAAGCTGAAGGCTTCTCTTCCCTGTAAAGAGTGAGGACTGGTTAAAAAACAAAGGCAAATAGTTTGGGGGTCCATAGAATATGGAAGGAAAGATGCCTAAAGAGAAATCTTCCCTAACGCATACTATCATTACTCCATCATAGTTCACCTATAGTAACTGTTAGGGAGTTTCACAAAAGTCCACCAAAGGTAGGACTAGTGAAGACTTACACTTGAGACACAGGGCGCCAACTCTTAGTATAGGCCAGAACCATGCAAGGGTTTGTTGGTAGCAGTGGTAGAGCAGCCATGCTTATCTTAGGTGGGAGAAAGGACTGTAGGTGGTACAAAGAACTTCGCTTAATCTGATGATCTCACACCTTTTCTCTCTCTCCAACCCCTTCTTCTAGGATGGAAACAGAGTATTGCTATGAAGGTCCCACAACCTTTTCCTATTCTTAACCAGATAAACTGGAACCCATTACCAATATGGGCACTACTGCGACGAGGAAGTACAAGGAAGCAGTTATGCGGAATAAGGAGGGAATAACAGAGAGGAGGCCCTGCAAGGGGGTAAAGAATAAGCAGGAGAACCACATTGGTCGGTTTAGTTGTCCTCCCATACATGAAAGTAGGAGAAGATTAAAAAGGAAGGAGTAGCAGCACTAGTAAGATCAGAAGATGCTGTAGAAGTGGAGTGACGAGTGGAAGAATAAAGAAGCTGAGGACCACTTACAAGCGATCTGGGAAGTATCTGATGGCTAGCTGGCCACAGGAGAGAGTGGAAGAATGGAGAGCGAACAAGAAGGGGTTCTGCATCAGGACCTTTATTAGTTGATGCAACTGCTGTTACAGAAAAGCGCAGAGGAGCTTCCCAAAACCTGCGACTGCAGAGCCCGACCAGAGACGGTGGGAAGAAGAGTCCTGCTCGGGGAAGCTTTACTGAGTGGCGTTTTCAGGGGCAGAAAGAGGCGCAGCAGAAACATGCCCGACCTGCCCCAGCTGACAGCCGGAAGGAACAAGCAGACAGACCGGGGCAGAAAGGTACTGATCTGGCGGGTAGTGAGTGTGGGGGACAATGGGCAGAGCTGCCTAAGATTGATTAGGGTTGAAATTAAACCCTGAGAAACACCATTTAAGCAATTGCTCCCTCAGGTGGTGCTGGGCAGGAGCGTAAGACCCAGCCTACTGGGGAACCAAATCCAGGAAATAAAGGGACGTGTGAGAAGAGCAGTGCTCTTCCTCGTCCCAGTGATTTTGGGGAAATAAAATTGGCAGTACTTGGTAGGAGAGTACACCAAGTCTGCCACAGACAGGAAAGCGCTATTTAAGCAATTGCTTGTCACAAAATTGTAAATAATAGTAAATAATAAAAACAAGTAGTGCTGGGCAGAGGAGAAAACCCAGTCTACTAAGAAGTAAGACAAAGGAAGAGAGGCACACACAGGAGAAGCATTACTCTTCCTTGTCTGAGTGATTGGATTGGCAATACTTGTCAGGGGAATAAATCCAGTTCGCCATGAGAAAGGAGAGAGAAGAGGACACAGTTTGGAAAAGGAGCTTACGAAGCACAATCAAAAGTAGGAAAAAGGAGCTAAGAAGAGGGAATTACCTTCTGGGCCTGTGTGGAAGTGGAAAAGGCCAGGGGAAGAGGATTGACTCCCATGGCACTTTTGGACTTGGTCCAGGGGAAGGAAGCCATTTCCCCTGAAGTAAGCAAACTGACAAGTTGTAGAACTTCCTTATTTTGGGAACCTGGTTTATGAAACCATCATTTTGCATCACGTTATTGACAGCAAGGCTATGAATTTTCCTTTTTGGATTGAAAGCACAAATAACTCTGAAAACTTTGGAGAGAACATCCTGTTAGGGAAAATTCTCTGTAAAGGCTAATTTCCCAAACCTAGTGAGTCCCCCAGCAGCTTTGCTGGATTTGTGGGGTTTATTTCTTTCTCCTGCTAAGAGTGAGACTCTTTTAATCCCACTCTTAGACATGATTTGAGGTGTTCCTTTGTCTTTCCATGTGTTTTATGGTCTATGGGGTCTTTTACTCCATAGGATCTCATGTGTTTTTGATGTGGGTTACAAAGCGCCCTCCGTGCCGTTACCCAGGGGTGTCGTAGTGACCCCCAAACATAGACTCCATACCCTGGGACTGACTACTGTCTCCCAGGGCATGTAAAGTCACCATTGGCTTTACTAGTCCCAAATTATGAACAGAAACCAGTACAAACCATCATATTGTAGACGTACTGGTCGGGGCAATTTAATTGCCCGGGGGTTTGTTGTTCGAGGGGGCACGTCTCCGTCCCCCCGATCGAGTTTTGGCTGGTGGCAGTGGATACTACTTTTTATATTCGACTGCGAATATATCTCTATGGGATTTTCCCATTGTTCGAGGCTACCAACTTTAATTATTTAATTCTTATAGCCTTGAACATACCGCCGGTTTATTCATTTAATATTAATTCACTGGTTGGTATTTTTTGCCAGAACTCAATTCTAAAATGGCGTTTGTGTTCTCTTCTGTGACTCCAACCCAATTCGAGCCCTTTGTTCCACTTTTTGGTGGGCTTCTCCACAGAAGCCTCCAAAAGTGGTGCCACTCTGTCTGGGTACCACAGGCAGGGTGTGGGAGGGGGTTTAGGCACCCTGGACTGAGTTGCCCTGGCAACTCAAGTCGCATTCTCGTGTGATTGGCCCAAGTGGTGAGCCGGCCGGCTCACCACTTAGCATGTTTGATTGACAGCTAGGCTGAATGAATGGGGGTTTGCTGCATAAAAGCAGGGCTTTGGGGACTGGAACTTCAGAAGTCGCCACAGGACCTAAGAATCCGCGGAGGGAAAAGCTGAGCCGACCTGCAACGACGACACCACCGGTGGAGCCCTGCTGAACTGTCTCACCACTTTTCCCGACGACAGAGGAGATCTCCAGTCCGGAGAGTCTTCTTCCTTTGACTGGTGGGGATAACCAGTTTTGCCTTCTTTTCACCTTCCTGGAGCATCTTGTGGCCGCCTTGCCCGTGCCAAGCACCCCGGCAACCCGAACACCACGGTTTACTACTACCGCGAAGAGAAGGGTAGTACCTTTTAACCGAAGAACTCCGCGGCTGGTTTCTTCCCTGGCAGTGCAACGACCTTCATCTTTCCTCCACGACGAGACCTTCTTTTCCTCTGGACGAAACACCGACTTGCACCCACTGCCAGGAACAACCGCCCCCGCTGGAGCTTCCTTCACACTTAAGGTACTGTGTCCCGCCTGGCTTCCGTTGCGGCAGATCGTTCGGGGTGACAGTAAAGCCTCGACTTTCTAACCTGGGCTGGCCTGGGACAACCTAGCTAACTTTTCCTGACTTTAATTTCATTCTTTGTGTGCGAACTATCTACAAGACTCTTTGGGCATAACCCCACTGTGTGAACCTGGACCCCTTCTGCTTGCTCTCTCCAAGAGTGGGCCTTGCAATTGACTTCCTTGCTCTCCAGTAGAACTCTGCCTATCCTGCCTTACTGTGGTTCTTTTAAAAGTATTGAAATTTGTGTGCCTCCATAACTTTTCCCTCCTTTTTTTTTTGCTGCTCTTTTCCTTAGCAAGTTTACTGACTAGCAGTTTGTTGGCCTTATTGCTGTGGATCTAGTACCACTGTTTGGTTCTGGTTAGCAGGTTTGCTGTAACATCGGCGTAGTGTGCCTCGAGCCTTCCGTAGGTCCCTGAAAGATTTCGGAGACCAGCCCTTACGTTTGTGAGTCGCCTCAGCCTCGCGGACCTCGGCTTCCAAAGTAGCGCGGGCCGTCTGCTTCCGTTTGTGGAACGCGGCGCCTTGGGCGATCAGCTCCCCTCTAAGCACTGCCTTCATGGCGTCCCATGTATTAGCCGGGGAGGTGTCCTCCTCGCGGTTTTCGGTGAAGAAGTTTTTAATCATCCTGGCGATAGTGTCTCTTACTGCCATGTCCCCCAAGATAGGATCATACAGGCTCCACTGGCGGCGTGGAGGAGGAGCCAGGTCATGCGACCGCAGGGTAAGTGAGACCGGAGCGTGGTCCGAAAGGATCCGAGGGCCAAACGTAACCTCGTCCGTAAAGGTCAGGATCTGGGGGGAAGCCAACAATAAGTCGATTCTAGAAAAGGTACGGTGGACGTACGAATAGAAGGTGAAATCTTTCTCTTCTGGGGACAGCACCCTCCAGGTGTCAACAATGTTCAGCGTGCGAAACAAGTGGAGCAAGGCTGTAGCCAACTTCGAGTCCCTGAGTGTTGGGGGGGTGAGTCTATCCCTGGCGGGGTCCGGGACCCGTTAAAGTCACCACCGATGACTACTTGCCTTTCGACGAACGGAAGGAGGTGCCGTAGGCCAGGAATTGAAGGGGATAGAGTCTGGTTTGCAATCGAGAGAAATCTGCTGGGATGAGGTGCGTTTCTTGCAGGAAGGCGATTGCGGTCCCCTCGTCGTTTAGCCTTTGCAGGACGGATTTCCTCTTCGGGGGGGAGTTCAAGCCTCTAACGTTCAGAGTGGTGAATTTTAATTTTAAGTGCGGGGGCTGGCGCTCCGAGTTCGTTTCCTGTGGGAGGGGTGGTTGGGGATAGGTCAAGTCAGCCATTGCTGTGAGGGTTCCGCTGCTTCGGGGACTCCTGCTGCTGAAGGTTTTTAAGAAAAATCTCCAACGGGAGATAGGAACTTTCAACATCGGCCTCCAACAGGGGGCCTAAACTGTGGCCGGGGGGACCGAGTATGAACTGTCAGTAATATCCCCGGTCACCCAAACAGTCCTCGGGCAACATGGCCCGCATGGTTGAGGGTCTCTCCAGGGGTAACCAGATGATATCCACCCTGGAGGAGGGTATGGACCGCATGGGGTCCGCGGCGAGCTTGAGAGAACCTTGGTGAATCCTGCGCTAGCTGTACTTTAGGCGTACTTGCTCCTGTCATTTGGGTTTACGACCTCGTTGGACCCTTGCCCAAGGGGGCCGTTTCGGTTTGGGTAAGGCCGCATCCTGCGGAAAGCTTGCTTGGCTTGAAGAGTGCGGTTCTGTGCCCCTCGGGGAGTCCGGGCGGAGGATCGATGGCGCGTCCTCAAGGTGGCTAATGGTGCGCGGAGTACCCTTGTATGAGAACTGCAGCGCCGTGGGAAACAGCCACCGATAGCGGATCTGTTGGTCTCGTAGGAAGAGCGACAGCGGGCCTGGAGGGTTAAAGGATAGAGATCCTAGAAGATCTGCAGTGGGGAGCCCTGGAAGGAGAGTTCGTCTTTCGAGCGGCCTATCGCTGAAATGGCCTCCTTGGTGGCATAAAAGTGAACTCTTGTGATTACATCAGGAGGGGGGTCTGTTTCGGATCCCCGGCGAGGGCGCAGTCGGTGGGTACGGTCAAGTAGAAGCAGCGACTCATCCAGATCCGGCAGCAGGGACTGGAAGAAGAGACTTATGTATCCGGGGAGTTCCTTTTCAGAAATCGTGGAGGGCACCCCACGAATGCAGAGGTTATTGCACCGGGAGCGATTCTCCATTTCCTCTTGCTTGAATTCGAGGATTTCCGTCCGATCCATTAGTGTCTGGATGGTGCGTTGGATCTCCGTTAGCGAGTTAGAGTGGTCCACGGCCAATTCCTCAGCCTCCCCCATCCTGTGCTCAACATCGTTGACCCGTTGCTCCGTTTGCTCCAATTTGGCGGTCAGCTCAGTCATACAGGATCTGAATTCTGCTTTAATGTCAGACATGAAGGCCTGGAGGTGCTCTTTTGTTGCAAGCGTTCCTTTATCTTCGGTAGTTTTCTGAGAGTTTAGGGGGATCGGATTTCTTCCCTTTTTCCGAGACCAGCAACATGGTGGAAATGTCGGCAGATTTGGAGGGTTTCGACGCCTTGGCCATGGCTGACGTAGGGGACCAGCTCCAGGGGAGTGGGTACTGCACAGATCCGTGGACGGCAGCGGCCAAGAAGAGGGGGTGGGCCGGGGCACCCCAGGAGGTTCTGTAGTTCCCTCAAAGGGCGACAAATGCTCTGGTGAAGCAGACCCACGGGGTCAGGATGTTGCAGGACTGTGATTAGCCTTCCACTGTGTGATTTCGGCCGCTGGGGCGCAGGTCGGATCCCTCCGGTTGCTAAAGATGAGGAATGGGCAGGGGCGCCCCAGGAAGTCGGTGGCGTGGCTCAGGCAACAGAGGGGGGGGAGGCCCCTGCGGGCTCCAAAAGAGCGGCCAAACCCCAGCAGCAAGGCCCCGAGGTAGAAAGCAGAGGGGGGGCCACAACAAGGAGAAGAGCCGGAGCGCCACAGTCACTGCCGTCGGGTGAGCAGAGCTAGAGCCTCACCTTGGGAAGTTGCCAGAGAGGTCACAGCCGGAGGATCAGGGCTTCAATGACCCAGAGCAGGTGAGGCCGGGGAGCCTCAGCCAGTGGGGGAGGAGAGAGACGCCCCAGCGAGTCACAAGGAGGATGGCCGGATCCCAGCAGCAGGCCCCACAGAAAGGGAGGGTCAGCAGCGGTGGGGCGTTGCAGGGAGCAGTGGGGCCCAGCGCCCAGGGAAGAGGAGGAAGACAGAGATTGAGGGCGTTCCGAGCAGCAGGAATGGAGCCGGGGTCATGTGTTGGGGGCTGTAGGGGCTCACCTGGTGCGTCTCCCAGCTCGGCGAGCGTTGCGCCGCAGTGGATGGTGGTCGGGGACCCTCCTCCAGATGGCGAAGCACCGGGCTCCCCGGCCAGGCGGGCAGCAGAGGCAGAATGATGGGCTGCAATGGCGTCCAAGTCGCAGCGGGACCGGCCCGGGAGGAGGTGGGGCCGGCGACCGCGGGATCTTCCGTCTTGAGAGGCTCTGGTGGAGTGGAGGAGTCGGGGCGCCAAGGCGCACGGAGATCGGGTCCAGGACTGCTGAAGGTGCGGGGCTCACCCCAGGGACCCAGGCCAACAGCAGCACCCGACAGCCCCCAGCCGAATGGTACGTGAGTTGGCGGGCGGGGGGGGTTGCAGGTGCTGACAGATGCGCTAATGGTGCGCACTGGGAATGGGTCGCATTTCCACCTCGGGCCGAGATCGGTGCAGGGAGGCCTCAGGGACTCGGGCCGAGGGTCCCAAGCCGCGGCCGCCATCTTGGATCATGGCGGGGAACACCAGAGAACGTTCCTGCGGCACGGTTTCAGCGATCCCGGAGCATTAAGCTTCGGAATTAGGGCAGTGGGTGCAGGAAATATTCCACCACGTCATCCCATGGAGGAACAGCAGCAGGTTTAGCAGGAACCGGCAGGATTGCATAGGTAGCCGCGGACCCATACGGAGGCCATTAATGGAGCAGCCTCATCGCTGGCGCTCCAGGCCCCTCCCTTTTTAATAACTTATTAGAGTGCCATCTTATGTTAAGCGCTCACCTCTGTCTAAAAATAAGTGGTGTTTCTCACTAAGACTTGTCTAATAAGTAATTAGGGTTGTATATATATATAATAGTGACTGTGTGCTGAATTTACTTTTCTCTTTATGCTAGTGTAATTTACAAGTGTGTCTTTAAATAAATAATTATATACTTTTACACCAAAGCTCTGGTCAGTGTTTACTTGTGCTACTGTATCTCTGTACCTATTGTGTATACTCTATATACTGCCTAACTCTTCTTGAGGGAAGTCTGACTGCTCAGCCACAGCTACCAAGTGAATCTGTGTGGTACAGACTGCTACCAAGTGGGTTTACTGCCAAACACCTGTAGTCTTAAGTCTTTTGCAGTGGTCCCTAAGGGAACTGCACAGGTTTCTGCCTAACACATCCTTGCAAAGTTGGATTTGCTTTGCTATCTCAGTCCAGCACTCTGGTGAGGGGACTTCAAGGAGTGGAATCTTGCTTCTGGAAGTCCAGCAGGAGACCACTGAAGTTTCAGTGAGATTCATTCTCCGGAAGATGTTGCACAGCACTTGAGGTCCCAGGGTATTGGCGGTTTGCAGACCAGGAAGCTCACAGCTCGTCGTGGGATGGGTCAAAATGCAGGTCTTAACACTAATTGCTCCCACCAGTCTAAGGGTCGGGGTTGGGGGGGAAGGGCTACAATGATTACACACAACACTCCCACCACCTCCTATCCTCCCACCTCAGAGAATCTGAGGAAGGACATCTGCAGACCTCTCCAGAAACGGTCATTGACTGCTGCTGCTCCAACCTCCTCTTCTGATCAACAGGGAAGATCCAGATTGGACAACCTCCTCCCCTGAACTGTTGGGACCAACCAGTCGCGAGACCATCTAAATTTTGAGCTATCACTCGAAAAACTGCGACCATCTTGGGCTGCAATTCTCCAATACCCTGGGGCCTGGGCCAATTTGCTGTTCATAGACTCCTGAAGCACGCTTTCAACTCGAACTTCGTGGGCATCCTGCTGGACCTCCATTGACTCTTTCCCTCTCTGAGATGCCTCCCCTTCCAAGTCTGAGACCGAGAAATGGAGAGAAGTCTGCCGTGTGACAACTCTCGCTGAACCGAAGCCTGTGACTAGTGAGTCCCAGCGAGCCAGTATCGTGAAGATCTTCTGGGTGTCTCATGACAAGAAGCTGACAGTCTGCTCCACCAGTACCTTCTTCCGCCTCCAGGCCAAGAATCCAAACAGGAGCTGCTGTCTCCTAACCTGATACGCCTGTGACATCGTCTTCTTTCGTCATGAAAATGTACTGTCCAGCTCCTAAGTACTCACCTGGGTGCTCGCTGTGTTGAATCAGGCCATTCCTGAGCTTTCTCAGACACATTGAGGTAGACAACCCAACTGTGTTTTCCCAGGCCTAGGGACTACTGGTCCTTTTGTCTACAATTCTCTAGGGGGTGGGGGGGGTCTGCCTGACCTCCCTGAGCCACCTTTTAACTAAACATTTTACCTACCTGCAACATAGAAGAAACCTGCTCCTTTGACAACTTTGACCGTGTCTGCCTTTCTTTGTCCTTCCACCCCAAGGCCCTGTCACACACTGTCCCCACTGACTTTGAAACTCTCATTCCCAGATTGAGACTCTCATTCCCATATAAAGTATTGGTTGCCTAAAAGTGCTTGCCAGTATCTGTCTTGCTTACCTGAATGTTGGTTAAAGAATGTATTTGTTACTCTACTTACATGTATTCATCTAAAGTCTACTGTTGCTTTAAGTAATGCTTAAATGTCATCCTGTATAAATGTGAATAGGTTTACTTACCTTTGATTCTAATATTGTTAGTTTCCTTAGTATTTATAATAAATAATCATATTTTTTATAAATCTACTGTGTATACGTGTATTATTGACTATAGGTGCGGCCTGAGGTCTTTGTACTTACCTACAGCACTTCTCCCTCCTCAAATAATCCTGGCTGCTCAGCCATTGTGACCAACTTACTTGCATAGTTTAGGGCTATACTAAGAGTTGGTGCCCTGTGCCCCAAGTGTTAGTCTCTACAGTCCTACCACAGGTGGACTTTAATAAAACTCCCTAAAAATGATTTAATGGCAGTATCCGCCTTTATTCAAAAGGGAACGTGCAAGCAACACTTTGAATTGTAAGTCTGCCACAGCTAAATCCCACTTAGTTTCAGTTCCTCCTTTTCCCTAAAAAGAATAGTTAAATATTTACTTTTGTTATTCGCCCCTTGAATTGGGATGTGATTTATACACAACAGTTAGGTAGATTTTCCTTCTTGAGTGAAATTCTCCCCATTTTATGAGTCACCTAGCTTTTTTGCTGGACTATTGGATCTTTGGATTGATTCTCCTGAGCGAGTGGGAACTTTTTTCCACACTCACTCATTCTTTTTCTCTAACCTTGGGAACCCTTTTCCCCCCTATTTTTGGTACTTTTTAATAGTTATGTTTGCCCCCATATTTTCTGACATCTACATTTTATTATTTCAGCACACAGCACTTTCTGTGCAGTGTTGCTGGAAGCTCCTTGATCTTTCCTTTTTATTTTACCTGTGTTACCACATGTTGCCCGGACAGGAGGGGGCACCCTTTTGTCCCACCTGTATTTTATTTTGTGAGATCAGCACACCCCACCTTAAGTAGAGGGCTGAAGAGAAACAGTGTTCACTTTTCTTGCTTTTCCAGTAACTTTTAGTTACTGTTAAAGGTTCATCTGACAGGCTGGTGGCAGAGTACCTTTTTGCACATCTTTTAGTGGACTTTTGTCGCAGGCTGTCTTCACAGCTGCCATAAGGGACACAAGGGTCCGCATTTGCCTAAAATGGTGGCTGTACTTTTCTAAGCCTTGTTCGTGATTACTTGTTCTTACTTGAGCATCTTCTACCTGCCTGGGTGGGAGAGGTCTTGATGGGTCTTTTGTCTTTGGCGGGCTTCCCTTGGAAAGCGCATTAAGGCTCTCTGACTGAAAGGACAGGAAGCGGGAGAGGTGACCGAAACTCCCTGTGCTTTGTCTCCTAGGAGACCCAAAAGCTCTCTGTGATGATTGAATGGTTGACTGTCCAGCAAGGCTGGAATGAATGGCAGAGAACTGAATAAAAGGCGAGTCTCTTCGCTTGGAAGGCAGGGTCGACCACTGGACGAAGGAACCGAAGAAGATCTTGAAGGGGACGGCTGCTGCAACTCCCGAACCGTTGGTTTGCCTGTTGAAGCCCTGCTGCAGGTCTGAATCGCCAAGTTCGCATCAGCAGAGAAGCCCTGCAAGGACGAGATGGTGGGACCAATCAACTCCCAAGTAAGCCACCTGGACACCCATCTCAGAGCTGCTTGAATTTCCTCAGAGTGCACTGCAGGAAACCGTAGAGCCAGGGAGAGGGACACCAGATTGTGTACGTTGCTTGTAAGCTGGCCTAAAGCTTTTGGAAGATCCTCCGGACTCCCACGAAGCAGGACTGACCAAGCCTGACCCCACTCAGTTGAGTGCGAGACCTCAGATGTGGGGAAAGTCCACCTTGACAGCCAGGAACTGCGCTTATTGCTATCTGCTGTACCGCAAGGAGCTGAAACGCGAAACAGCCACTGAAAATAAAGATTGCTGGTTGCCAGCTTTGACAGTGCCAATACAGTGCAGGAGTCCCCTGATGTCCTCTCATTTGTCCCCACGACTGAGGCACAAGAACAGTGAGATCTGCAGTGCTGTACAGGAACAGAAGTCTTCTGCTGCATCTTTTTCTTCTTTACTAAGGTACTGTAAAACTAGCCTAAGAGAACTTACCTCTTACTGTGGAAGTGCTTGTATGCAACTCGCAAGTCTTCTCAGCTCGTGGCCCTAAATTTGATTCTTCTTTTTACCAATGACTCCTAAGAACTTGTAACAAGACTTTTCAATTTACTTACCTGAAGTGCTGCATCCTATACAAAGACTTCGGCCTATTGACTTTGGCTTAGCCTATTGAATTGAATGACTCTTCTAAGTACTTTCTGAAAGTATTTGCTCTGCTTATGAATATTTGTAAATTCTTGTGTTCTAATACACCCTTGCCTTTACTTAGAGTATTCTGAATGCCAGCAGTAAGGTATTAATGTCCTGAGCATCCTTGTTACTGAAGTCACCTGTGGGTGTAGGTTGTGTCTGTGGGCCATCCCAAAAGGTCCTTGTCTGATCCAGAAACTCAGAGTGTACAGTATTGAAGTATATTTGTATGTTACTGTTCTATTGCTCCCTTCTGAAGAAGGCTTTATAACTGACTGATAAATTATTAATTGTTTATGCAAGAAACCTTGAGTGTAAGAGTTTATTTGAATACCTGTAACTGAATCTTTGTGTAACTCCACTACAGCTCACATTCCCCCTCTTGAGATAAGCCTGGCTGCTCAACACAGTACCAGAACTGTGTAGTACAAGCTTATACCAAAGGTTGGGTTGCTTATACCTGTAGTCATAGTTTGTAGTGTTCCCAGAGGGTACTGCATACAAACTTTAACTCACACTGTGACCTCCACTGCATGCAATTCACCACTACCCAGGGTTCTATACCATTTTGCGGTGCAACCTCTACCGAAGTGTGGGTTTGTGTGAAACTTTGCAGGCATCCTCGTTGAACTCCAGATACTGGACTCCGCTACTGAAAGTCCCCTCAGCCAAGATGAGGACTGAGAACCGGAGAAAAGCATACCACATGACAACCGTCCTTCAAACAAGCCTTGAAAAAGGCACCAACGAGCCAGTGCTTCGAATATCTTCTGCTGGGCGTCAAACTGATTGAGAGCACCACCAGATCCATTGCAAGTTCTTTTCGTCAGTCACAAAGGCCAAGAATCCTGAACTGGGCTCTGCTGTTGCCTCTCCTTGGGGACCGTCCTGCTGTACCAGCTTCTTCGCTTTCAATGTACTGTTCAGCCCCTGATACTTACCTAGAGCCTGATTTGTTGTTCCTGTGCTTTGGAGTGTTGCAGTTAAGCTGTTACTTGCATCCTCTCCCAGGCCTACATTGGGGTAGACTGCCCTTTGTGCTGAAACCTAACTGATACTCACCTGTAAACTTGAAGGAATCTTCAGAGACTCTACCTTGTTTCATGCTTACCTGCCTTTGCTTCCTCAGCCCTTGTTCACTGGACCTCCACTACTCTCCTTGACTCTCAGAGACTCACCTAGAATAGGGTTGGACTTCTTAAGATTGGCAAGGAGGCGTTAACGAAAGTTATACAAGTTGGTCTAAAGTTTACATACTTGTTTATACTTGTTTCAGAAGTCTCTACTACTTTTGTGTTGCATTAAAATTGTTCTAAACTATTTTCTGTCCTTTGATATTGCAATTATTCAGTGTTTAATACTACTGTGTGATAGAACTTACCTTACTTAAATGTATAAGCTTTAGTGTACATATGACTTCTAGTGTGCGAGTCTTTCCTTGAACTAAATGTATGCTCTGAGTACTGTGTGCCTCCCTGCGGCCCCTGTCTCTTAGCCTAAGCCTGGCTGCTCTGCCAAACCTTTGAGTAGATCTGTTCTAAACATAAGGGGTGTCCCCCTGTTCATCCAAGGTAGGCTTTCTAAAGTCATGACACAGGCAGGACTTTGGCAAAATCCCCTAACTGTTATGAAAGATTTCTCTTTTGGCAATTTTGCATCAAACGTTTCCATGGACCCCCAATCTTTTTGCTTTGTTTGTGATCCTGTTCTGACTTTTTGTTTGGAAGTAGAGCCTTGAGCTTTACTTCCCCTGCCTCATGCTCATTTGTTATGGGGATACTGATCAATTCTTCACAATATCAATACTGGGAAACTGTTTCCCTTTTATCTTTTGCGTTTTTGTAACTTTTTAACATTGAACACAGCATTTTACAATGCAGTGCAGAGGGAATACTTTTGTATCACCCTAACATTACTGTTATAATATGTTGGCATTTACTGTATGTAACCAAGCTTAAGCATTCTTCTACCGCTGCGGCCGGGTACCCCAGGGTTTTGGTGCGCATTATCAAATAATAAACTAAACTAAATTAAACATTTTACACTTGGGATTTTCGGTTGCCTTTATATAATCTGGAAGGGAATGCCAAGGATTTGTTGAACCTGGGGAAGGGGAGCTAAAAAGGAAGCTCAGAGCTGGAAGAAGCTCAGAACCTTTTGTTTGATTACCATTTCTTTGATTGTTGACATCCCTACACATTGATCAGCTTTAGGTCTGTGGGCAAGGATAGGTTTTGGACGCAGACAGACCTTGAAGTTGAACTTTCCTTAGTATTGTTCAGGTAGGGAACACCCACCTTAGCATAGGGCAAGTTAGGCCTTCAACCATCCTGGCATTTGAGTTAATAAATAATTTTATTTTGAACTTTGAATCGGTTGTCTGTGTCTTGCTTCATGATGCCTTCACAGATGGTGTCAGGTGTGGGATGTGACTCAACCGATACAAATTGGGTTTGAAGATTTGAAAAGTGGCAGAGCATCAGACCCTTCAATAGCTACCAAGGTCTCTATTGGGTTTGATATCTGTAGTAGTAGGGATGAGACTATGCCTCCAGGCAAAAGAAGATGATACCCATTGATTTGATACTAATTCCACCCCATGATACATACATCAGACTAGCGCCCAAATCAGGGTTGGCATAGAGGTTTGGAAAGTATGTATTAGCGGGAGTAATAGACCCAGACTTTAGAGGGGATATTAAAGTATTGTTACAAAATCACCGGAAGGACCTATTCCAAATTCATCAAGGGGATAGAATTGCTTAAGGGGTGTTTGACAAAGCAGTGTTCCCTAGGCTCAAGGAAGAATCCGGGAAGGAAAAAACAGATGGAGAAACTCGAGGCGTTGGAGAGGCCGATGAAACACCTGATGGCCCGCCCGACCCAGAAAAGCTAAACCGGAAGAACCAGAGACCCTTCCAGATTTAGCCTTTGCCCAGAGAAACAACCCCTTCTTAGTGGTACCATTCTTGCAAGTACAATCTGAGCCAGAGGGTCGTGAGAAAGAGGGACCGTTTTTTCAATTTGAAACATGGACTTCGGCATAGAGGGGACACCACTTCAGAGGGCCTCGTAAAATCACAGTTGGTGGTCCTTACAAGTCACAAGCAGCTGGTCCTAGAGATAGCCCATTCACATCTGATGGGGGCCCATCTGGGACAGTCTAAAATTCAGACCATATAACAAAAAGGTTTTACTGGCCCGGAATCCACGCTGACAGCACTCGCATATCACCACCAGTTCCCTTAAATCTGTTACCCATGATTGAGGTCCCATTTTCCTGGATTAGTGTGGACGTTGTAGGACCACTGGACACTTCCAAGCTTGGGAAGAAGTACATTCTGGTTATAGTAGATTACGCCACGCGATATCCCGAGGCCTTCCCCCTTTGAGCCAACACAACACAGCCTGAAACGCCTGCTCCCTTTCTTCTCTCGAGTAGGGTTTCCAAAGGAGATCTTGACGGACCAGGGCTCTACCTTCATGAGCAAGCTTATAGGGGAAGTTAAACAACTGTTGCATATTAACACACTAAGAACATCCATGTATCATCCTCAGAGAGATGACCTTGTGAAAAGATTTAATAAAAGCCTCAAAACCATACTCTGAAAGTCAGTTGAACAAGATGGTAAGGGCTAGGATCAAATGATATCATGGGCTTTGTTCGCAGAACGGAATACCCCTTGGTCCTCAACAGAATTGTCCCTGTTGGAACTCCTTTATGGACGAGAACCCCGAGATTTCCTGGATATGGGAAGAGCGAGAGAGAGGCAGCCCCAATTCCACTCTCCCAAACTGTGAATAGGTTAAAAGAACACATTACGGCCGTTAGATCTTTATTCCGGACCCACATGGTTAAAGCAGAGGAACAACAAAAGACCTATGATAAAAAGGTTTCTTTAAGGTCCTTTTCCATAGGTCAAAGGTGCTGGTACTATTGCCTACTTCTGAAAATAAACTGGTATCCAGATGGCATGGACCATACGAGGTACTGGAACAAATGGATGCCTTTAATTAGAAGATCTCACAACCAGACCGCTACCTTAAAACCCAAGTCTACCACGTTAACTTATTGAAGGAATGGAAGGAAACTGCTTTGGAGTCCCATGCTATAATATTATCCTGTCTTTTGCCACAAGACACAGAAAACAAAGCCTTAATTTCACCTGACCTCAATAACAATCAGAAGCAAGACCTGTATGACCTTATAAGACAGTTTACTCATGTGTTTCGAGAGGAGCCTGGAAGAGTGACGAATATTTATCATCACATCCGCACTCCCATAGGCAAAGTAGGACACTTTAAACCTCATCGGTTACCCGATCCTAGAAATGGTACCATCATTCA
The DNA here is from genome assembly GCF_040938575.1 of Ambystoma mexicanum. Classification (NCBI taxonomy): domain Eukaryota; kingdom Metazoa; phylum Chordata; class Amphibia; order Caudata; family Ambystomatidae; genus Ambystoma; species Ambystoma mexicanum. The sequence continues at coordinate 176,835,511 of NC_090929.1, read as the reverse complement.
GGAAGCTAAAAACATGCTATAGGCTAACATCATCAAACCTTCTAATAGTCCTTGGTCCTCCCCTATCGTGTTGGTGCCAAAACCAGATGGAAATTGGAGGTTCTGTATAGAATTTAGAAAGGTGAACGCCATCTCTGCCTTCATTTAACGCTTACTCAATGCCCAGTATCGACAATATGATAGACCGGCTGGGTAATGCTGTCTACCTTTTGACGATAGATGTAACAAAAGGTTATTGGCAAGTTCCCTTGCATGGGCCTGACGAAGAGAAAACTGCCTTTGCCACTCCCATAGGGTTGATTCATTTTAAGGCCCTCATTGCTTTTTGGGCTGCATGGTGTCCTGAAACATTCCAGAGACTAATTGATACAGTCTTACAGCCATACTCAGAATTCTGCAGAGCCGATGACATTGTGATACATAGCAGGACATGGGAAGATCATTTCTGCCACCTTTTGTACCACATTAACACAATCATGAGTGTTCAGAAAAGCTAATCCCAAAAAATGGAAGCTGGCACAATCTGCAGTTAAGTATTTTGGGTTCTTTGTGGGTAATGGTACTGTGCAACCACTGCAAGAGAAGGTGAGAGTTGTTCTCGAAACCCACACTCCAAAAACTAAGAAAGATCTAAGGAACTTTTTGGGACTAATCGGGTACTACCGCAGGTTTATTCCAAATGTCTTCAGCAAAACATCCAGATTGACAGATTGAAATATTTTGAGCCCCAAAAGATCAGATGGGAAGAGGAAGATGAGATCTGTTATACAACCCTGAAACAAGCCTGACCCCATTTTAAAAGTTGTAGATTTTTCCAAAGAATTAATTCACCAGACTGATGCTTCCTTAATGGGGTTAGGAGCTGTTCTGCCACAAAACTATGGTGGTTTGGAACATCCGATTTTGTATATAAGCAGAAAGTAATTCCCCAGGGAGAACTACTCAGTCATCAAGTTAGAGGCACTGGCAATCAAGTGAGCCATGATTCACCTAAAGCATTATCTCCTGGGTTTTGTCCAATAACATACCACTCTCTTTTATTATGGATTAGCTGGAGGAAGGGATCCAACCCTTGGGTAATGTAGTGGTTCCTGGACCTTCAACCTTACTGCTTCATAGTAGAACACTGGAAGGGCTGAGAGCAAGGTAACGTAGACTTCCTCTTTGTGTTTCCCTGTGAAGCACCCAGGTCCAACCCACATTAGTGGAGGGTATGTGAGAAACCTGAGGGTATCCTCACTTCTACTCCCCATGAATCCTCTTCTCAGGTAGCCAGGGAAAGGCCACTGCTTTTGAATCCTAACCCTGGGAGGTGGGGAAGCGAGGGAGAAACATTTGGGCAGAGTGTTCTTGGGATTGGGTTACCACCAGGCGAGACATGGTATCCCCCTTACCTTTCTGAAAACCAACCTAACCCTCCCCCTTCCTTTATGGGCTATTGAGCTGGGTGTTCCCAAACAGTCCTTTAAGATGAGTAACGGTACCCTGGAGATGGATGGGGATGCAGATTTTATTCATACATCAATAATCAAGACGACATGAATAGTTTGGCAAAAGTTTGTCTGTTTTAATGTCAAGTATCTAAAACAGGGAGTACAACGAACATCAGCAATCGCTTGATACTTGACTAACTACTTCATAAAGAAACTGGGACCATAACTGGTCATAATTGACGTGTTAACTTGTGTCATCCTATGTGGCAAACTACAAAAACCTAACGGGAGGTGGCATTGGTTCTAAGTGAATAATAAGCATAGGTGACACATCTGTATAGAGTAACAGAGAGTGGTAATTAGATAGTTAACATCAGGTGGGGCAACTAAGCCCTCCCTTCAAAATGGCCACTATGAATGTCACTAAATGTACGAACGTCCCATTGGCTACACAAGCTATAGGACCCCCAACTACATGGTCCCCTACAATTGGTTGGCTTCTAACCCCTGTCAGTACTTTTCCAACTATGTTAGCAGCACGCAGACTGAACAACCAGGTGCGGGTGAGCTCGTCTTTGCACCAGCTTCCCACCAATTAGCATATCATCCATCATCACCTTAATGGTCCAGTGACAATTAGTGCTTTGAAGTTGGCCTTGAGTTTGTACTGTTCTCTGAGAATTTTTAATGAGTATGGGCACCAGCCGGCTTCCGTGCGTAGGTGTGATCGTCACGTCCGTCCAACTTTCTTCCATCACGTGACTGGACACTATGAAATTGAGCCTTTTCGTGCATTCGATTTTATTCGCAATAGTCCTGACATCTTTTGTTTTTGCTTGACCTTTCTGAACAGGAGCTTCTGTTCTTTCACGTTAATTGTGTCCAATGTCAGCCAATTCCAGTTTGATAAGACCTTGGCTTTCTTGCCTCAGTGAACTCCTTAGCTGAACTTTTATTCTGTTAAGTAGCTTTTCTTAACTGCAACACTGAAATGAGGCCTTCTTGCTTTGTTCAGTACTGCTTTATACGTAGTGGAAACATCCATCCTTTACTTGTCCATATGTATCTATAGAGGTATACATGTATATGTTGGCGCTTGCCGCGGTCTAACTATTTAAAAGCATGTGACTAGCTTGGTGATTGCTTTGCTACTTGCGTTTCGTTGCATCTGTACACGTTTAAACTAACGGTCTGTGGCATAAGTCTCTTCATCTTAATCCAAAGATGTCACTTATCCTTGGTACTTGTTTGTTCTTTATAAATCGTCTGCCTCTCTGGTTATCTATATTTAAAAAAAAAAATGTTTTAACAACTTTATTTAAGTTTTGGAGCATTATAGACATGTATACATCAGTGGACAATTAAAACAGATGTATTGCTTTATACATGTCGGTTCTTCTTTACCCCCTTATGGGGTTTCAGTACTGTTCAGTGCCAATGCTCATACATAATAACCATGTGGAAATAAACGTCAAACTCCCCCTACCCAGACCCCACCCCCCCAAAAGCCTCTTTTAAACTTAAAGATGAAGTGTTCTGTTCTGTCTTAAAACTTCAGACAGGTGGATCATTTCCATCTTGATCCTTGGGATTCATCAAATGACAGGTATTACACGGAGTAATATGGGTTTAAAGTACATCTGCTCTTTGTCATCTGTGAATTCGTGTAGTGGTAGCCAAATGTTCAGATATTTTGAATAAGAGCTGTGGGCTGTTGCTGTCACCTTTTCCATGGCCATTAACCCCCACAGCCGTACCCACCACATGGCCACTATTAGGCCATCTTTGGACTTCCATGCTTGCGCAATTGTGATTCTGGCTGCGCTCAACATATGTGTAATTGGAGTGGCTGTCGGCCCTGAGTTTGCGTAGCAAACCTCTACTGCTTCCCCCCCAAGAGCACCACTAGCGGATCGAAGGGGAGATCCACACCGGTTATTTCCTTAAATTGCCTTAAGATCTCTTTCCAGTAGGTTTTTGCTAGTGGAGAGGACCACCACATGTGAACAAGGTTCACAGGTTGTCCGCAATTCCTCCAGCACGTAGCCGGGTATTCTGGGTTAATGGCGTGCATGCGTGTGGGCGTCATATTCCACTGAAGACAGTTTGTATGCTGCCTCCTTAATCAAGGTACATTGAGAACTCTTGGCGGCTCAATGCCAGATGTGGCCCCATGTGTCCCCATCAATTGGTCTCCCCAAATCGGTTTCCCACTTTTGCATATAGGTAAGATTCTCCTCAGGATCCCATTCCCCCACCAGGCGGTATAGTCTAGTTATTCCCTTGTCTAGTTGGCCTGCTTCTATTGTTCCACTCCTGTAGGGTTTCTGTTTGCCCCTTCTTTCACTTTCGTGTGTGAGACCCAATGTTTGAGTTGAGCATAATGGTATCGTTCACGCTCCGGTATGTTAAACCTGGTTTTATATTCCTCGAACGACAGAGGTGTCCCATCTACGTAAAGATCTTTTAGGGCCATGTTATTTTCCCTGCCCCCCAGTTTGTCCAGAAGTTAGCATGTGTTCCAGGGGAAAATTCTGGATTATAAGCTATTGGCGTAAAAGGTCCCTCCCCCCCCCTTTGATCTTCTTGTTCCTCAGGATCTTGTCCCAGTACCACAGAGTAGTTCTAGTTGATTCCAAGAGCTGGCACCCTTTTTCCCTATGTCGTGTAGCGAGGAAGCAAAGATTCCCCAGGGTTATTTTGGTCGCCGAACTTTCAAGTGTGACCCATAAATTTGGAGCTTCCCCAGCTGTCCATTGCAGCATAGGGGCTACCTGTGCTGCCCATAAGTACCTACGAAAATCCGGGACTCCCAGACCCACCAGGGCCTGTGGTCTGAATAGTACTCTTTTGGAGACTCTCGGTTCCCCCTCCCCCCCAACCCCCCCCGCACCTCCCAAATAAAATTCATCACTTCTTTCTGCAATGTTTGGATGGCTGGGCTTGGGATTCTTATTGGAAGGGCGCCGACTACATATAGAAATTTAGGGAGAAGGGTCATGTTCCTTTGCTAGTGATTTCAGGAGGTCCGGGATATTAGCTCCGTATAACCTATCAAATTTGGAGGTTAAGTGTAGTCCGAGGTATTTTACTGCCTTATGCTCCCACTTCAGGGGGTATTGGTTCTCCCAAATCGGGATTTGCTCTGGTTTCTCTGTAATGTTGAGAGCTTTGGATTTGGGATAATTAATTCTCCCAATAATTGTATAGCTGCTGGTGAAGAGTTTGCGGTATCTTTTAGGAATAGGAGAATGTCATCCGCATAGAGCGCTACTTTTTGCGAGCCTGCAATGCCTCCTTCAACCCCTTGGTTTACTGGGTGGTTAAGGACCCTGCATGCGAATGGCTCCATGGCCATGGCAAAGATCAGGGGTGACAGTGGGCACCCCTGTCTTGTGCCTCTCTGAATGGGAATACTACCTGAAGGCTTTCCATTAACCATTAGTCTAGTGGATGGACTTGTGAAGTTGGCCATTACCATGCGTGTGAATATTGAGCCGCACCCAAATCTTTTGAGGGTTAAGCATAGGAAGCCCCCATGTAAGCTATCAAAAGCTCTGGAGGTGTCCAGTGCCGCTACTGAGAATTTCTGGCCCATCCTCAGTCCCCAGTCTATCGTATCTATGGCTCTACGAATATTGTTGTATGTGTGCCGCCCCTTCATAAAATCCGCTTGGTCTGAGTGGATTATTACGGGAAGTATCCGTGCTAGTCTCCGGGCCAGTACCATGGAGTAAAGCTTTGCATCTCCATTTAATAAAGAGATCGGACGATAGCTTGCACAATCCAGTGGATCCCTATCTGGCTTCAACAATAATATCGTGGTTGCTGGACCCATGTCCTCAGATGTACGTCTCTTATCTCTAATGAAGTTAAATAGACCGGTTAGGGGGCCTGTTAAAATGGTTCTAAAAGTTTTATAGTATGCATTGCTTAGCCTATTTGGGCCCAGAGTTTTATGTCCTTTTAGTGCTCCTATAGCCTCCTCTACTTCCGATTCTGTTATGGGTCCTCTAGTTGTTGCCTATCTAGTTCATTAATTTGTGCTAGATCTATCTGATCTAGGAACGTAATCTGCTCCTCCCTATTTAGGTCTTCTCTTTTTAGATTATTGGTATAGTATGAGATCAGCACCTCCTCTCTTTTCTCCCCTCATTACTTCCCCTTTGTCATTACAAAGTTGGGTTATTCGATTCCGGAGTTTCTGGTGTCTTAATTTAGCAGCAAGGAATCGATTAGCTTTGGCGCTGTGTATGTTGTAAGATTGTTTTGTTTTTTACTAGAAGCCGTGCTGCATCGTCTGCTAGGTGAGTTTCTAGGATTGCTCTGGCCTTTCAGTTCCCGCCAAGCCTTCTGTGAACCTTTGTTTTTATATACTTCTTCTGCCTTTTGTATATTGGCTTCCATATTGCGTCTTACCCCCTCCCGACTTTTGATATCATTTGATGTTTGTGCAATAAATTCACCCCGTACCACCGCTTTGCTGGCGTCCCAAATAGTTGCCCAGTCTATCCCCGGCGTCCTATTTTCCGAGAAGTAGTTCTGTAGGCTTTGTTCAATGCTCATCCGGACCATTTGGTCCTTCAGTATTACCTCATTCAGTCGCCAGGATTTGTGGGATTGTTATTGTTAATTCTTTTTTTAGGAGCACCGGAGCGTGGTTTGAGAGGCAGCGTACCCCAATTTCTAAACTTGTGACCTGTTTCGGAGATAAGTATCATATCGATACGGAATAACCCCTGTGTACTGCTGAGTAGTGTGTATGTTTTCTCTTGTGGGTTAAAGAAGCGCCAGGACTCTAGAAGATGCAGTTTCCTTAAGAATTTCGCCAAAGCTTATCTAAATGTGTGGTCATTGGGGGTGGCTGGGAGTGTTTTATCAATTGTTGCATCCATTACCCCGTTAAAGTCGCCTCCAAGTAGGATTTTCCCTATTCCCCATTGCGCAATTTTGGGTAGCAAATTCAGTAGAAAGTGGTCTTGTTTCGAGTTGGGGGCGTAAATCGAGATCAAGGTCAAAAGTTGGCCCATCAGTTTCCCTCCCAGCATCAGGTAATGACCCTCCGGATCTTTTTTAACAAATCGTTTCTCGAAGCTAATGTTTTTCCCTATTAAAATGCCCACTCCCTGTTTTTTGGTCCCATTAGATGCCAGATATTGTATAGGGAAGGCTCTATGTTTCAACCTCAGCTCATCTTCTGGGAGTAAATGTGTCTCTTGCACCCATATCACCGAGGCATGCATATCAGACAGCCTGGTCAACATGGATTTCCGCTTAACTGGGGAGTTGAGCCCCTGCACATTCAGTGAGACAAATGTTAACTCAGCCATTGTTGTATTTCAGCCATTGCACCCTTTCATTATGATCCAATTTAGAGTTATTGTAGATGTTGCATATGTGTTGCTTGCTTCTTCACCAAGAAATAGAAAGACGGAATTCCCATCTCACCCCCCAACTTTTAAACTAAAATTTCCAAACAACTGTACCAACATAGTGTATTCACAATAAATCACCGGGTTCTACACACCTGGGAAGTTTGGGTTCCGGACTTCTTCTTCCCCCCTTCCTCCTTTCTTTTCATGTCGCTCAGTGTGTAGTATCCTTGCTTCTCGAACTGTCATACTAGAGTGTAGACATTTCCAGATATGAGACCTTTTCTTCTCATTATTGACTTTCCTATTTTAAAACCTAAGGGGATAGACCTCATTCTTCAGGTATTTGGCGATTGTTCAGGTGGGCTCCAGAGATTTAGGTTCTTGGTTGCGTCCTCGCGGTCGGGAGCGACCCGGTTTCTTTTGGCCTGTTCCAGATCCGTCTTCTGTTTCCCCGTTCTGGGATGGGGATTCTTCGTTGTCGGTGAGATTGCCCCCGTCGTCCTCTTGCATGAGATTTGTCACATCTTCTTCCTTGGAGACTGAGAAACGCTTGCCTTTCCATTCAAACCACCGGTATCGCACGTCCTTGGTTCTCAACCAGTCTGTGACCACCCTCAGTCTTTTCCTTCTGGCAAGGGTCGCTTGGGATAGATCTTGAAACAACTGAATTAGGGTTGAGCGGAACCTGATGGGCTCCTTTTTCCGAGCTGCTTGCATAATGTCCTCTTTCAGTGGGTACAGATGTATCCGGGTTAGTACATCTGGAGTCAAGTTCCTGGTGAGTTGGTATGTTGAGTAGACCCTATGTGTCCGGTCGAGCACTATTTCCTTATTCTCTTCTGTATTCAGGATGTGGCGGAACAACTCAGTCACATATTGTTGTAGGTCAGAGTCTAGTATTGATTTCGGAATTCCGCGAATGCGTATGTTGTTTCGTCTGGACCTATTTTCTGCCTCTTCCTGCTTGTTCTGTACCCGTTCCATTCGTTGCTCCAGCTCCAAGACTCTACTTGCCATGGCTTTGGTCAGTTATCACAGTTTCAACTTCGTCAATTCTTTTTTCCACCGCCAAGACTCCCTTATTGAGATCTGTGGTGGACTTGGCTAGATTAGTTGCACTTTCTTTTATATCATTTTTGAGTTCTTACAGCATTTCTTGCAAGTCCGATTTTCAAATAGGTGGATCTTCAGAGGACCCTGCCCCTTCTGGAGGGGGATTGTGCACTTGGGCCATTGCTTGCACTTGATTGCGTTTCTGGCTATCTGCTGTCTGTAGCATGGCATTGATATCACCAGAGCCTTGACGTTTAGCTTTCGTTGTTTGTTTGGACATCTTGGATTATGCATAATATTCTGATTTCCCCACTAGATTAGGTCTGGAGAGTTGAGGTTATTGTAGCTTGTTTCCTGTGGCCCTCGGATGGGTGTTCAGCCTCTCGCCTCTTTGGGAGCTTTTATAAAGCTAGATATGTGTCTATGTCCATGCAATGTTCACGCTGTGGGTTAGGGTTTAACCAGATTCCTTCAGCCTCAAGCCGTTATTGCTGTCTTCGTAAGCCCCCAACGTATCCCAGACCTCCCCCGGCCCAAGAGTCTGTGTTGTAGCCTGATATCTTCCCTTGCTTCTGTGCAGGCTACTGCCCAACTTTTGATGTGATTCAACTAAGCATACTCAGAGAAATCTTTATACAGGCCATTTCATGAGTGTTTCTTTGTTTTGTTAGGGATGCTTGGAGTGTACCTGGATGTTTTATTAAACCCCCGCATTGTTCCCCAGGCCGGACCTCGCACATTGTAGCCTCTGCTTCTCTCTCCACTAGCCGGCTCATCTCCTCACTCATTGTGTTTGGTATCGCCAGTATCGCTCTGTGTGCTTCTTTCTCCTTATTGGGGCAGCTTGAAAACATGTACGGCAATATGTGGCAGTGCGTTACTAGGTCAGCCCAAGCATTATTGCAGCTGAGGGAGCTCACTCGGCGATCTTTTGCAGGGATCACCGCCCTGACCGCATATGTTGTCCCCAGGAATCCTGGGCCGCCCCCGCTTTCTGGTGTGGGCACCCGTCACCACAGTTAATTTCCTCCCCAGCCAGCCCGCTCACCGCTGATTAATTGTGGTTAACGTGGGGCCGCTAGCATACAGGGTCCTCTGCCCCGTAATTCTCTTTCTTTCTTCCTCCGCCGGCCCGCTCACCTCTGGTTAACGTTGACCCGCCGGTGCTCAGGGTCCCCCGCCCTATGATAGGGTGCCACATTTTCTTCTGCTGCGGGGATCCAACGATCACGGCAGTCCCAACCGAGCCGTGCCTCCGGTCCAGGGGTATGCCTCCTCCTTCACCGCGGCTCGGATCTGCAGCACCTGGTACGCGTTAGGAGGGAGAAGGGAGGACTAACAATTCTCTCCCCTCGCATCTGCATCAAACTGCCGGGCCAGCCAACGAAGCTGAGGAGTGATTACAGGCATTCAGGGTATTCTGGGTCCCGCGTTCAAGGAACTCTGCAGCTTTCTTCATCATACGGAGTCCGCAGGAGCCGCCATCTTAGGCGAGCGCCGTTACTGGGTCCCACCTGGACTTGCTCGCTGCTTCAAAAATGCTTTCTGGGGCCGTCCGATTTCCAGTCCACCAGGTGCCCATGGGGTTCAGCACCCTATAGACTGATTTGCCTTGTCAATAACACATTATTTAAGGGATAGGAGTTCCGGGGCCGATAGAAGTCACGGAGCACGCCTAGGAGCCATCCGCTCAGGTCCTCAGCTAGCCACGCCCCTCTGGTTATGTTTTCTATATGGTGTCGATTCAACTTTGTATGACATCACCATTCATCCTTGTCATTTAGTTTCTTTGTTTCTTCAGGAATCTCGTTCAAATGGCCATCATATTGTCTTGTATGCAGGTATGGTTTCCTCAATGGGTACTTTACCTCCCATATTCTCTTAGGTATAGGTATTCTTATGGGTACTGCACAGAGCCCATGCTCTTCTCTTTGCTGGTTACTCAGTATACGTCACATACTTCGATAATGTAGGTGGGGCAGTTGGAGTGGGGGTACTTGGCTCCTCCTCTACACTATTCTAAAACATCTCCCCTCATTGTCCCACATATTTCCTATGACTGTACTGTGACAAGGAAGCGGCGACTAGGAGTAATGAACACTAGTAACTCTTTTCACCACTCTAGTACTGTGACGAGGAAGATGCCTGCAGAGTACTGTGAAGGTCAGGCATGTACCTCTAACCACAGTCGGCCAAGTCCAATTGAGAACTCATATCTGCAACCTGTCAAGTGGTTGCAGGTGTATAAGAGGAGAGGTAGAGAGCAACGTGAGGACGACCAACAGGGAGGTCTGTGTGGGAGAGGTCAGCAGGGGACCCTGTTTGTGAGGAGGCAGCCGTGGTGGGACCTGAGAGGAATCTGCATCCGCAGAAGGGAACTAGAGCTACTGGCGAGTGCAGCGAAGCATGTGAAGCGCGAGCGGAGAGGAGCGCGAGCAGGGCTCGTAGTGACCGGCAAACCAGCCGGCGAAGGAGAGCGATGATATAGCAACCAGAGAGAAACACTGAGGACTGGTAAGTGCAGGGGAAGGTCACTCGCAACTGGAGTGCTCCTAGGGGCTATGAATAAGTAAAAGTGCTGTATGAAGTAAAATAGAATGCTGAATTAGATGATACATACATGTACAGATTGAAATAAACCAAAACCACAGAATTAAGGAACAAAGTTAAATCATGCACATTGAATACCTAACTGAATGAGAACTTTGGGGCAAAGCTACGAGCTGATGAAAATGAAAAGTGAAAATGCTCATTTGAAAGCAACAGATGAAATAAGAGCACAAGTGGGAAAGAGCATGACAGAAAGGTGGGGAATCAATAAGACCACCACAAAGTGAACTTTATGAATGAATACAGTGCAGCAATGCCAAAGCCTGGCATAGGGTGTGTGACATATAGTGGCAAAGCCAAGAGGCTAACCCGGAGAAGCCAGCAAGGTGTGACCCTACACATCAAGCCAAGAGGCCGACAAGGATAAACCAAGTGAATGTGAATCTGTACACAGGGGCAAATACAGAAGAACCTATGTGGGCTGAAGAGCCTAGGGATCCTGGTTGTGCGACCTGTGATGGGTGGACCGTGTGGTCTGACGACTGCACCTAGACCAGGGAACCCTCCATTGTGAAATTCAAAGACATTGTGAAACAAGCCAATTGAACTGATAATGCAATCCAGGAGGAGGGTCAAGCGGACCCAAAGTTGTGTTGAACATTGAAAGACTGAAGTCAAGTATGAGTCGATAAGTTGGAGTCTTGGGTAAGGGAACTATGAGGCTTGATGTACAGCAACAATATCTTAAGGATGGAACCCTCAAGACCCTTTTATGTGGAACTGTGTCAGGGAACCCCAAGGATTTGTGGAACTTTCCTGAACTTGGAGAAGGGGAACTGAAAAGGAAGCTCTGATCTGGAAAAGCTTGTAACTTTTTGTTTCATCACCATTTCTTTGATTGTTGATATTCCCTACACATTGTTTAGCTTTTAGTTGTGAGGGCAAGGATATGTTTTGGACACAGACTTTTAAGTTGAACTTTCTGACTTTCCTTAGTTTCATTCAGGTAGGGAAAAGCCAGGGCAAGTTAGGCCTTCAACCATCCTGACATTTGAGTTAATAAATCATTTTATTTTGAACTTTGAATCTGTTGTCTGCGTCTTGCTTCATGATGCCTTCACAGATCCTAAAGACAGGCTGGTGTAGCAGATATACTTTGAAACTTTTTGCGTTATTTCTCATGTGCACATTCATGTTTAGCGTACATGGCTAATAAACGTGGCTAGTTCCATAAATGGCCATGTCGTGAGATTTCTGCTTGTTCTTTGGCCATATTGTACTTCCTCCTACCTGGTCAGAAAATCCCATTTAATGTCATGCACTTATAATGATGATGTTTTCACTGACTAGTGCTGCCTTTGTGTGTTAGTTGCCTTATTATGTATAATAAATGACCCTGTTTTTATAAATCTACTGTGTATAAGTGTATTCCTGACTTTAAGCGTGCCCTGAGGACTTTGTACTTACCTACAGTGCTTCTTCCTCCTAAGATAAGCCTGGCTGCTCAGCCATTGCTACCAACATACTTGTGAAGCCTGCGGGGGGAAAAGGGCGCAGGTGTTAGCGGTTTGCAGGCCCCATCAGTGAATCCTGCTGACCTGCTGCTCTTGCCATACTTTGCTCCACTCACCCCTGCCGAGGTCTACATATTTCAACATCCCGCGCGAGTGCGAACCAACGGGGGACAAGGGCGCAGGTGTTAGCGTCCCACATGGTGTTTGCAGGACCATGGGGAGTGTGGTCCGTCTTCTCTATCCACTGCTCTGAGCTCCTGGAGGAGTCTCTGGAGGACTGCTCACTTCAAAACTGAAATGCCCAGCTGCAAGTGATACGATTGATGTGAGTGCTAATGCTTGTCTGGCAGGAAGGTAGCATTTTGTCTTACTAAAGATGAAAACCACTGATGCTTTGAAACAACGAAATTTCATAGACAGGCTGAACGTTATAAATCAATTTGCGAAATTAACTAGTCAATCTTTCCTGACATCATTTGTCTATGCATATATTGTATCCGTGTCCGCATCTGTGTTTGTGCTCGGCAGGCGAAGTGCACAGCGGGTGCCTAACAGTGCATGTAGCTGTACGCCAAGTGGGTTGCTGGGTCTTGGCTGACGGATCATTTGTATTCACTGCTGCGGCCCCGAGGGTGGTTCACGTTATGAGTGCGGGCAGCTGGAGCGACGAGAGGACCCACAAGCAGCAACTGTCCATTGGTGCCCTTTAGACCCTCTAGGGCGGTCTAATCTGCTTCTTTGATTTTCTGTGAACCAACAGCTCAGAACTAAGTGTAAATTCACTACAGGGTGAGGGGGGGTAGACGGACTCTGGCAACCCCCAAGCTGTCGGGCGTGCCTCACCCTGAGTTTGCTGGGCAGCATAATTTTCACTTGCTCAAGGCAGTTGCTCTGCAGTGACACTAAGAAATTTGAAGCACTTTTTTTTTTTTATTGTTTTCATCTTTTAGAGCTACTCTGTGCACAGTGAAGTGCATATTGTGTGCTTGGTTGGGTGCCAACTGTCACAGAATAATTTCTTTTTTTTTGTACAGTCTTATTTGTTCTAATAGTTTTGAATGTAATTGTACAATAGTGCATAAAGTGTAAGCAGCGAAAACAGTGTGTATTGTTTTAGCTCACTTGGTCTATCTTTATACAATTAGTGTGTAAAATGTCGAAAAGAAAGGCTGTCTCTCCTCTTTCCCCAAACGATAGAGGCAAGAAAATGTATAAAATGTTCCAGCCGATAAACTAAGTAAATATCCTAATCTCTGAAATAAAAGGCCTTCATGAAATTGAGACACCCGAGGGAAAATACTAATGTAGGCTCAATCTTAAACCCCCCCAATTCAATCTAATCTGATCTCCTTTTTCCCTATGACAGTAGAGAAGCCCCTAATGGCTACAGTCTCTTATCCCACCCAAATCGACCAAAGGGATCCCCTCTCTCTTTGAAGCTGATAAAAGACCATGCGGGGATGGGGGCAAAAATTACATCTAACCAATAAGAGGAGGAAGGGTGGAGGTAGCACAGATAAATCACTCTGTAGATATGGTGGAAATACATGGGTCTAAGAATGCCCCATCCTCAAGTGGTAATTTTATGAAAGGACGTATGCTCCTCCTCCTCCCCCACATCCCAAGTAGAGCAAATGAGGTGGAGAAGCAAAATGTTAACACAGGCGGGGTCGTAATAATAGATCCCTCACTGACTTTGCATAACAGGTATGGCCCGCTCGATAATCTGTGTACACCAATCCAAAATACTAAGATTGAACTGCAAAAGCGCCCTGGGAAAACTAAGGCAAAATACATAGCACAAGGCGCATCAAGGCCAGGCACGCCCACAGCAAAAGTAGCATTCTCCCTTTCAAAACAATTATTGAACTAAAAGATAAACCACTGGCACGTGATCTTTCAGTCATAGATGTCGTTGCTACGATGGAGTGTAATTTAAGGGAGTATCTTAATGACATCAGAAATGTAAATGTGGGTACAATTGGGAAAACCTTGAATTGCTGATCGAAATCAAAACGATAAAACAGTGTCGCTGCTCTGTCTTCCAATGCTAGGCTCCCTGGGAAATCTCTCCCTGAGAATGTGCTCATTGCCAACATTGCTGCTGGTGCAGATATCTCGGGAACAGAGGATGTGGGTTTAGGCTCAGTTACCAACTTAACAATTTGCCGCCCCAGCACTCAGAGAAGAAATACTTTGCCAAACCTCAGTTATAGTGCAGCCCACAACTCAGCTCTATCAATGGTCACCTAGAAACTGCCCACAGTTGGTTACCCCAGCTTTAAGATGTTTTGCAATCTGTGACAAACTGGTTCCACCCATTCTGCACAATGGTCATCAGATGGCATTCCAATCTTTTTTTCCTGTTCCACAAAGGGGATACTGAATAATCAATTGCTCCCTGGAACATCTGCAGTATGATGATAGCACTCAAAAGTGTAATGGCAACTACCCAAACTTGACAATGTTTAATGTCCCATGTTTGGGTCAGGATGCCTGTGAAGATCAAGAATCAATCAAGAACAAATGCACCTATTGGATAAGATACGTGAAGGGTTGTGTATCAATTGTAAGACCTGATATAGTTATGTGCAAGCAAATACATTTACAAATACACTTGCAAAAGAGGCCATATGATTGTTTTCAAGTCTTCCATCAATATTTGGACCTGGTAGATGGCCTATTGCCCATTGACTATCGCACATATATCCCGTCTGGTTCTTCAATCGGGCTTAGCCCACATGCCCCAGAAAAAAGCACCATAGTAGTATGGAGTGGGCATAGCCCAATACCCGGTGAACTTAATGCAGCACAGCGTATACTCCCCCAAGTTAACATCAGAGGGAGACCGAGAATAGTGAGAGAGGTCAACTCCAGAGAGGTTGGGGGTTTGGAAGCAGTCATTGCTTGCAAAATCCTTTCATGGAACATCGCAGATATCGCAAAGCATTTAGATGACCAGGAACTGACTACATTTATCAGGGGTTTCCATCTAATACTATTCCAGGAAACCTGGGCAACTGAACCATATACCATCCAGGGGTTTCAATCATATGACATCTTGTCAACGAAAGGCCCAAAAGGAAGACTGAGTGGTGGGCTAACCATCTGGGTGGATACTTCCCTTAATTGGGAAATAATTGTTGAAGCCACTGGCTACCCAGATTTGCAACATCTGGTTGTGCAGACCACCAGGGGAAACTCTAGTTTTCTGTTCAATGTATACTACATGCCAATGCTCAAATTAGGGTCTGGGGACAGTTATACTTGTGGGAGGTGATTTCAACCTACGAGAGTTGGAGCCTATCCCAAAGCTAGACTTATTCTGGGAGGACCAGAATAGTGCCTGGGCTGTTCCACTTCTAGACGCTCTGAAACCAAGGATGCTTCACACGCAAGCTAGTGACACGATTTATACTTTTAATAGGCAGTTTAAGAAAGACCAACCTGACAATTTGACCTTTCGGTGTCCCACTGGTAGCAGCATAATGGATTACATTCTAGTGTCTGCAAGAGGGCTTGACATTTTGAGGTTTTAAAGTAGACCGCGGCCACAAGCCCACATGTGCACACATCAAATTAAGTTATCACCTCTCGCAGTGCCCCGGCGAAACCTAAGGCGGTGGCCTTTGTGGTAAATGGTGACACCAAAAAAACAATAAAATGGCTTCTGGATCATGAACCAAGACAAACCCTTAATATATAATGCTATCGTGAGTAATATCGCAGAAATCTGCAGCGAAGAAGTCACTGAAGAAAAGGTTCTTATAGAATATGGCCGCCTTATAGACAATCTTCTCCCACGCATCACTAGCAAGGCCCAACGGGTTAGGAAAACAAAGCTAGATGGTATGACAAAGAACGCTGGCTAGCGAAACACAAGATACTGGCAACTTTGTCAGCGTGCAAAGGTGTTGACAGGGTTCTTCTCCGATCCCAGAGACAGCACTACAAAAATATAGTTGCTTGGAAGAAGGGGGCTTATTCCATTTAAAGATGGACGTTACTTAGCCAAGCACATGAAGAGGGTGATCCAGGAGAATTCTGGAAACTGATAGGGGAGGAGGCTGATGGAGACAAACCATTCCAATGTTGTATCCCTGCTGGATGATGGGAGCTTCATTTTTTCAATCTGTATTGTAACCCTGGAGGGTACCACTCCAACAGACTTGTGCAGCCTCTTACCCAAGGGCATTTAACAAAGGTGGCACTCTACTTCAGTCTGGCTGAAATCTCAAAAGCCATAACCTCTCAAATGAGTGGTAAAGCCCCAGGTCCGGACTGCCCTGTGTAAAATCTTTAATAGACGTATTAAACTGAACACAGTGGTTCTAGTACCAATTTATAAGAAGGGGGTAGGGACTCGCCAGAAAACTACAGACCAATTTGCCTCCTGGATTCGAGCGGGAAGTTATTTGCCATGATCATCCTTTTCCCACCTTCAAACATGGGCTGACAGGAAAAATGTAATCAGTGACCTACATGCAGGCTTTTGGAAGTATATCAGCACGGTGGATCAGTTTTAGATTATTCTAACTAATTGACAAGTACACTGTGCTAAAGGATATGAATCGTGTGCATTTTTTGTGGATCTGAAGACGGCCTTTGTTGCGGTCCCTAGAGACAAACTGAAGTTGGCCCTAAAATAAAGAAAAGCCCCACCCCCTCTGATTGCTCTGATCCAGGTGTTGTACAGCAGCAATCATGCTGCAGTAAGATATGGCATGGTTGGTGAGTACCATTCATGCTTTCCTGTCCTCACACCTCTACTTTTTTATATATATATTTGGAGGAAATTATAGCAGCTCTGTTGGAGGTTAGAATGGACTCACCCCTCCCACCCCCTCAAGATGTGACAGGATATATTTCCTGCCCTATTTTGATGCAGTCTTGCTATCCACCACACCTCGAGGGATGTAAAATTGCTTGGCAACTTTTGTGAAAAAATGCAATGATCTCAATTTGAATTTAAATTTTAGTAAAACGATGGTAAGTGTAAATTTGCCAAGAATGTAGACTTGAAGTCGAAGTGGAAGGCTGTTTTCTGGAACAACTAAATCTTGCGATTACTTGGGTACTAGGTTTAATGAAAATGGCCACTGGGCCAGCCAAGTAGAGAAGGTTGAGGAAATGTGGTGTAACAATACTATCCTTTTTCAACAGACATGGGAGAGGGGCAGTTCACCCGGCTGTACAGTTGTATGGCAAACAGGCCATCGCTGCTACTCTTTCGGCTAAGAGATATGGGGCAACTCAAACATCACCCTGACCAGGGAGGAAAATAAATATAAAACATTTGTTATAGCTCCCTTTTTCCACCCCTACTGATTATACACATATGGAACTTTATATACGCCCTTTAGCGGACCTGGCCTATCAATTTTGTATTGGGTAAGACTCTGGAGTTCTATGGCGCTGGGGAAGTATCAAGATTCCCTAAAACATCTTTTGGACCTTGAAGATGGTAAAAGCATCCCTTGGGTAGCTCTTGTGAAAAAGATGTTACTGAATGAGCCCATGCTATGGGAGGAGCTCCATAATATGGATAGGAAGGCCTGTAGAAGGATCAAGAGAGCAGCAATTATCACTTCAAGGAATAAGCGGATTGTAAATGCAGGCAAATTGCATTGCGGCCTAATGCATCTTACCCTAAAAACTGAATTTGACCTAGAACGTTACCTTAACTATCTGTCTTCTCCATATGTAATGGTGCTCCCTGTAGGATTAAGATTTGAGACTCTGCCTGTTTCTACTGTAACCAACCGTTGGGCCAGGGGAAGCTCTAAGGTCTGCCCAGCATGTGGTCTGGGAGATGAGACATTGGTCCATTTTTTGTTTATATGCACTGTCCCTAAATCATTGAGAGTAAGATACTTACGCCCTTTACTTAGGGATGCTGGAATTCGCTCTACAGGTGAGGCACTGATCCTGTGCAAAGGTACCTCAAACGCGTACATTTTAACTTGTGTGGCTCAAAATGCCCATAGAGCTTGGCACCTAAGGGAAAATTGTATATGATATGATGTGGCATTTATAACGTTCCTGTACACAAGTGTTTCTAGGGGCAATATAAGGTATGAGCGTAATGAGGGGCAAATTGAATCGGGGCTCATGTGAAGTTGAGACAAGGACAGTTGTGCGATAAAGGGATGCAACTCTCCCTTCTGGATTCTACATAGTGAACGGATTCCCTCTATTGCTCTTTTGTATGCACTCTGCACTTTCCCATATGTATTTTTCTAGCTTTGTAATGGACTTTGATTGTGTCTCAGTATTTTATCTGTATGTTTTTATTTCTGTGACTTTTCTTGGCATTTCTGCCAAATAAAGTATTTTGATGATGACTTGTGTAGTTCAGGCATATATTTAAAAGGATGTGGTGGGACTGTCTGGTCCCACCCCACATCCATGGTAACGGTGAGACTACTAGACTACGTGTGGGGAATGAGTGAAACCAATAGTTGTCTCTGATTGGACAACCTCGGGCTGTTTGAATGGTTTAGATCCTTACCATTGGTTGGCTTGGACTTCTTCCAGGCTGGATTTTGGTTAAGAGGACTTATGCAGCCATTTCTTCAGATCAGCATTGGAGCCAAGAATCCTTCATAGACGATCAGCCGACTGAAGATTCGAAGAAGACTCCTGGCGAAACCGGGCATCCCTTCCTTTGTCTGGCCGTTGAAGCCCTGTGGATTACCTGATCTCTAAAGACCCTGAGTGGTGCTTCAGCCCTTCGATTACTAGGACACAATGCTGAAAGTGAGCGTCCCCAAAAAAAGGCATTTAAACTCCACAGTGAGAGTCAATAATGGACACACCCCAGATAGGAATGAGACCAAGACCAAGTGCGGGTGAAGATAAAAGGTAAAAGTTTATCCAACCAATATAGGGCAAGCAGAGAACTCTGCCAACTCCGAGAGCGCCCTGCCAAGCATCAGTAAAACATTCACATTTATTACAGGGTCGCGTCATGGATGGCTTAAGCTATAGGGGGCACATAGTCATGGGGATTGGGTGGCGAAGATTAGCTACTATACCCTAGGTGGGCTGCCACATGAGTTCAGGTGGCTTATCAGGGGAACACAGACCAGGGAGGTATCTATCACATTCTCTTCGTTGGATCTAGCAGAGGGTCATCCTTATAGTATGTTAGTATAAGAGTAAATATATGGCCATCATGGTCTGTCAGGGTTGAGGGTGAACTGGGCTGCTCGCTAGTCAGAGGGCGTTATCTGGTCATATTTTCGAATACATATTTTCAAAACACCATTATGTCGAAAACATTTTGCCGATTTGTTTTTTTGAAAATATATTTTTTTATTTTATGTTTTTTTTTTGTTTGGTAAGTAAAAAAAGTGTTAAAAAAAACAGGGGTTTGGGGGTAGGGGAAACCCCCCCCCCCCCCATTTTAAACATAACATTTAAAAAAAAATGTAAAAACTTTTCGGCAAAATTGCGTCGACATAATGGCATTCGAAAATATGCCATTCGAAAATATCACTATAAACCTCAGAGGGCACGTGGTAGACATCAAAAAGGCGGTAGGGTGAGGGGTTACAATCATTCACATTGTCGGTAGAGCTAAGGCTTAATGTCCCAGCTAGGCTAGAGGGGGGTGGAAGGTGGGGGGCTGGGTGCGCGGCGCTGCAGGAGAAGGGAGAGAGAGCCCTATTGCTTCTGGTTTGTCTACGTTATAGGGTTGCATACACATCATTTAAAATGTGGATAGGATTAAGCCAGTGTAGTTAGATGTACATCGAGCATGATGGAGCTTATGAACGCTATACATATGGCACGTTTATGCTGATCACGAATACCATGTTACAAAATAACTTTGTCAACAACAGTCTTGTTAGCATCACATTATTCATAGGGCTGATGTTTTACATCTGGGTGCGGGACACACACGAGAAACTTGCATTTTAAAATGAGGTAGACACAGGTTAGTGTATGCATTGGTACAGGGAAGAGTCTGCAATGTTCTACTTATAATATGACCTTCCTAACTCAATGCTCAGAGGGTAAACAAATGCTACAAAGGACACTCTATTATACAGTCAACACTCGTTACATTAAAAACCATACATATTGCAACATTTGTCTATTTGTGAACTAGTTCATCTTTAGGAAATCATAGAATGTATATAGATATCATACATTGCTTTGTGCATGGAGGCAGCAACAGTAACCCTTGATTAGTAACAAAAGGCCTGAACATACATTTCATAACTTCGTGTGCGATCTGGGATGGGTGAAGACCTACTTATTTTAATATGTATACAATCAATCTGATGGGCTCAAAGCAAATTTATCGTCCTTTCAGATGGCTTAGCTGCATGGGTGAAACAGGGTGGCACACGGGCTTAGCATACATGTCTGGCACTTCAAACGGGGGGGCAGTGTTGGGGGTCATCCACAGCATATGTCATGAATGTGGGGTCTGCGGGAAGAAAGGACCGAAGTTTTATGGAAGCAGCTTGTTTCTCTCAGACTCCAGTTTCTGCCCGGTCATCTGCAGGTCAATGATGGACTGCGGAAGGTGAAAGATGCAATGTTTGTAGTGTAGCTTGTTCGCGCCTATTCTCCCGTCAGAACAGGCCTTCAGCATAGCCGCCAAGGGGAGGAGGATGAGGGAAGCGCTGGGCTCGCTCTGCGCGGTCAGGAGGGGAGAGCTGCAGCCCTGCAGGCTGCTTGTGCCAGTGAGGCCTGATTTTGTCTGTCTCAAAATGGAGTCTGTATCGTACTACGGGATGAGCCGTGCAGCCCCACGCGTCTACCCGCAGCCATCCCGCATCCTGGGCCCATGTGCATAGATGGCTGCTGGGCGAGTCATTGGCTGCATGTTGGTGAGAAATCGAGGGGAGGGGGGCCCTAAAGACCTTTCCTCCAATACATTCCCCCTTTCGTTACTTAAGTAACGAATATTGCAGCTCACCTCCTTCGTTCTTTCTCATCAGCTACTGCTTCATCCCAAGCCAGTGTTCCCTCTATTGCCATCCAGGCCCTACACACTCCCCAGGGGCTCTGTCCTGCTCTAGCATATTCATCAGGGGTGCAGGTCATGTATATACACCCCATCTCCCTCCAAGTCCACCCATACCTCCTTATACCATTCCAGTGTGCAGGGCTCCTTTATCGTGGTGTGGTAAAACACATCCACTATGTCCCCATCATAGTACAATGCTACCATTCTATATTTGGGCCCCAGATCCTCACCTTTTTGTACTTGTGCTTAATGTGTCATTTTCTTTACTTTACTTTATTACATTTATAGTGCGCATCCATAGACCCATGGGTGTGAGGGCGCGGACAAAAAGACAAACATGAAAAAAAAACAAAGCAGAAGCTGTCCTGGGACAAGACGGTTGCCTAATGGGGGTCGATCAGATGGAGAGCTACCTAAGAATGTTTTAAGACCCTTTTTGAAGCTACTCAAAACTGAGGAGCTTCTCAAGTGGCTGGGTAGGGCATTCCAGAGTGCCGGTGCCATGAACACAAAGGCACCCAGTTGCGCTTTTTTGGTTTTGAATCTTGGCTGAAAAAGGTGATTTTGGTTATTAGAGGGCACATTTCTAAGGCATGGTTTAATTTCTATGTACCTTTGTACATTGTCACCATCATCATTGCACCATTAGGGACTGCGTTTGCACAGCACCGAAGACCTAGCTGGCACACACAAAATCAGGAGCAAAAATACGATAATGGGTACCAATAGTTTGAATCGTCATCCCGAGCCAGGAAGGTACCAAATGTCATTGAACCATGAGTTTGGCTGCACCCCTCCTTCTTCCTTCATCTGCTCGCCCAGGTTGTGCACGGCTGCAATAATGTGAGATAGAGTGCCATTGTCAGCGTCCACGGAGGGTACGAAAGTGCAACATGCGCTCCCGATCTTTCAGCAAACGCCTCCATCCATGGCTGTCAACAAGTCTAGGACGTACTGGTTCTGCATTGTCATTAGACGTAGGGCCCTTAGCTCCATCTTGATCACGTTGAATCCTTCTTCTGTGTCGTTAGCCAGTTGGATCAGCTCCAAGCACGTAATTTGGAGCCATTTTGCATTGGCTCGCACCTGGATACTCGGGATAAGGGAGGCGAAAAATGTCAGCGGAATTGAACAACCGGAATCTGTCTGGAATTTGCGCCAGGAGTTCTGTGGATGCCTTAGATATGTAGTTGAACGACCTTTGTTTTCTGTATACTGGGCTTTGCATGTTCTCCGCCGATAGGGCATACTCTGGAGCCTCAGAGGTTGTGGGTCCTCTGGTTCTCGGACGGCTTGCAGTCCCTTTCCCCCTTGAATATTACTTTCCGGAACCACCATCAGGGCGGAATGCAGCATTGCCAGAGAACACGTGCCCCTCCATGACTGTGGGAGGTGCAAGTATGCCTGGTTACCGCAAACCCAGTAAGTGTCCATTAAGGCAGCTGTCCCTTTCTTCATGTCTGGGATGATGAGTGTTTTGCTACAGCTCTTATTTGTGCCCATGTTTATTTTTCCTTCTCTGAGAAAGCACAGTTCGTAGGCAATTTCTTTTTGCAGTTTGAAAGGTTTTTCCACGGCTGTTATCCAAGTGAGCTTTGTGATGTGTTGAGTCCATACCAGAGTGCATGTTTTCTCGATCCATTGCAACTTTTCTGTGGCCAAACATCGTAGCGCTTCTGCTTTATATGTAATTTGTTCCTCTTGCCATTTATTGTCCGAATACAATGTCCCTTTAATCACTAAAAATGGTTCCTTTAAACACACCACTCCTTTGGTTCTTGAATAGCAGGTTTTTTCGTTCTGCAGTATTTCAAAAGAAACTGTGTGTGCCTGGAAGGTGTTCTTTATTCTGCATAAGGCGAGATGAAGGAGACACTGGGCCTCTGCAATAGGTGATTCTTGTGGGGTACCCAAGGCTTGGGGTATCAGAGAGCACACATAACAGCTCTCGTTAGTGGTTTGTTTGGCGGTAGAACTCATATCTGCATACCACTTGTTGGACTGGTGCGGGTGTCGGGGATCTTCTATTGTGTCTAACCCTAGTCCAGAGTATTCATACTTCCTCCTCACAGCCTCCCTTCTTCTCCTATTGCTCCTGGGGTTCACTTTTCCTTTTTCTACATCATGCTGCATTAAAGGCGTTCCTCCCCCGCTCCTCCCTTTTCCCATTCATTCTACAAGGCTATAAACCTCTTGGCTGTCTCCGCATTTTCTACCTTTACACTTGTGGGGGATTCATAACCTATAGAAGTTTCAACCATTGGTGTTACAGTGGTGGTGGTGTCATCGTATAACCAAGGTAACTCAGAAGGATTTGGATCGTTCAGCTCGTAAATGTTGTATTCAGAGGCATTGTACGGGGCAATAGGGCGTGGAGCTACCTGTTCATCGCTTGTACCATTTGTGTGCCATCATGGTGGGTACCATGTCCCCATATTAGTTTAAAGCCATCCCATATGAGGTAGGTCCCTTGTTTTATCATGCTCGTCCCATCCCCTCCCCCCTCATTTATATCAATAGATATAAATGCTATCGTCCAATATATCACTAGTCCAAACATCATTGAAAAAATATCACAGCACACACAAACAGACCACATTCGTATGTGTATCTACGCAAGTCAAAGTTGCTATTTCCATTTCTATCTATTCTAACGTTGTTTGCAGCGGAGGCCCCCTCCGTTGCCATGGTTTCTCCTACATAATGAGACACAAGTGCATTAAACAACTCATAACATTCATTTTTATACGTTTCTTGGTCTTATTTTACTCAATTTATAATTATTTTATCACTAGCATGTTCTTACTTTGAACCAAGAGGGGAAGAGAGAGAGACAGAGACAGAGAGAAAATATTTCTGCATTTCATTACCGTTATGTGCATCAAAATATTCATTTAACTCTTCTTCTGTCTGTCACATTTGTACCTCTGAATCTACACCTTTCCCCTATCAAGTTTGTGTTTCTTCTTCGTCCATTCCCATTTCTGTTTCTTGTGCTACACTCTCGTAAGCTTTTCGTACGTCTGTCAAATGTATCCAATTTCTCAGCCCTTCACTGCAGTGGGTGTACAGTACACCACTTCATATGGGCCATGAAATCTTGGCAAGTTCCACCGACGTACGAAACTCCCCACATAAACCATCTCTCCTGGCATAAGCTGGCCTGTTGGACTGTCTATTGCTGGTGTTATTGTGTCACTTTATCCTTTGTGTGTAAATGGGGGTGCTAGCTGCCTGGCGATCATACAGGCCGCTTTTGTGAGTTTAGTCCGGTATTCATTAAATTCTTCCCCTAGTACTGTAGCACTTCTGTGAGCATCTGAATGTCTGTGGAGTGGGGAGTGTGCAGGATGCATGCGCCTCCCTGTCACAATTTCATGGGGGGGACAAATGGTGGTCCTTGCTGGGTTGGTTTCTCAGTTCAAACAAGGTCAGAGGTAAACAGTACACCCAGTTCTTTTTTATCGTGAAACACAATTTCGACAACCTCCCTTTCAGGAGGACGTTTATTTTCTCGACCAGTCCGTTCGATTGCGGGTGATAAATAGTGCACAGTTTGTGTATTATCCCTAGCATTGCTGTTACTTCTTTAAACAGATCGTTGACAAAATGTGTACCGGTGTCCGAGCGAATTACGTTGCAATTTCCCCAGCGCGGAAACACTTCCCGCACTAAGAATTTTGCAGCGCACTTTGCATCCGGGTGGGCGCACGGCCCTGCCTCCACCCATCTTGAAAAGGGGCAGACCACCGCTATCATGTAGCGCGACCCGTTACATCTTTCTCCCATATCGGCATCATAAATATGCAGCTCTCTAAATGGGCCATTTGGTTTGGGCAATGTTCCTCGTAGTGTTCTGAGTGTCATTCCTGAATTATATATCTGACATGTTGTACATTCCATGGCCAATTTTGATATTTGATCCTGCAAGCCTGGTGCAAACCAATTTTCTTGTATTTCTGTGGCAATGTGTTTGGCATTGTGAGCTGGGAAGTGGAGCTGTTGGAACGCTATTTCCAGTAACGTATGAGGCATTACTACTTCACCTGTGTTGTTTTGATGCCAAAGAAGATCTGTCGATGACTGGCTACACTCTTTTTTTTCCCATAACTCCTTCTCCTCACCTGTCGCCCCTTCTTGCAATTCTAATATCTGGGAAATGGGCATTGAATTATACCCGTCAGGGCGATCCTCTTCCATATGCTTCTGTAATATGTACTCTCCCCCTTTCCCCTTGGCTAAATATGATGCTTCTTTCGCGGCAGCATACGCTGCAGCATTTCCTAAGGAGATGACGTCATTGTTGTTTGTATGGGCCTGGCATTTCAATATGGCTACAACTATAGGTTCCTTTACCACCTCTATCAACTCTTTTAGTAGCTCAGCGTGTTGCACTAGGGATCCGTCTGCTCTGTGAAATCCTCTTCTTCCCCATCTAGCCAGTCCCCCATGTACTGTTGTGGTCATGTATGCAGAGTCAGTATAGATTGTTACTGCACATCCCTTTGCTGCATGGAATGCTTCAATCAGTGCTACTAACTCTGCTGCTTCTGCTGAGTAATGGGCAGGTATCTGCTGTGGGACTAGTACTTCATATTCACCTTCCTCTACTCTTACAACAGCCACCCCCACGTGTTTCTCTCCTGTCTCAGAATTTATTGATGCTGACCCGTATATAAAATATACTTCTCCTTCAGATAAAGCATTTTCACTCACTACGGATGTGTCTCCATCCACTCCTCTGTATGTAGCACAATCATGTGTTTGCATGTCTTCCACTGTGCACGCTTCTGTGATGAATGTTGCAGGGTTAACTGCTTTACATCTCACTATGTGTATGTTCGCGCTGGATAGAATAACTTCATAGGCTGTGGCTCTTTGCGTTGTCAGCGTGCTTTTTTATCTTTCTAATATTGCGAATAGTGACTGTTCCACAATGTCACAGAACACCCCATCACAATTGTTGCACTTTTTTCTATTGCGAATGCTGCGGCTGCAAGAGACTGTTCACAAGCGAAGTGTCCTTGCATTACTGCATCTAGTGTGCCACTATAGTACGCCAGAGGCTTGTGACCCGAAGATGTTTTTTGTGTTAACACTGCTGTCATGAGTGTCCCATTACAATGTGAGAATATGTAGAACTCGCGTTGATAGTCTGGGTTTGCGAGTACTGGGGCTGTTGAAATCTGTTCTTTAAGTGTGCTAAAGGCTTGTGCATTTCTGCTGTCCATTGTATTTCTGTGTTCTCTCTTTGTGATTTTTTTGAGTCCCTGCAGTAATGGTGTTGTGTATCCTGCATATTCTGATATCCATGCGCTGCAGTAGTTGCACATGCCGAGAAATGTCTGCAGTTCTTTCACTGTATTTTGTTCACTTACTGCACGTACTGAAGCTGCCCTGTCTGGTATTCTTTTACCATCTTTTGATATCAGTTGTTCCAAATTCAATACTTCTTTTTGCCAATATTGTAACTTCTGCTTGTCCACTTTGTATCCTTTGTGGGCCAACAGTGTCAAATGTGTAATGGAATTCTTCCTGCACTCATCTTCATTTTTCCCACAAATCAGGAGATCATCCACATATTGAATGATCATGCTCTCTCTGACGATATTGCCTAGATCTTCATGTAAAATTCTGTTGAATATACTTGGGCTCTCACAGTATCACTGGGGTAATCTGCAATGTTCATATCTTTTCCCTCCCAACGTGAATGCGGTCAGATATCAGGACTCTGGATCTAGTGGGACTGAGAAGAATGCGTTCTTCAAGTCCACCACTGTAAAACATGATGCATCTTTTGGTATACTACACAGAACTGATGCAGGATTTGGGACTAATGGAAATTCCTTCTGTATGACGTCATTAAGGGGGCGTAGGTCATGGATCATCCTCCACGCCCCGCCCTTTGCTTTCTTGATGGGGTAAATACAAGTATTACATGGTGAGTTTGAGGGCACTATTATTCCCTGCACTAGTAGTGCATAGATTGTCTTTTTTTTTATCACTTCTTTTTATTATTCCGCAAGGGGAAGGGATAACAAAAAACAGACATGAAACATACAGCTTCCGACATGTCATCGGATCCAAGGGTACATTGAAGCTTCGTTTCAACAAACTGGTAACACAGTAGAACTGAAGTCAAAAATAAAACAGGGGGAGAGGGGAGACACAGGGAACATCAGTTTTCACAGAAAGCTGTTTCGGGCGTCACTTTCTTGCTGCAGTATCTTGGGGTGGGGGGGCCGTATCCATGGCTTGAGTTCGCCTTGCGGCCAGGGAGGTGGGAGGCTTGTCTGTGTTGGGTTCGGCTTATCCTCGGGGGTACATGCATCCGCGATGCCTCCGTCGGGTGCTGTTAATCCAGTTTTTCCATCCATCGCAGGGTTGGAGGCTGTCTTGCCACCCCCGTGAACTGCTGCGTGTAGTCTAGAAAGGGGGCCCAGATTTGGTGGAATTTGCTTCTGTTGTCAAAGCGAGTGGCCGTGATTTTCTCTGTTGTCACTATCTCCCAGCATTTGGCCTACCGCATTGGGATTGATGGGCCCTCGGGGTGTTTCCATAGCCTGCCGATTGATATTTTTACTGCCGTTAGGAGGTGCGAACAAAGATCGGCTAGGCAGCCAGTTAGCGGGAGTTGACCTTCGCCTGTGGCCCCGAGAAGGACGACTCCAGGGTCCCATGGAATTGTGAGGCCTGTGATTAATTTGATTTGGTCAAGGACATTCCTCCAGAATTGGGCCGCTTTGTGGCAGGCCCACAGTAGGTGGAATAGTGTGCCTTTGTCTGAGCATCTTCTCCAGCAGTGCCCGGGGATAGAAGGGTTGCATTTGTTGAGAATCTCCGGGGTTCAATACCACCTGTAACATACCTTGTAGGCACCTTCCTTGTTGGTTATACATTTGGAGCTTTTGTGTGCATAGGACCAGATGCGATTCCATTCCGCTGAGTCGATCTCTCTGCCCAAGTCCTTTTCCCATTTTATCATGTAGGGCTCCTTCTTGCCTGGGTCTGTTTTATCAAGCAGCTTGTACAAGGTGGCCACTTTCCCTTTAGGGGGAGAGCGGCCGTGAGAGTTCTCCCTAGGGCTGATAGTTCTCTGCTTCCGCCTTGCTTGACTGCTTCGCTTGATAGCCAATGCCTAAGCTATGCGTATCTAAACCTTTCTGTTTCTGGGACCTGAAATTTGATCTTTCAGGTTTTGAAGTTCAGCGAGTCGCTGTTGTCAAAGATGTCCGCGGTGACGCATAGGCCTCCTGTTTTCCACTTATTGAAATTGTTTGGGGTGACGCCTGGGGAGAAGTCTGGGTTGTCCCAAATGGGGGTGAGCAGGCTTGTCGTGGTTCTGAGGTTCCATTGGCGGGCTGCTTTCTTCCAGCTCGTCACCGTATTTCCTGACGCTGTCAGTGGCCCCTCATTGGCTGGGTAGCCCGGGCATATCATGTGTGGAAGGCTTTCTATCGGCGACTGGCACCTCCAGTATCAGCCAACGAGGTCGGGGGTCCTGCAGTTTGCACGCGAAGGCGTGGGATAGCTGAGCCGCAAGGCAGTATCTGTTAACGTCTGGGACCCCTAGGCCGCCCATCGCGATGCCCCGGAACATGATGCGCTTTGGGATTCGCGGCTTCTTTCCTTCCCAGATGAATTTTAGAATGTCTGCTTGTAGCTTTTGGATGGCTTTCTTTTGGACTGTTACTGGGAGGGCCAGACAGTGGTACAGCAGTTTTGGGACTAAGTTAATTTTTACGGCAGTGATCCTTCCAAACCATGAGATTTCTTGCTTTTGCCATCTGGCTAGGTCCTTTCAAAGGTCTGCGAATAGTGGGCAGAAGTTTGATTTGTAGATTCTTTCCGTTTTATTTGGCATTTGGACCCCCAGATAGGTGAGGTGCTGCTTAGCCCATGGGATCGGATATTTAGCGCTCAGGGAGGCCTTGCGTGTCTTTTGTACGTTCATGCTCATTACTGCGGATTTTGTGAAGTTTACCTGAAATCCTGCTGCTTCTTTAAACTTTTCTAATTCCTGCCAGATTGCTTGCATGGATTCTTCTGGTTGGGTGGATGTCAGGAGGACATTATTTAAGCGGGTTATAAATACGTAACCAAGACAAAAAAAATAAATAAATAAACAATTATGCAACTAAGAAATTTTTTTTTTAAAAAAAAATCCTATAACAGCGCCTCGATGCCTGCGGGCTGTGTGAGTGCTTTATAAATGTAAAAATAAATAAAAAATAAATAGTCTGCGTAAAGGGCTACTTTATAGGACTCTCCTCCGACCGCAAGGCCGTGGATCGCTGGGTTCGCTCGTATTCTGTCTGTGAAGGGTCCATAGAGAGCACAAATATGAGGGGGGATAAGGGACAGCCCTGCCTGGTGCCTCTTGTGATGTTTATTTTCTCAGACTTGATCCCGTTTACTCTGAGGTGTGTGGAGGGATGTTGGTAGTTAGATCAGATCCATTTGGTAAAGTTAGGTCCGAATCCGAAATGTTGTGTTTCCTTGATGTAGCCCCAGTCCAGCATGTCAAACGCTTTGTGGGCATCCAGTGACATGACTACCAGTTCTGTTGGCAGACTCTATTGTATTGATTGTTCGCCTGATGTTGTCGTGTGTGCTGCGGCCCAGGATAAAGCCTGTTTGGTCTGGGTGGATTATGCTTGGGAGGGCTGATGCTAGTCTATTCGTCAGGATTTTTGCAAACAGCTTGGCGTTGTTGTTTAGCAGGGTGATGGGTCTGTATGCGGCACACTGGGTCTGGTCTTTCCCTGGTTTTGGAATGAGGACCGTCGTTGATTCTTCCATTGACTGGGTTGTGGAGCCCGTCTCAAGGAATGAATTGAATAAATTTGCTAGCTGTGGGGACAAGATGTTGGTGTATTTCTTGTAAAATTGGGCTGTGAAGCCGTCCGGCCCGGCGCCGTGTTTTTTAGTGTGCGGATTGTTGCCCCTACTTCTTCCGCTGTAATTGGGTGTTCCAGTGTTTCCAATTGTCTCTTTTATCCCTTGTTCTGCTTCTCGGGATAGGGGATACTGTTTTACTCTGGGCAGCAATGCTCCGGGTTTGAGTTTTATTTTTACTGGTGTCCCCTCATGCAGTAGCCCTACATCATGTGGGCCTGTTGTCCACAGTTCGTGTGGCACCAGTTGCATGTCGTCGTTAAACGGAGGTGGCGTTCCTACCACTGCAATTAGTTGTACTGGCACCTGCCTTGTTTGTATCATGATATCGCAGGGGATCGCTAGTTCCATTATTATTTCCCCATCGATGTCTGAATCTGTGAGAAGGTCCTCATCGGACAAGTCTCGTAGGGCGTTGTTCACATTAATGCACAACCCTGTTTGCCACTGACATCCATGTATCTCCATTCCTATAACTGCTATTCCTTGCGCTGACACCTGTACCGGATGCAAGTCTAAGGACATCGCTGTTCCTGGTATTATTTCTGGGAGTGCTACATGGCGGAAAACAAACTAATGCGGGCACCCTCCATTCTTGGCGCTTTAACTCAGGGACTACTCGTGCTAGTGTTTTTAGCCCCTGTATGAACATGTCTGGGTCAACTGGTATGCCGCGTACCTCCGGTGCTGTGGTTTGTTTGTGTACTACCAACATCACTCGCAATGGGCATATCCCTGGTGTCGAGCACACTATCCCGCTCTCAGTGAATGATAGTCCTATTGAGCTTGCTGAGGAGGTCCCTCCCCAGCAAGTTAATCGGGGATGCTTCATAGTACAGTAAAGGTGCTTGCACTGTCCCCCCCCCTACTGGTACATCCAAATCTTCTGTTTAAGGAACTTCGACCACCGCCCCAGAGAACCCTTGCGTTTCCAATTTACGATTAGATAACGGAAACCTTCCTTCTTGTAGGCATGATTTTTCGGCTCCCGTATCTACCATAAAAATGAATTGTTTGTTCCCTATCTCCGCCCCCACCAATGGTTCCTCTGCTGCATCAAGGGTCTTTGATAGTACTGGACACGCAAGTGCTCTCTGTGGGCTGTCCTATGCTGGATGCCTTGTCGTTCCCCCATTGTCAAAAACATTCCCCGATACCACGGCCACCAAAGGGTGCAGATGTGCCATTTGCCGTTGTGGCGAAAGGGTTGCCTTGTACATGTGTCATGTGTTTGCGGTATTGTGGCTGTTGCTGAACATTGCGTGGATGTGCCCTGCGCTCATCTGTGTATCTCTGATCCTGTTGTTCTCCTCTCCCGCCACCACCCATTGGTAGCCCATGTGGGCTTCCTGGGTGGGGATGGCCATACTGCGGTCCATTTTGATATGTATTCATGGGTCTGCTTCTACACTCTCTTGAAAAATGTCCCCACCTTCCACAATTTCAACAATTCCCCCCGCCCCCTCGGACCTGCACCTCCGTACCCGCCATACCCTTGACCACCCCCTCTTTGCCATCTGTACCCACTTATTCCTCCACGAGCGCTCCGCACTTGCCACTGTGGCCCTCCGTATTGTTCCTCACCATTCCACTGCTCCTGCTCATATCCGTTTCCTGCCCAATTAGCTGCCATTCTAGCTTGTATTGCTGTTGACCCCTCCTCCTCCTCTCGTTCTCTATCTGTGGGGAGTGCAGCTACAACTGCTCTGACCTTCACCAGTTTCGTCTGTATTAATTTTGCCTCATCTGCCAACCGTCTCTGTGCTATCTCCTTCTCTTTCTTTGATCCTTTTGCAGTGGTGTACTATAATGCTTTGTATCTCGGGCCAACCTTTGGCTTCAATCCCAGCTATGTTATCGAGCGCTTTCTGAACTTCCTTCGGGAGCCCTCTTTTTATTATTATTATAAAGTAAAACAATGAGGTTGACTGATCCCACGCCGTGCCCGTCTCCGCTCTCCACATCTCCTGCACCCGTAAAATGAAAGCCATTTCATCTTCCTCATCGTTCATTGTGCATTGCATTACTGACTGTAAGTCTGGTGTGTCTGGGAAGGTTTTCCTCAATGCGTCCCATACCCTTGCTCTTACTGTG
Organism: Ambystoma mexicanum; assembly: GCF_040938575.1. Lineage (NCBI taxonomy): Eukaryota > Metazoa > Chordata > Amphibia > Caudata > Ambystomatidae > Ambystoma > Ambystoma mexicanum. The sequence continues at coordinate 176,803,608 of NC_090929.1, read as the reverse complement.
TCAAAAAAAGCACAATCATATCTGACACTATCTAATGTTATTCCTGGGAAGCCTGCTTTCGCCCAAACCCGGTCAGCTTGATCACCCCCTGCAGACACCAGCAAACTTTTGATGTCACCTACTACCAAAGGAACCCCTGCAGTGTGTTTCTCAAATGCATATATCCATTTACTTGCACCTCCTGACAGTGGGGGCAATAATTTCAACAAATTGGCCTTATCCATCTGTGCCCAGGGTATGCAATTTGGCCTCCGTCCTCCCTGATGTATCGGGGGCAGCTGCAAACTACCTTTTGTTCCCATCCCTGTACTCACCTTTGTTCCTCTTTTTCCCATCAAGGCCATCCTCCCCACTCTGCTTCTTAGTCTTCCATTCTTCTTCCATTGCCCTCCCCAGAGGTGTCTCTTCTAATCTCACTGGTACTCCCCCTGCTGCGATCCCTATTCTCCTTCCTTCTAATTCCTCTTCCTCTATATCACACCACAGCTGTTCTGCTCCTCCCGATGCCATACCCTCTCCCATTGTTTCCCCTTCAGGCGTGTGTTGCTCTAATTCTATTATTCTTGTTGGCTCATCATTTATTCTAAATAATATGTCCCCCTTTTTCCACCCTTCTTCTATTGACCTGTCGGGTGTCTGTGCCCTCTGTGTCTGATTGATCCTAGAAGTACTTGATCCACTTTTTTGGCACAGCTCTTAATCTAGACAATTCGTTTCGAGCCATTGATAACCTGAAGCCTAAATCTTCTGTGAATTTTTCAATATCTATTGCCGGGGTACTCACCTGTCCACTCGCTCTTGGGCACTCATATGGTGGGGGTGCTGTTGGCCGCGGTGTTTGAGGTGGTGGGTTTTGACACATACACCGGATCACTATATCCCTCGGTGGGCACTGGTTTGTTTAAGAGGGGGTATATTCGTGCAACCTCTACTGGCCCTTCCTTTCCTTCGCCCTCTTTTTCGCTATTTTCTGTTACCAGGGGAGATGCAATCTGTTCCTTTATTTGCTCTTTTCTTTTTATTGGAGGCACCTCCTCAAATAACCTCCATAGGTCTAATATCTCTCTTCTATTTTGTTATTGTTTACCTTTATATTTATTTTTTAAATTTTTGTATTGGTTTATTCAAACCTTTAAAAGAGATCACTAATGGCTACATCTAACAATTTCCCAGAAAGAAAAAAAAAAAACATAATTATCGCCTACAATGCAAAACATCATGATAATAAAAACAATTAAAAGTAATATCAAATAAACACTGATTAAGCAAAGTATCGCACAATACGGAATGCCCAAATTAAGTACATTCTTGGTTAGATTTACATAGTTCGATATTTTTGGGGAGAAATGTCAGAGCATATGTTAGTTTATTGTTAGCTTCTGTAAAACATTCCTCCCACCATTCTTCCATTGTACGATGAACTCTATTTGCCACAATTGGTTCGAACAATGTCATGCTTATCGCAGAGAAGGCTTTGCAAGTGAGAGTCAAGTGTTTGATTATTTCTTTATAATGATTACAGAATCTGCATTTTGGATCCAGCTTCTCATATTTAGGCCATCGCATGATTACTTCTTTGGTCTTAAATTGATTCAGCCTAAATTTCATGAGCAGAGTTCTTTTTTGTTTGTCTGGGCACTTTTCAAGATATTTGTATGTGGAATTGTAAGCTTTCCCTTCCGATGGAACATTCTTAATAAGCGAGTATTTTGCTCAGTTTATACCAGTATTTATCCAATCATGTCTCCACAGTTTTTTCTTTACATCATCGGGATTTTCCACCAATGTGACCATGTCAGTGTTTATATATGTTAGGATTTGCTGACATTGGTCTATCCAAGCCGCAAAGACTGTATTCGATTGTTTATTCACCAACTCATGGAGGATTTTCATTTGTGGTGCACCATGGGGCAGAGTTATCTTACGGAAAATTGACAAGGTATTCCAGGTAACCTTTGCATTTATTGAAATTAGCCCCAGTTCATATCTCACCACAGCAGCAGGTATCCCCCTGGCTACTTTCAAGATTCGGCCCCAGAAAATGTTTTCAAGGTTATCCTACAAGGTAGCAGGACATCCAAAGGCAGTTTCTGCGCCATAGATTAAAGATGGCACAGCTATTTGTTTATAAAACTTTAATGTGGGTACCAATGAAAAATATCCATATTTTTTGTCAAGGACTGAGGATAGGGCACTTAGTTGTCGACATTTAGCTTTCGACCCAAATTGGGTCGTTTATGTTAGAATTCAGCCACATGCCGAAATATTTTAACTGTTTAACTTGTTGCAGTGGTTCGCCGTTAAGATGCCATTTGAACTTCTTAGATGCACGTTTGGTAAGATCTTGTAGTGTTAGAACGACAGATTTGCTTGGATTTATATGCAAACCATTGTCGCCAACGTATTGCTCCAATGCATGGAGTTTCCGCTGTAATCCAATAGGTGTGAGGTCCATTAACACTAGATCATCTGCATAAAGGATCCAATTCAGGGCAGAATCATCTATTTTTGGATCAAATCCTTTTTTTTTTCAAAAATTTCACCCATGTCAGAGATGAAAGCATTGAAAATTATAGCTGCCAACGGGCACCCTTGTTTTACCCCACAGAAGGTTCGAATGGGTTTTGACAGAGTGCCATTTGCATCCCATCAAATGCAGATTTCAGTTTGGTATGTAGATCTTTGATGGCAGATAGAAGGCTATCAGGGCAATTCCACGTTTTTAATTTTGTCCAAAGCATTTCCCTGTCTATGCTGTCAAAAGCATGAGACAGATCAACAAATGCAAGATACGCTTTTGAGCCTTTCCTAACCGCATCCATTTTCAGTAGATTGATGAGTATCAGATTTAGGCAGCATCCAACGCCCTTCACAAACCCGCTTTGTCTAACGTCTTAGAACAAGCCATTCCATTAATTTGTGCTGGAGTTGTGTTGCATATATTTTGCCTATAACATCCAACAAGGCAATTGGCCTATAGTCCTTTGGATTTGATCTGTTGCCTTTCTTAAAGATGAGCACAATTGCCTTCTTCCAAGAGACAGGTGTAGCACCTTCTGCAACAATTCTATCAAATAAGACCTTGCAAAATTCTGTCCAGGCTTCTACGTCAGATTTTAATATAGCATTAGTTATGCCATCCGGTCCTGCTGCATGAGAATTTGAAAGTTTTTTGATGTTTCTCAGAATATCATTCTTATCGAAATGAATATCCCAATGTGAAAGGGCTGGCAAGGGAGGATCAGGGGTGTTTCCCTTTTTTGAAAACAGCATGGAGAAGTGCTCGATCCATTATTTTTTCGGTAACCATATTTTTTTGCGTAGCCATCTGTACACCAGATTCATTATTGATTATTGACCAAAAATCTGAAGAATTTTTCTCTTTTAGGCACTTCATTATGTTTTCTGCATCATGTTGTTCCATTAAAGCATGATGGGCTATTGTCCAGTTCTTATACTTTTGTTTAATCTTTTTTTTCATCTTGAGCTGATCCAATTCGCTGTAATGTTTAAGTTGTCGTAGAGCCCTACGCATTTCCCTTTTTCTCGTGACAATTTCCAGATTATAAATATGTATATGTTTATAAGCTTGGGTACCATTTGGGTTTCTCAAGGTCTTATATTATTCCAACAGAGTAGTATAATCTACACCTAGCAAATCAATGTGCTTCTCATATTCATTTTTCATTATATTCACCTGCTGTGAATTAAGTTTAAGTCTGTTTCCTCTGCAATTTGGCATTATGCTATAATTCCAATTCGGAAAGGAGACTTGACGGGGCATTTCAAAATGTGCTAGGACCATTTTATGATCACTGACTTGCGTATTATGGACTTGAAGCTTGATGATCTGTGACAATACATTTTCTGATACAAAAATGTAATCCAATATGGATTTTTGATTATTCCTTTGCCAGGTCGCTTTGGCTGGTATGTCTCCCTCGACATTACCATTTAGCCTAGAGATTCTCTGTAAGGTTATTTCTTCGGACCATTTTTGTGCCAGATTCTGTTTCCTTAGTGTATCATTCTTGCTTCTCTCTATAAAGTCCAAATTAAAATCTCCACATGATTATACTGGCAGAGCTGTCCTCGATCATTAATTCATCGATTATATCGATAAATTGTTTGACAAAGGTCAGAGTGCCTGCCTTACAGTGCTGCCAATACAGATTAATAATGAAAAATGTCAGGTGTTTAGTTTCATTATTATTATTCCTTATGATTGTAGCAACTTGGATGTACGATGATACATTCTTGTATTCCATCAATCTGCAGCCGGATGTTTTTTTGAGTGTGAGGAGACCTGCACTTGGACGACCTTTGTTTCCTTTGATAGCAGGAGTAATCACTATTTCGAAATTCTCCGCAATGGGACAAATGTCCAGGTTTCTTGCAGACATATCAAGTCTACTTCACTTGCCGATTTTTCTCTAGAGTTAAACAAATGAGAAAAGCCTCTTGTATTCCACGAGCCAATAACTAGTTGTTCATCTTTTGACTTCTTTGAGCATTAACTCTGGGTATTATTTGCCAAGGTGGCTTCTAGCCAATTCCACTATCGACCACTTGACTTTCCTCTTTTTCATTTATTTATATGATCTGATGAGTGTTTTTTACTGTAATTCGGTTTTGGTCAGCGTGTTTGATTTTTTTTGATGGCCGGACTGATCTTGCCGGGATAGAATGAATTGTTTGTAATCCAATTTTCTTCTGCCAAAGTTTGTATTTCGGGCTGAGTTTCCTTCAGCGGTGGATTGGGCAGAGGTTTAGTCGTGCAAGCTACATGCTTTACTTCTTTGACCACGATATCAGCATCTACTTCTACAATATCAAAGCCACAGGGTAGCAGTGCAGACGCACCCTGCCGCAATGTTTCACACACTAGTCTGGAGTTTACATATAAAAACCCTTTATCCAGAGCAATATCGTCTTTAAATTCTACAGCCTGAATATCACTAGACTCGATGGTACGTAATACAGGAACATGGTGAAACAAGCTTAATACATTTTTCCTGTTCATTGTTAGGCCGTCATGAATATTTAATATTCTTTCTAGACTTACACAGTATTTCGCCTTGGTTTTATGGATTTTGCTTTTCTCAACTCTATGATTACCATTATTACCTCGAGTATTAGAAAAACTCATTTTCTCTTTATGGGTCTTTGTATCCAGAGGCATATTAGCAATTGGTGATGTTTTTTTGCAGTCCAGACTTCTATCCTCCAACAATTTTTCTTCATCTGCGGATATTTCAGTAAGCAGTTGCTCTCTTGCTGCATCATCCTTAGAGAGGATTTTTTAGAGAGGATTTTTTTCTTTTTTTCATCCAATGTTTGAAAAGATCTTTATCTCTTTTTGAGGGTCAGAAATCGCCATTTTCGGTTTAGTCATCCATTCACAGAAATGTCCTGTTGCTGGTACACAGTCTTTTCTTATAGATTATACAGGCCCTGTCAGGTTCTGGCTCACAGCAGGCCCTGCTGCCACACTTTCCTTATCACTTCTTCATGTATGTATTCATACGTTGAGAGATTCATTAGGATCTCAATATCAGTTTCTTCTGGCCCCATTTCTACTTCCTGATCCAAGTGGTAAGCGTCCGAGGTTTTCGCTTCAGTGCGATTGAATTTTGGTGGCGTTCTTTTTTGTTTTCCTTCATCAGTACTCTCCTCCGATTTGTTTTGCAATGAGCCACAAACATTTGCCGAAACATTAATTTTGATTGATTTGAGATTTCTTAAGAACGCTCGAGCACTATTCGCTATTTTTCCTTTTTTTACATTTTTTGGTTTCTTCTTTTGGGGCGCACCTTTTATGTTTTGCTTAGTTCTATCTTTGGCAAATATATCGAACACGCCTTTTGTTACTTGCATATTGTTTTCCTGTAGATCTTCAATCTCTTAAGGTTTCTTTGAACATATTTTTTGAGTTCTCAATTATTGTATTTTTTTTTTTTGTTTTGTCCTTTGAACTTCATTTGAGCCGACCTTCACGATTACTATTGTTTGAGCATCTTTTTCAACTTAGGAATCTTTTATTTCATCCAATTGAGGCCCCGCTAAGCTTTTAACATGTGTGCTGTCACTCAGGAGAGGTTTTATGGCACAGGCTCGCTCATTTATAAATTCATTCCTATCACGCTTGGCTAAATCCAGCTTTTTTTCTTGAAGGCCATCCACTAGGATCTTGCGCACAGCCCTAGGTGCAGCAAAGGACTCATCCGAAAGCGGGAGGCACCTTTGCCAGTCTTCTCTTTGTCGTTTTGGGCGACCCTAATTGAATTCCCTTTTTCTTTCTCTAATAATATGTGACCTTTCTTTTTCTGTACCAATTCCATATTTCTGCACTCAGATTTTCACTGATCTATTGACAATTTGCTTTTTTCCATGATAGTATTGTTTTTATCACTGTCCATTTGTTCACTGCTGTTCACACTCTCCTTCATAGCATCTAAATGGGGTTTATTAAGAAGCTTCAATGCTTCACGTGCAACTTCTGCTTATCATTTTTTATCCTCACTTGAGTTTCGATTCGCATCCAGAATCAAATTCAAGAAGTTGTCATTTAAAGTCTTATCCTGTCTCAAATTATCATGACTTCTTTGTTGTTCAAATTCCATATTAGTTACTTTGGCATTTAAAAGAGCTATCAATGTTGTTAGATCTTTGATGTTACCATCCATTTGTTCATATAATTTGAGATAGGGGCTTAGTGCTATGTTCATAGTGGACATGATTACAGCTTGTAAATCCGGTGTCTTTATTTCTGCCACATTTGTTTTCATTTGCTGATTGAACGTTTTCTTTTTCCACTGAGCATGTCTTATTTTTGGAAAAGGTCTTTCAATTATGGACGAGTCGTCAGTATTAGAAGCGGAAGTGGACGATGTCATTGCTGAGCTGCTTTTTCTTGCATTAGCAGATGTTAAGGTCTCATTTAGACCTTTGCTATATAGCAACTCCTTGGTTTCTATCACTGCGAATCTTATGGGTGAATGCAGCATATATTGCTGCCGTTGATTCCTTGCCTGAGAACAAACAATCTCTCCCAAAGGACTATTTCCACTTTTTTCTTTTACGTGCCGGCTGTGTATAATTTTTGATGCACTTTCTTCTCCCGAAAGATTTTCCTCAACGTCAACACTATTGGTATATACAGCCTCAAAAGCTGTCAGCGGGCCCCTCGAGCCTTCAAAGTTCGGTGTAGGTATATTCTTTGATTTCTTATTTGAACGAATATTAAAGTCGCAATTCATTTTTATTAAATCTTTTAATAATTTTTCTGCAACACTTAAGTGAATTCCTTCTTTCATTAGTGTTAGTACTAATTTGCACTTCTATTGTATCGTGGTCACAGAATAAGGATTGATTATTATCTTTCTTATGCGCAGCACTTTTTTTTGTCATGTGTTCTGTAGTGAATTCCATTTGTCCATTGGTTTTACTCAGATATCATGAGCTCATCATGTTGGACCAGCTCTTTACTTAATTGCGTTTTTCTGCTTTTTTTTAAAACTCTTGCAGATGCCTTGATCTCCGCATACCGCCTCTTCAAGAGACCAATTAACAGTTGATTCATTTGTTCGCTGCACAATTTTTGCAGCTAGCTTAATCAATTGTGGGAAAACATCTAATGCAGCCGACTTTGTAGCGTTCATATTGTATTTGATAGGATAGTCAGAGCATGAATATTATATACATCCTTGCGCTTCAATTCTTATGACGATTTTCCCAGGGGACGTAATGCCCTCAGAATTTGGTGTTTTATTTGTTTTAATAATGAAGCAATCATTGTCACTTTCATTTGCAGTGATACCTGCTAATTCAGCACACATCCCATCAAGCTCGCCAATCTCACCATGCTTACCATGCTCACGCGGATAATCCGCAGCCTTACCATCCTCTAATTCTTGAGGACTTGCAAGCATGGATCCCCTATTGTCATTCCTAAAATCGGATGCACTATAATCATCCGAAAGTTGCATCTCAGTTGCACTTGGCAGATCTAGAATACTTTGATCTGTTGGAAGAATGGTTATATCAGTTGACTCAGCGCTTGTTTGAGTTGTAGCAGTTTTTCTTCTAGATGCAAGCTTTAAAGGCGCACGTACGGCAAAGCTCCGCGTCGCAGACGAGACCGGGTCTGCGCTGCTTCAACAACTTCACTCGTTTCCATCAAAATGATAGAAACTCAGCAGGAAGAATTTTTCAGACCTGCGCAAGGTACAAAGTACAAACAGCGGCACAGCAGAACAGGAAGCACCCGTGTCTCCAAAAACACACACAAGACTCTGTGCTGACTCTGCCTATTACAGCACAGTCAAGCACAGCACAGTCAAGTAATCTAAATAACTTGCATTGGGATCAAAGGGGGAGAAAACCCCCAACAGTCTCCCAATTGCCCGCCTTGAATCGCTTTATTCCTTTTAGAGACTTTACAAGTTTAAGTCTCTTCGAAGATTAAATCACACTAGTATCGCTTTACAGCTGGCACTACCACTGTATACTGCTTACCGCTTCTCCAATCTAATCCGATCGAAGCTTCCTTCCGCGGGCGGGCCGGTGAGCAGGCGAGCAGGCGTGTGCAGCTCCTTGTCAGCATAAATCTGTTTCATCTATCTTGCCGGCTAACAGCTTCTAGCAGCTCACTGCTCACGGCTCACAGCCTCCTCACCACTTCCTTGTGGCAGCCTTGCGGCACCCTTCTTCCGCCGGTGCCTATGGGCCAGCACTTCACGGGTCACAGGTCTTCCCCTGTCACTTCCACCATTCGCGGACACCGCCGTGCTACAGCCCGCTCCGATTTGTGGAAAGGACCTTCCGCACACGCCGTCAAGCCACACTCGGACTCAGAACAGGAAACCTTATATTTTACAAATACGCATGTGGCCACCATGTCCAACACGCTTTTGTCAAATGATCCTCCCTGGGGCCCATACCTGTGGTAGCCCTTCCCCTTTTAATTCTGTGACCCACTGGTCATGGTACTTTATTATACGTTCTGCAGCAAATTCTGGCAAATATGGGCCAATGGTGTTTCCGCGCCCATGTTACTTTCCTGTCTCCCCTCCCCCTAATACCCCTCTTTAGTGTGTGGGTGGGTGTTCTGTACTCACAATGCTGATGATGCCAATATTCTACCGCTAATGTACTACTTTTGTATAACACATATACCAAGTCTTTGAAAGGTCACACTTACAATGACCACTTATTCATAACTACACGGTCATTTTAACTATTTATCAAAACATTGTGATCACAAAAGACATAACCAATTCAATACATAACATTGATCGACAAGACATTTCACATACAAAATGTAACATATACCTCCCTGTCTTCTTCCCACTACTCTGTATCCAAAAGATCTCCTTTACCCCAGCCCGTTACACCTCTTAACCCTTAGATTGTCTGAGTATCTTCCCGTAGATTTAGAAAAATAAAAAAAAATAAAGCGGTTCTAAATTGTACTCCGAGTCTTCCCCTTATATGAGACTCCTACTTATTTCATCTATTTTCCAGTTATTCCCAGTACTAGTCAAGATAGCACTATGCGGCGCCGCCTTCTAACCCCTTGCAGAGCTAGGTTCCCATCTTCCCTTTTCACCTTGTAATCTCCTTAGCTCATCCTAATGGCCATATGCAGAGAAAATGAAAAAAAGAATAAGAATAGGATCTATTATACCCTCAAGAGCCCCTTTAACTTAGATCGACCTCATATACTATTTTCTATATCCAACTCCTTTTAATGTCGCTCGCACTTAATACTCTTGTGTCCGTATTGATTCGAGACCCTCCAGACCCGGTCCGTCCAGGTGGCGCTGCCCCACGCTCAATGGCTGTCCCCGGCTCCGGCGAGTGATACTATAGGTTTTGTGAAGTGGGACCCGTACCTTCTTGCCCTACTGCGTGCGCACGTCTAAGCGTACCGGTTGCTGTAGGCGGACAGCTCTCTTGAGGGGGCGCGCTGTGCGTTGCCGCTGTGGCCGGGGACGTCTCGTGCCAAAAGGAACGAAAAAGACAAATGACATCGGGGTCACCGATTGAAAGTGAACTTCTCCCAAGAAGGCATTTAAACGCCACAGTGAGAGTCAATAATGGACACACCCCAGATGTGAATGAGACCAAGACCAAGTGCGGGTGAAGATAAAAGGTAAAAGTTTATCCAACCAATATAGGACAACTCTGCCAACTCCGAGAGTGCTCTGCCAAGCATCAGTAAAACATTAACATTTATTACAGAGTCGCGTCATGGATGGCGTAAGCTATAGGGGGCACATAGTCGTGGGGATTGGGTGGCGAAGATTAGCTACTATACATTGTATATGGATTGTGCTCCATGATTGGCGGAGATCCACGTGGTGCTAGTGCGGGGTGCTTGGGTCAGCTGGGCTCGTCTGGGTGGAACGCTGGATCTGAGGAAGTCCGGGCTGTTACAATGTATTCTACATAACAGTTGCCCTTGTGGCCACACATACTCATTCGATATTCATTAGAATTTATACTGCCCTGTAAATACAAGTTGTTAATCTAACATCACAAGAAAAATAGCACATAACTCTGGCTATTCTTATCTCATCATCATAAGATGTACTATACCCTAGGTGGGCTGCCACATGAGTTCAGGTGGCTTATCAGGGGAGCACATACCAGGGAGGTATCTATCACGTTCTCTTCGTTAGATCTAGCAAAGGGACATCTTTATAGTATGTTAGTATAAGTGTAAATATATGGCCATCATGGTCTGTCAGGGTTGGGGGTGAACTGGGCTGCTCGCTAGTCAGAGGGCACGTGGTAGACATCAAAAAGGCGGTGGGGTGAGGGGTTACAATCATTCACATTGTTGGTAAAGCTAAGCCTTAATGTCCCAGCTAGGCTAAAGGGGGGGTTGGAAGGTGGGAGGCAGGGTGCGCGGTGCAGTAGGAGAAGGGAGAGAGAGCCCTGTTGCTTCTGGTCGTCTGCGTTATAGGGTTACATACACATTTAAAATGCGAGATAGGATTAAGCCAGTGTAGTTACATGTACATCGAGCATGATGCGAGCTTATGAACGCTATACATACGGCACGTTTATGCTTATCACGAATACCATGTTACAAAATAACTTTTGTCAACAAGTCTTGTTAGCATCACATTATTCATAGGGCTGAGGTTTTACATCTGGGTGCGGGACACACACGAGAAACTTGCATTTAAAAATGGGGTAGACACAGGTTAGTGTATGCATTGGTGTACAAGGAAGAGTCTGCAACATTCTACTTATAATATGACCTTCCTAACTCAATGCTCAGAGGGTAAACAAATGCTACAAAGGACACTCTATTATACAGTCAACACTCATTACATTAAAAACCATACATATTTCAACATTTGTCTATTTGTGAACTAGTTCATCTTCAGGAAATCATAGAATGTATATAGATATCATACATTGCTTTGTGCATGGAGGCAGCGACAGTAATCCTTGATTAGTAACGAAAGGCCCGAACACACATTTCATAACTTCGTGTGCGATCTGGGATGGGTGAGGACCATCTTATTTTAATATATATACAATCAATCTCATGGGCTCAAAGCGAATTTATCGTCCTTTCAGATGACTTAGCTGCATAAGTGAAACAGGGTGGCACACAGGCTTAGCATACATGTCTGGCACCTCAAACAGGTTTGGGGGGGCAGGGTTGGGGGTCAGCCACAGCATATGTCATGAATGTGGGGTCTGCGGGAGGACAGGAAAAGTTTTATGGAAGCAGCTTTTTTCTCTCAGACCCCAGTTTCTGCCCGGTCATCTGTAAGTCAATGATGGACTGCGGAAGGTGAAAGATACAGTGTTTGTAATGTAGCTTGTTCGCGCCTATTCTCCCGTCAGAACAGGCCTTCAGCAGAGCCGCCAAGGGGAGGAGGGTGAGGGAAGCGCTGGGCTCGCTGTGCGCGGTCAGGAGGGGAGAGCTGCAGCCCTGCAGGCTGCTTGTGCCAGTGAGGCCTGACTTTGTTCTCAAAATGGAGTCTACGTGTAATACAAAATGGAGTCTGTATCATACTACGGGATGAGCCGTGCAGCCCCACGTGTCGACCCGCAGCAATCCCGGGCCCAGGTGCATAGATGGCTGCTGGGCGAGTCATTGGCCGCACGTTCGTGAGAAATTGAGGGGTAGGGGCCCTAAAGACCTTTCCTCCCATACAATGCCTTCTTGAGGATCCAGCCGTCCCGAGCCTTTGGAAGTGTCCCTGCAGCACCGGGTGAACTGACCAGCTCTGTCGTGGGCTACCTCACCAAACACGTCGCTGTTCTGCGCTTCCACCCGGAACTTTGGTGTTCGCCCGCTCATGGTTTAAGTTGCCTTCCCTTCAAATTTCAGCCTCCCAACCTAAAGGAATCCTGTCCTGGAGAAGCTTCTTCAACCATGATTGGAAGAACTTCTGCCGTCATCTGCGGTGGGCGTCTCTGGAACTCACCTTCCCCAGTCCTCTGAAGTGTCCTGAAGATACCTGAATAAGTGAATCTTGCATTTCTCCATCTCAAGGAGTTGCATCTTGCATTTATACCTAAGAGGAAATATCCTTGCAGCCGCAGCTCCTTGGCACCTCACCAGAACGAAGAGCAAGAAACCCAACCTCCAGTGACCCCTTTAATTACCCCCCTTAGGGGGGGTAATTAAACATAAAGATCTGTCTGCCTCTTGTGCTCCATAGGATAACATTGAGAACCAGTCTATCATAACATTCCATTCCACTGCCTTTTGGTCATCGAACCTGGGTAGTATCACATTTTTTACTTAGCTAGTAACTTTGTTGCATCGCTCTTTGGAACAATCACCAACACGTGTGACTTACCTACTACAGATATATTATGGGGAGCATTGTGGCTCCTGTGAATTTTGGGCTCAAGGCCCCATTCTTCTTAGGGATTGGACTGTTAAGGAAATCCACTCGTGACTTGTTTCCATCTTTACTGCATTCATTTACTTCTCTTGTAGTGTTCTAGTCATTTGAATGCATTTAAGAACCTATGGTGAATGTATATATTGAGTGTTTTGCGATAATATCACCTACTATTTTCATTTTTTAGTGTTTCAGGCCTAGAATAAATATTGTATTTTTCTAAATTCAAGTGTAAATTCAATTATTGTGTGCTTCAGTGTGTGGAATCATCATGGAACCCTGACCCCACTCACTCGCCTGAGAATAGCCTTGGCTGCTCTCCATGTTTACCTTGATTGTGATTTGGCTAACCTCTCAGAGTTCCCTGTTCACTATAACTAGGGTGGCCGCCTAAAATCTGTCCACCAGGCCAGATTTTCAAAATCCATCTTAACCATCTTCAGTGTTTTTTGTGGAATGGTACAAAATAGTAATAATATTTTAAGTTGTAAGCTACTAGCCAAGCAGGCAGAAATAACATTTCAATTCTCATGCGCATAGCATTGCCAGTGGCGAGCAAAGCTTTTATGAACTTAGGTGCTTGCGTGTAGTGGTCGATTACTATCAGGCAAAAATATGCCCAGTTCTATTCTGTTTTATGTAAATTGCTGAGTTGCACCTTTTCATGTTGACCTAATTGGGCTGAATTTTAAAGCTATTGTTATGTCCCCACAACACATACACCTGGTATATGTAGTGCAGAATCAGTATAAATAAGGTTCCACTTAACTGTGTATTAAATCCAGCATCGCTGTATTTAAGCTAAGAGCATGAATTTAATTGTATTGTTGAGAGAGCCTTCAAAAAGCAATACATGTATTTCCTCATTAATTAAATCAATATGTCCCAAGTGTCAAGTTGAATATTACAACTTATTTTTCCAGTAACCTATGGGACAAGCTAGGCATCTGTTCAAGTCAGGAGGTGATGGGGATCCCACTCAGCCTGGGGTGGGAGGCATACCAGGGTTTACGCCAGGCAGTCTTACCGCAGAAGCGGGCTGTGGGAGCTAGGAAGATCCCAGTATCTGTCCCTTCTCCCATGCCTGTATGCTTGATAAAAATTACTGTGATCAAGCACTCCATGCGTGTATAGCAACTATCTATTCAGTTTGTTTCTGTTGGTCTCATAGGATTCCAATATCAGTAGCTTCAACCACAGGACAGCCAGCAAGGGAATGAGATGCATAATAGACCGTGAAGCAGCCTGAACGAAGTGAGCCGCTACTGGACCCACATCAGCGGGAGTCCGAGCGCAGAGCACTCCTGCTGGGTCCTCTTGCTCAGAGATGGTTAATTACAGCAAAACAAAGCCAGCCGAGTTTGTACGCAGAGAGCCCTGTGAGGTTCACACTCTCACACATTACGTACCTGTGGGGGGGCTGTGGAGTAATACTCTCAACAAGTTGGCATCGTTAACCAGTTTGGAAGCCCTCACACAAGCTGGGACATTGGATGTTGCAGACTGTCATTGCCGGAGACCAGCGGTCTTGCATACAAGAAAAGGGCAGGGCTTAAGACCCATTTTGAATGTTCCCTTGATTGTAACATCTCCTCAGGAAAGAGAACTGTCATTGGTTGGCCCGAGGAACCGGCAAATTTAGAGGCCCAGTGTGGGGCAGGGGTGCGTTAGAGGGTGCAGGATAAAAGAGTCAGGAAGTGGGCAGGTGAGGGTTTGTTAAGGTTCGGTCAAAGGAGGAGAGTGAGGACCAAGAGACCAGGCAGAGAAAGGTCAGAGCAGAGGAGCATGGAGGAGAATTGCTGAAGGAATGTACGAGGTGAGATATTAATTGATGGGAGAGAGCGGTGCTCGGTTTTGTGTGCAGCAAGGTCAGTGCATGAAATTAATAGAGTAGAAAGTAAATGCAAAAGTGATTGGGGCAGTGTAAGGAGGATGACTGGGAGAAGGGGTAGGCTGGAGGGAGGAGTAATAGTGTGGAGAGGAGGAGAGGGGGATTAGTAGTAGTGTATAGAGAGGAAAGTAGTCATAATGTGTGAGAGGAGAGAGCAGCAGTGTGGCGGGAGAGTAGTTGTAGTAATAGTGCCAGGGGAGTGAGAGTAGTAGGGATTAAAATCAGATGGTGGAGGTAGATAACGTAGAAACATCGGACGGGCAGAGAAGGAATTGTCAGGGAGAGCCAGGAAAGTAGGAAGAGGTGAGGAAGAGCATCATAGAGACCTTAGGAGAGGAACATCAGAGCATAGAAGAATAACACTAAGTGAGGTCTTACGTTACATTGCAGTGGGGAACATTTTGGAAATGTTTTTCAAAGTGGCCCCCTTTTAATCCATGAGAGTAAACCAAACTTTTCTAAGTAGGTTTTTGGGGGTTCTCCCACAAAAACATTTGGAAAAAATTGGTTAAATAGTGAATTGTAAAGCCTATTTTTAGGGATTAAGAAGAAGTCAAACACAACAGAGATGGTGATTATGGGGCTATATGAGAGGAAATGTTAAGGTGCATGGGAGAGAGGAGCAGAAAACTAGAGTACCCGCACAAAAGAGGCCCATGGTTCAGAGGCCTACCTGGAAATCTCCAAAGTTCCCTGTAGGTCAGTCCACCACTGAATGTTCCCAGAGGAAGACTTAAGCAGGTAAGGTGTTTGCCTTTAGACCTTCATCCTTAGGCAGGTTTGTAGACAGTAGGGTTACGAATCTCTAGTGACAGCCCTCAGTTGAGGGACACCTGGGTTAGAGAGGGAATGCCCTTTTCTGGACGAGATGGATTGACCGCCATTAGTGAGCCCCTCTGAGAATTCTCAAATAAAAAACCCTGAACTGTCTTCGAGAGTTGGTGTGTTCTTAAGGCCACCTGTGACACATAATGTAAAGTATTGATGACATTTGTATTGCTGCACCTCATGTATAGGCTGTTGTTAAGGCTCGCAAGTTGCACAGCATTTCATTAGATGGTTTCTGCCACTATGGTTGCACAGCTTTATTTTCATTCATTTGGTTTCCTTCTAAATATATAATTATTCTTGTTATTCTCCTACGACGACAGTACCAGAAGACCAGCAGCCAACAGAAGGTAGCGGGGTAGAACAAGCGACGACAACAGATCAAACCACCACAGAGCACGCTACAGAAAAAAAGGTATGCTTGAGCCCGTGCCAGTAGATGTAGTTTGTGTATTTCAACAGTCCATATTCCGATTATTTTGGCTAATAAAGTTTGGGAGATTTCAAGATGTAGTACAACCTGTAATGTTTGAACAAATTCTCTTACCATGGACAATTCTGAATAATACATATCTTAGCCCTGTGTTTAGGGTGAGGGGGTATTAAGATGGCCACGGGCTGTCAATCGGTGGGTAAATAACCAAACACCTACAAGCTTTGTGTCCTTCCTCGAATGGCATTTCTTCATAGCTATACTCTAATGCAAAGGTTTTGATTTAATAGCCAAAACTAAAAATGTCTTTGGGCCATTATAAACACTGAGTATAGAATGCACGCACTACAGGCTCAAATCCCTTGTTACACAGCTGGTTGGTTGCCAGATAACAATCCAGAAATGTAATGACATTTCTGGACATGACATCCTTTCTCTTTATCGTTCCTCATGCCCACCTCAGTTTATGCCCAACACAGCAGTGGTTCACGAATCAGTGGTCTCAAGAGACAGGTGAATGTGACAATCTAGTGGTGGTTTCACAAAAGGCAGTGATAACTATTCAATGGTGGTCTGAAGAGGGTATGCTAAAAGGGAGAACCTTTTTTAATCCGCCAGTGCAAATAACCATCACAACAGATGCATCACTGCCCAGTTGAGGGGTGCATTGTGAACACTTCACTGCCCAAGGAAAGTGGTCAAGCAAACCTGTCAAACGGTAATGTGAGAAGCAAGCCAGGAATGAGACAAGGGCACAGAGGGAGACATGTTTGTGGCTGCAAACGTCTATTAAAGCAAATGAGGGTTTGAAAATGCCTCTCTATCCCTAATTTAAGAGGTGTTTTCCCTAACACAACCAAAACGAATGGGTCTGTCCTTTGTAAAGATGTCCAAACCAAAAGTATGTCCTGTGTCCGTAATCCTATTCTGGCCCTCACACTCTAAAACTAACTTCAATGTGTAAAGGGTACTATCTCTTGATTTCTCAAAGTGCTGAAATGGTCAAATCCAACGTAAAGATTTTCAATGGACAATATTCACAGCTCCTGGGAATGGCTCCCTTCCCCAGATTGCTTGTACCAATACATAAATTCAAAAATAAAGAATAATCCAGTTCCTCAGAAGAGGATTACTCTCTCCACTTGGTGTATTCACAGGTCTCTTGGAAACAGCTCCCTTTGTTATGCTCACCTGGCTCCCACAGGGGCTTCGGTTGGACCCGGACAGCTGCGGTCTCCACCCACGTGATGCGTAGTGCAGCGATGACTGACTGGATCTGCCCTCCTAATCTTGTCTGCTTAACCCATAGAAATATTCTCCTGCAAGTGGAGAGATGGATTTAGCCACTTCAAGTGATGGCACCCCCCACAGTCCTCCCCAACTAATCACCTCCGAAATGCCCTCACAGCAATCTCACCTTATATTCTTGAAAGATGAGCTCTCCATCCTGCGTGGATTTGCAGGGGCGCGTCGATTCCAGTTACTTCACTGGTTTGAAGGCTCGGGAGAGTTCCGGAGAGTACGGACTCTGAGGTTCCTGGTGAGGACCAATAAGTATTAAGTTCATAGAGTTCAATATGTCCGATGTTCGCTCTTGTTCCCCCCCTTTCCCTTCCTTTCTTGTCTTGCAGCTGGCTCGTGAAAAGATGCTCTTGTGGCAGCTGGTGGTGCTCAGGTAAGAGTGTATTACCCGGCGCTGTCCGGTAAATGTTGCATGTGGAAAACGTGTTGTTTTGTCTCTTTACAGATGCGGCACGTGAAAATATGGAGAGTCACAAAAGGATGCCTCCGGGGGTAAATCAGGAAAATCTATGGTGGTAAGAATTATATTTGTTGGTTCCCTCGGCTCACCTTGTGGTTTCTTTTGTCTCCTAGGTGCCGAAGTTTGGCGAAGAAATGATGGAGGCAGCGCCGACCCCAAGGATGCTGTGAAGACTGGTGAGTATGGCGCGGCGCTGAAGCTGGAGGTGCGACGCGTGCAGAAATGATGTTCTTCACAGGTCCGGAGACGAGATGGATCCAGAATCAGGTGTGGAATAGAAATAAGTTTGTTTTCTAACCTTGTCCCTTTCTTTCCTCTTTGTTTTAGGAGCTCCGGATTCGAGGCGGGCGTGGCAGAAGACTGGATGCAGGCTGCAGGCTGCAGGCACGGTGAGCGTTACGCTGCTGGATGCATAATAACACGAAGTGTGTGTTGCTGGTCGGGCGTGGTTTAAATAGCCTCAAAAGTAGTCCCAGGTAAGAAGTCCCTAGAACCACACCCGAGTAAAAAATAGTCCCTGTAGAAAAATAGTCCCTTTCAGGCTTCATGTTGAATTGGAGTCATTTGCAGCATGGTCTGTCTGAGGTAAGTAATGACTATGAGCCTGGCGCCTTAGGCGCCATGACTGAACCCAGATAGCCCCTAGCCGGGGCTGCTGAGGTTTTACTAAATGTCTAGATGCCTGCTCCCGGGGCTGATGGGCTTGGTCCGGATGCCTGGGGGTAGGCATCATGACACCCTTCCCCTGGTTTTACCTTCACCTTTAATTTTCTGCACCTTTTAAAGTGCGGGTTCCAAATTCACAAGTTATCTGGTATCTTCCATGCCAGACTTTTCTCACGCATTTATAATAGTTCACAATTTTAAGGTCATGCATTTTCTTAGAGATTCTCTGTGCGATTGGGCCTCTAATCACCTTAACCTAAAGTAGGCCCACCACTTAAGATGCAAATGCATGTTAGTGCAATAAACTGGCTTCGAGGGGATTGGATCCTCCGACGTATTCCATATCTATGACAGGTAATGTCCACAGCTGTGCTGCTTCGGAAAATCTTTGGCATCTGCGTCGATGCGCCGTCCCTGAGGACCTCCTCCGACGGCCGACGTCACCCGATGTGATAAGTAGGACGCATGACGCCCATAGCCTCAGTTCTGTTTTTTCCGCGAACGTGTTCGCTTCGTGAATCTCGGTACGCCTCGACTCGTTGGAGTTGCTGTTTTCTATTCTCGGTTCATTGAACCTGTTCGGTTGGTTGTGAAGACCTGTTCGTGGTGATGTCTTTCTCATCTTCGACCCCGCGTCCGGGCTTCAAGAACTGCAGGGACTGTGGGTCCAAGATGTCGGTCACGGACTCGCACGAGGCCTGCCTCTGGTACCTCGGGGAGGCCCACGATATGAACTGTGTCGACTGCCAGTCGCTCACTGTAAAGGCCTTGCGGGAAACGCAAGAAGATGCTGTCGGTAGGCCGGGTGTCTAACCCCCGGAAGTCGAGGTCTGCGGGGCTTTCGACCGATGACTCGAGGGGTGACTCTCCGCGTCGTCGTCGGAAGTCCGGTGGGTCTCCTTCCAGGAGTCGGTCTCACCACTCCTCCGCCTCTTCTAGGCATTCCAGGAAGCGCCGGCATAGGTCGCCTTCCCAGTCCTCTTCCGAAGACTCTGCCCGTCGGCGGGTCGCTTATCCCTCCATGCAAGCGACACCGGAGGAATGGGCTTCCTTTGGGAAGCAGATGCTAGCGATTCTGGAATCGCAGGGCCCTGGTCTGTCCGCGCCTCCGAGTGGGGTCGGTCGGCACCGGTCGAGAGACACCGCCCGTACGCCTTTGGGCTCGGGTGGTCGGCACGGCTCGCAGGAGAGGTCCCGCTCGGACAAGGGTAGCCATTCTCGCCATGCCCATTCCAGGTCCCAGTCCTCGATGCGCTCGAGACCGCGTGATCCTGTGCCGTCTTCGAAGAAGAGGTCGACGCCTGTGGCACTAAGGTCGGCGACGATTTCTCTCGAGGTTCCGTCTTCGAGGGGGTTGTCGACGCCGTCGGTGCCAAGGTTGTCGAGAGACACGCTCGGAGCTCCGGCTTTGAGGACTGTGTCGACGCCGCCGATGCTGACGGCGCTGCAGCTGTCGTCGACGCCGATTCGCTGGACGTCGACGCCTTTTCTGTCGACGCCGGCGCCTTTCGAGGCAGTGGTGTCGGAGGGGCCCCGTGGCACGGGGTTTGCCCCTAGAAAGGTTATGGCTAAGGTCCGGCACTGCTTTGGTCCGCAGAGGTCTTCCTCTCCCCGCCTGGAGTACA
The DNA here is from genome assembly GCF_040938575.1 of Ambystoma mexicanum. Classification (NCBI taxonomy): domain Eukaryota; kingdom Metazoa; phylum Chordata; class Amphibia; order Caudata; family Ambystomatidae; genus Ambystoma; species Ambystoma mexicanum. Next base: position 176,783,519 of record NC_090929.1, on the reverse strand, counting down.
TTTCAGAGGGTGATGAAGGCTCTGATGGCGGCCTGGTTCCGGTTGCGGTTCCAGATGACCTTATCTCGGGCCATAGCCAGTTTGATGACCTGAGGCAGTCGCTGCATGATGCCAGTGGACTGGACACCTCTCCGGAGGTGGAGTTTTGTCGGCCGGAGCCTGGCACTCATGCCGATTCTTCATATCGGCACCTTATGTCTCGGGTTACCGAGTACTTGGGTTGGTCAGCTCCACCAGGGGAGTTTGTTCAGGATGATCTCACGGACATCCTTGATCTCGGTCCACCCACTGTCCCGGTTTTGCCTTTTCATATGGCTCTGCAGAGAAGGGTGGCGGCGGCTTGGACTGCTCCGGAGAGTCTCCCGGCAGTGGGCAAGTCTTTGTCGCGAAAATACCGTCCAGTCAGTAGCGACCCCTGCTACTTGTCTAGGCACCCCACCCCGGAGAGTTTGGTGGTGCAGGCAGCTATGGCACCGGCAAAGCAGGTGTCGTATCCTACCATCCCTCCGGATAGGGACGACAAACGTTATGACGGCTGGGCGAAGAAAGTGTTTTCTTCGGGGGGTATGGCGCTTCAGGCGGCCAACTCCATATGTGCCTTGTCTCGTTTCACGCACACTCTGTGGAACTGTGTTGCATTAGCAGCTGATCATATTCCTGAAGGGGACGAACGGGATGGTTTCCTTGCTATGGTTCAGGATGGCAAGGATGCTATGTGTGAGGCCGTTCAGTCGGGTTTGAACTTGGCAGATTGTGTCAGCCGGTCCATGGCGGCGAGCACCGTAATGCGCAGGTTTGCGTGGTTGCGGAAGTCTGGGTTCGCTCCTGATGTGCAGTCCCGGCTCCTCAACATGCCTTTTGACGGTGAACACCTTTTTGGCAGCAAGGCTGACGAGAGCCTTGAGAGGTTGCAGACCTCCAAAGCTGCAGCAAAATCGTTGGGTGCTGCAGTTCGCCAACCTCCGCCTTTTCGTCCTAGGGGACAGCAATGGAGGGGGAGGTTCCTTTCGCTATTACTCGTCCTTCACTAAAGCGAGAGGAGCTAGCAGTCAAAGAGGCCATTGTAAGAGTGCCAGAGGTGGAAACAAAGGTAATTGAGGTGCCAAGGCCGCTCCGGCAGTTGCCTCTTTGCCCTCAGGCAACGCCGCAGCCGCTACCACTCAGTCATGAGGCCAGGTCCCATGGTTCGCCGGTTGGGGGAAGGCTGGCGCAGCATCTTGTAGAGTGGCAAGCCATGGCTTCGGATGTGTGGGTTCTGGAGATCATAACCCACGGCTACTGTCTTCCTTTTCGGCAGAGGCCTCACGACCATCCACCAGGGAACCTCTCTTTGAAGAGTCCGGATCTGCTCCTTGCGCAGGAAATTCAAGTCCTGCTGGAGAAAGGCGCCATAGAACTGGTGCCTGTAGCGGAGAGGAACAAGGGATGGTATTCCCCTTATTTTTTTATTTCAAAGAAAGACGGGGGATTGAGACCCATCATGGACTTGCGCGGTTTGAACAAACTCCTCAGGAAGGACAAGTTCAAGATGGTGACTCTTTCTCAAGTCATCCAGGCCCTTAAACTTCAGGACTGGTTGGTGTCTCTCGTCCTCAAGGATGCTTACTTCCATGTGCCGATCCATCCCAAGCACAAGAAGTACCTGAGGTTCGTGGTTGGCGACTCGCACTTTCAGTTTCGGGTCCTGCCGTTCGGATTGACCTCCGCCCCGAGGGTTTTCACCAAGCTCATGGTGGTGGTGGCAGCGCATCTCAGGAAAGGGGGGATTCACGTCTACCCCTACCTGGACGATTGGTTGATCAGGGGGAGCTCTTACGAGCAAGTCCTGGATCATCTGTCCGTCACCTGCCACTCCCTTCACAGGCTGGGCTTCTCCCTCAATTTAAAGAAGTCCCATTTGACACCAACGCAGCGGCTCCAGTACATCGGAGCAGTGCTCGACACGTCCCTGGGGCAGTGTTTTCCTCCTCAGGTGAGGGCTCTTCACATTCAGCAGATGGTGCACAAGTTTCAGTTTGCCCAGAATCTCCCAGCGTCCGAGTTCTTGAGACTGCTCGGCCTCATGGCATCCAGCATTCTTCTGGTGCCAGAGGCTCGTCTGCGGATGAGATCTTTGCAGTGGGCACTCAAGCTCCAGTGGTCTGTCCTCTGGCAGGCTGTCGGACCCTGTTCAGGTGCCGCCCTCGGTAGCCCGGGACCTTCTGTGGTGGGCCGTCGAGGGCAATCTGATGAAGGGGGCCCCATTTTGGCTGCCCTGGCCAGAGGTGACGATCGTGATGGACGCATCCCTCACGGGATGGGGAGCTCATGCCAACGAGTTGACAGTCAGCGGTCGTTGGTCTCTGTCGGAGTCCAGACTCCATATCAATCTGTTGGAGCTGAGGGCCGTCAGGCTAGCCCTGAAGGCTTTTCTGCCGACTGTGCGCGGGAAGAGTGTCCTGATTCTGACGGACAACACGGTGGCCATGCACTACCTCAACAAAAAGTGGGGGGGGGGCAGGGTCACTTCCGCTGTGCAGGGAGGCGATGCAGCTCGAGTTCTGGGCCATCCAGCAGGAAGTTTCGATCTCGGCAGTTCATCTGGCCGGAGACGACAACGAGACTCCGGACGCTCTGAGCAGGCAGAGCACGATCTCTCACGAGTGGGAGCTGGCTCAGGAGATTCTCCTGGAGATCTTCGCCCTTTGGGGGACCCCTCAAGTGGATCTCTTCGCCTCCAGTGTCAACCGGAAGTGCGAAAGGTTTTGCTCGTGGGAATTGCCTCCAAAAGGAGCCTTAGGAGACGCGTTCGTAGTGGAGTGGTCATTCCCACTGCTGTACGCGTTTCCTCCAGTCCCCGTCATCCCGCAAGTGCTGCGGAGGTTACGGAGGTTCGATTCCCGGATGATCCTCATTGCTCCGGCGTGGGCCCGGAGGACGTGGTACCCGGACCTTCTAGACTTGTCCATCTGCCCTCCACGTCGTCTTCCCTACCGAGACGATTTTCCCTCACGGGAGGGGGGTCAGGTTCTCCATCCAGAGGTCATATCCCTCAATCTTCACGCTTGGCTTCTGAAAGGTTGAGGTATAAGGATTGGGACCTCCCTGAAGACGTGATAGAGGTGTTGCTCTCGGCCAGGCGGCCGGCAACAAAGTCTCTGTACCGTTGCCGTTGGAGAAAGTTCTGCGACTGGTGTAGAGTTCAGAATGTGGATCCTTTTGAATGCGACATTCCCATGGTTTTGTCTTTTTTGCTTTCTTTGGCCCACAGGGGCTTGCAAGTGGGGACCCTTAAAGGTTACCTGGCGGCGCTGTCCATATTTAAGCGCTCGTCTGAAGAGTGTTCCTATTTTAAGATTCCTTTAATTTCGCAGTTTTTGAAAGGGCTCACTAATGTGTTCCCTCTGTCACCTTTGTCGGTGCCAGGTTGGGATTTGAACCTTGTTCTTAAGTTTCTTATGGGTGCTCCGTTTGAGCCTTTACATTCTTGCCCTTTGAGGCTGTTGACTCTGAAAACTGTGTTTTTGGTTGCGATTACTTCCGCTCGCAGAGTTAAATGTTAAATGTTAAAGGTATTTGTACCGCGCACCGTCACCAACGGAATTGGTCCCCAGGCGCTCAGGCGGATCTGCAAACGATAAAGGTGGGATGGGTTAGTAGGTTGAAGAAGGGAGTAGGATAGTGAGAGAAGTGGTGTGCTGTTGGCAGCTTCAACTCAGTATACACCGGGTGCTGAGCTTTGGTGCAGGTATCGGATTGGAGTCAGTCCACGTGTGCTGTTGTTCCGGTTTATGTGTTGTTGCAGTGTTGTGAAGTGCGTGCGGTTTGTTGTGCGAGAGATGGTTGTGTGAGTTTTTGAGTGAGATAAGTGTGCAGAGTTTGAGCTTATTGGTTAGTGGGTTACCTGACCTTTACCAATGCTAGTACTCGCGGTTCTGGGGAGAGTGGCACTTGTTGGCCCTCGCATTCCCATCTAGGCGCGGCGCAGGCCAATGATTGGGGCTCCATACTGGTGTGATCATGCCAACATTCACACTTTTATCTGGTCACGGCGCAGGCTAGTGTTTAGAGATCGGTCCAGGAGTGGGCAAGCTAGCGTTCACAACTCCATCCGAACGCCACGCAGGTTGGTGTTCACGGCTTTGATTGTGACATAAGCTAGCATTCACGTTTCCTAGGCGTGGGCGTGTTATCCTTCGAACAGTCCTATCCACATGCGACGCAGGCCAACGTCTATCTAGGTGCGTCTGCCAGTCTGGATGTGTTCGTCCGGGGCGTAAGAGCGGGAGAGTGTAGGTCTAGGTTTCGTCTGGGTCTAGTTAGGTGGTCAGTCTCTGTAGCCTTCCTTTGCGGCTGTCTTCCATGATGTCTTATGCTCTGTCGAGTGGTTGGTTCTTTGGCTTGAGCGTTTGTTCAATTTGAGAGTGGCCGAAGTTGGGGTTATTCTCATCATTGTTTTAGTGTATGGGCATTCCGGTGCGTCTCTGTAGTGGTTACGCTTGGAAGAGCCATGATTTGAGGAGTTTCTTGAATGCTAGGTGGTTTGTTGTATTCCGTATATTCTTAGGTAGGTCGTTCCAAGTTTTGGGTGCCTGGTGAGAGGAAGACGATCCTCTGAATTTTTTCCTGTTGTAGGGTTTTGGTTCCAGGCGTATGTCTGTGCTTGATCTTAGTGTTCTTGTCGGTTGATGTAGGCGCAGTTTTGCGCTTAGGAATTCTGCGCCTTGTTTGTGTATTGCTCTGTGCGTGATGCACATGGCTTTGAACTTTATTCGCTGTTTCAGCGGTAGCCAGTTTAGTATTTTTAGCGCGGGTGTGATGTGTTCTCTTCTGGGTAGCCTGAGGAGAAGTCTGGCTGCTGCATTTTGTATGCGTTGCAGTTTTTTTAGAAGTCGTTCGGGCATGCCCATGTATAAGCTATTGGCATAGTCTACTCTGGACATGATCAGAGCGATGATGGTAAGTGTTTTGTTGGCGAACGAAAGGAATGGTAGGATCGTTTTTGATGCTCGCAGGAGGAAGAAACATTTCTTGATTACTGAGTTTACTTGTGGCTCCAGGGTGAGGTTGTTATCCATCAGGACCCCCAGGTTTTTTACGGTAGATGAAGGTTCTGGTGTGGTGCTGAGCTGTCTTGGCCATGGGATGTAGTTGATGTCTCCTCCCTTTTTTGAAACAATCATCATCTCCGTTTTACCTGGGTTGATTGTGAGATGGTTGAGGTTCATCCAGTTGAATATGTCTCGAAGGCAATTCTCTAGTGGGGTGCTTTCTTCTCGGGTGTCTTGTATGTTGAAGATTATTTGCGTATCGTCGGCGTAGTTGTAGCATGTGAGGCCGTGTTTTTTGATGAGTTTGATAAATAGGTACATGTAGATGTTGAATAGAAGTGGGGAGAAGGATGATCCTTGTGGTACTCCGCACGTCGAGACTCTGGGTTTGGATTTACAAGGTTGCATCCATATTGTTTCTGTTCTGTTTGTTAGGAAGGATTTGATCCATAGTAGGGCAGTGTCCGTTATCCCTAGTCCTTCTAATCTCTTTATGAGGATGGCGTGGTTGACGGTGTCGAAGGCTGCAGACAGATCAAGGAGAATCAGGGCGGTGCTGTTGTTTGAGTCTGCGTTTGTTTTTAGGTCGTCCCATATGGAGAGGAGAGCCGATTCTGTTCCTCTCATGGGTCTAAAGCCAACTTGTGCCTGGTCTAGTAGGCAGTGCTCTTCTATGAATTCTTGGGTTATTTGGTAGACGTACGTTTCTAGCAGTTTGGCTGTGTAGGGTATGTTGGAGATGGGTCCTCCACGTTTCCTGTTGTGTCTTTAAGTAGTGGCTTGATGTAAGCCGTTTTGAAAGCCTGCGGTACTTTGCCTGTTGAGATTGAGAGGTTGAGGAGATTCCTGTGGTATTCCATGGGGGTTCCTTGTTTGAGAATTGTTTTGTATATGTCCGGAGGGCAAGGGTCTTCAGGAGAGCCTGATGTGTTGCTTCGGTTTACCAGTTTGACGAAAGCCTCAACTGATATTTCTGGGAAGTTTCGTAGCTTGTTTGTGTGTTCCTCGTCTGTGTCGGTGGGGTTTGAGTTGTGGACGCTCGGATTGTTTCGTATGGTGTGTTGGATGGAGGTTATTTTGTTTTTGAAGTGGTCTCCGAGGTCCTCGCAGAGTTTCGTCGATGGGATTGGCGTGTTGTTGCAGGCCGGCGGGTTTTTTATTTCGTTTATGATTTTGAATAGTTCTTTTTGAGTGAGTTAAGCCACCCTTCACTGTGTTTCACAAGGACAGGGTAGTCCTTAGAGTTCGTCCTTCCTTTCTTCCGAAGGTGGTCTCGGATTTTCATTTGAGCCAGAAGGTGGTTGTTCCGGCGTTCTATCCTCCTCCACATCCTGGTAAGGAAGAGGAGAGGCTCCATAGGCTTGATCCTCGGAGAGCGTTGAGCTTTTATATTTTGCGCATGTCCCAGGTCAGAGTGGACGATCAACTTTTCATTGGTTACGCTGGGAAGCGTTTGGGACAAGCTGTGACGAAACAGACTTTGTCTCGTTGGATTATTTTAGCTATCTCCGAGTGTTACCGCTTGGCAGGTTAAGGACCCTCCGGCTGGCTTGCGGGCCCATTCTACCAGAGGAGTGGCTGCGTCTACTGCCCTGCAGAGGGGAGTTCCCATTCGTCACATCTGTGATGCAGCCACCTGGGCTTCAGTACATACTTTTGTACGTCACTATTCCCTTGATTCCATCAGAGGGCAAGATCTGACCTTTGGCAAGGCAGTTCTCTATTCCGCAATTTGATTGGGCATGCTAAATTTGTATTCTAAATTCTTTCCCACCTCCTTGCTTGGTACTGCTTTGGGAGTCTGTCATAGATATGGAATACGTCGGAGGACCCAATCCCCTCGAAGGACAAATTACTTTCTTACCTGGTAACGTTCTTTCAATGGGATGGTCCGACGACGTATTCCATATCGCTCCCTCCCTGCCTTCCCCGCTGCAGAATTTCTTTTGCGATTGCAGCTTGCGTTCCGCAAGGCCTTGTGTGTCTGACTGGCAGAAAACTGGTGGCACACGTTCTGGGAAAAAACTATAACTGAGGCTATGGGCGTCGTGCGTCCTACTTATCACATCGGGTGACGTTGGCCGTCGGAGGAGGTCCTCGGGGATGGCGCATCAACGTCACCGACGCAGGACGCAGACGGCAAAGATTTTCCGAAGCAGCACAGCTGTGGACATTACCTGTCATAGATATGGAATACGTCGTCGGACCATCCCATCGAAAAAACGTTACCAGGTAAGAAAGTAACTTGTTCTTTACGTACAATCATCCAGGAAGGGCTAGATGATTCTATAGAGTCAAACTAACCAGAGTCTTTCCGAACCACACAAGTTGACACATTAGATACATTTTGGCAACAGTTAAAACACTCCCATATATTTTATTACAAACCACACACTCCACATGTGATTGGTCAAAACATTTACAAAAGAAATCCAATCTTTCTCCAATTCCCCCGTTCTCATTGGTCAAGTTTATCTTAACTACCATCTTCAGCTCATGTGTACAACACACCCTCTTTTAGGATTTGTCCGTGTTAGGTTGTGACATCATCACATAGTTACACATTCAAATACAAACATAATTTATTACAAGTCCCTGCTGGCCTGAGACAACCTAACCACCAAAGCAATTGCATAAACAGGTTCGATTTGAACTGGCGATAACCATCTCAACTACCCCGGCTTGCTGGCATCTTCAGAACACTCTAATTTAAAAGGACTACCAATTCAACACGCATGGCCTCTGGTCACATCCTGAGAAAACAATCAAAACCCACGAAGTATTGGTCACTCTGCCCTTAGGTGTCCTTAACTCCAGGTTTATTGCTGGTCAAGAAGCAAATAGCTGGAACCCTCTGAACAATAAATAACAAGCTTGCATGCACTTTAAAGATTGCATCTTTCTTCCGTGATACTGCCATGCAATAAAAACCCAAGGCCGGTTTGCTGGCTGACCATCAGTTTAATGTCTCGGCTAATCATTACCTTCCCTTTAGTCTCCAAATCCTACAGAACCAGTTTTCCCAGTCACTCAGAATTCACCTTGCAAACCCTGACTGCAGAGTGTAACCAATTTATGAAAAGCGCACACTGCATATAGATGTATACATTCTCTGTACATGTGTACATGCATGTTTAGAATGATAGTGTCCACTTTATAGTGGTTTCTTCATAACAAATCCCCTTTCTCGCATGCGCTTTGTTGAGCTCCTCGCTCCCAGCTTCCAGGTGCGTCGTTGTCAGGCTGAGTCTTGATTGCTGGCACGCAGAAGCTGCTGATCCCGGACAGACCCTGAAAAGCGTGAGGCACTTAACCACTCCAATAGACAGTTGAGCACCTAACACTCCCGGGGGAAAGGGGAAAGTGGATAAAATAAAAAATCAGAGTCCTCCCGCACCTTCAGGATATCTGCAACAGAGAAAATAATAAAAAGGAGAGAACATAGATTAACCACAAATTACACCTCATTCTCCCTTCTTTTTTCGGTTGGATTATTACCGGTGTTCCTCTGCTTAATACCCACACTTTGCAGAATTGACAAATGATTTGACAAGTTTCTTGAGACTCATGTCTTATTCTGCTATAAAGCTTCAGTTCTCTTTTCTATTTAACTTTCCTGCAACTTTTGTAAGAGTCTTGACTTTAACTTACTCAAAAGTCACGTGTCAAACAAAATGCAGACGTCGACATGCCTCTTTCACCTTCAACCAATGTTGCTTTAGAATTTACAAGAATGAACTGATATTCTCTAAACGTCTTGTTGCACATTTAATTGATGAGTCATTCATATTCTTGCTGTCTTCAAAGCCATTCCCTCTTGCCAGTGCACTTTCTCTGAATTCATTAAATGCCAAACTTAAAAGCTCACCTGCTTGTGCGTAGAAACACTGCGCTCTTGTCTCCAGGGATCTGTGCTGGAGTCACTGCGCTAAGGTCCGCTGCTGAACTAGACGGGCTAACACGTAGCCAACTGGAATACATTCCACGGTCACCGCGCGCACGCGTCGTTATGGACTACAAAATTGACAGTTTAATTTCTGTGCCGACAGCGCCTCTCACAACTAACGTAGCGGCTCACACACTTCCCTAATCTCACGCACCTTTGTGTATATTGGGAATGCATTTCAGTTTATATGCAGAACTAATTCCTTACAGTTTTGGCCGAACGAGTGATACTGTCAGGGCTGGCTGGAGCAGTAATCAGGAAGAGTTTGGCTGGAGTAGTAATCAGGAAGAGTTTGTACATAGAATTAACATTGTGGTTGTCCAAGTCAAGATGGAGAGAAAGAAACTTAATCTGATTGGTTTAAGGAACAATAGTATGTTTGGTTTGTCTGATTGGTGGATAGGATAATGGGTTGGATTCTTGGGAGGTGAGCAAGATTCTAAACTGCCTTTCATCCATAGTAATTCAGTGGCTGGTTGTGTATTAGTTAAGCTCCTTAAGTAAGGCCTTTTAGAGTTCAGAAGATTTACCAAAGAAGTAAGAAAATAGTTTGCTGAGCCATAGTGAACTAGAAGACATCATGTGGGATCGTTCTTTTTAAAAGCTATAAGATTTTCACAGTGAACTTTCATCTTTCATAAGAAAACTTAGAGTTAACGAGTTTTAAAGTTTACTGAGTGAAAAGACGTTTTACAGTTCTATTACTATAAGAAAAAAACGTGTGAAGACTGTGCGCTCAAGTTTTAAAGTTGTTTACTGCATGAAAAGTGTTTAAAGACTGTTTTAACGTGTGTGCGAGTCTGCGTGACGTCAGTAATGTTGTTATGGGAGCGCGTGGGTATTCTGAGCGATAGAGCGCGTGTCCAAATGAATAGCGCGAGTGGTTTTTGAGCGCGTGCACATTTTTAACGTGAGAGACATTGTGTAAGAAACCGCGTGTTGGGTTGCGATAGAGCGCGAGTTGTTTTGAATGCGTGTACAATTTTTAAGTGTGTGACATGGCGTATTACCGCGGGTGTTCGGTAGCGATAGAGCGCAAGTCCATTTTACTTAGCGCGAGTGGTTTTTTAGCGCGTGCACACTTGTTTTCACGCGTGCGTGTATTTGTTAATATGCGCGTGTGAATTTTATACGCGAGGACAATTTTTCACGTCTTGTGGTTTTGCGTGTTTATCGCAAACGTGTGTCAAGAAAGAAACTATGCGTTCGTATGTGTAAAAAAAGAAAAGGTTCACACGCAGAAGGAGAGCAGCATTCAAGAAAGTTTGAGTTTCTATTTAATGTAATTTTATGCAAAAGGAATTCAATTCTTCAAAGAAAGACTGCATTTCACAAAAGCATTTAAAACTCTAACTTCATAGAGTTAAAAGAACTTAAAAAGCAAAGAAGAATATCTAAATCTGTAAGGTGCTTGCAAGGGTCATTACTTTAGGATTCTAAAGAGACTTGAATGGCTTGAGACTATATGCACTAAGCATGATAATTGTTTACAAATAATTAACCTCTAAGTCTTATACAGAGGTTTAAGAGGTAATGAAGTTAGAGTTTACTTTAAAATAATTTTAGAAAAGAAGTTTATATTAATATATAAGTAACCAAGTGTATTTGTTTACTACAGATACCAGAGCCTACCAGACGTTTGCAGGGCTGCAGTGTCTCAGTTGTTGTTTTCTCCAAATTCCCCTTCCCCTTTCCCTTTCTTGGGGTTCTCAGCTCAGCTTATACTTAAGGGTTGAGAGGTGAACTCCTGGTGAGGGTCTGTGGGGCCAGCATCAGCTCCTGTGGAATTCAGTCAAGCCGGCTCCTGACAGATACTACAACATACTATAAACGAGTTACCTTACAAGCGAACCCAACTACAAAGTAATTAAAATAAGAAGGCAGAGACCGCAACCTAAAAATACACGTTTAACGAGAGGATGTATTTTTATCCTCCTTTGTATTCAATAAACAAACTGACACGCGCAAAGCTGTCAGAGGGCATATTGAAAAGAAACTGACAGACTTCCGTGCCACGCAGTTCTCGAGAAATGGATCAAAACAAGCATGTCTTAGTATGGCAGTAGTGCGTTTAGCTGAAAACGGGCTAATCAATCAACAACAAGGAACTTAGTCTTCCCTTAATGTTACACTTGCTCAGAAACATTAAATTACGTTACTTTTGCCAGATCTGCTCTTCACATGAACACAAGTAATTAAATTATCTCTGGAAGTCTTCACAATTCGGTCTTCCTGTAAAATCTTCTCCTGGTTGACTTGAACTCGGGGTAGACCTGTGTAAAAGGGCCTAAATTTGGAACCTCCCTAAACCGGGACCGCTCGGCTGAAGAGATGACAATGAAAGGCAGATGAGAATGTTTCTCAAATGACCCTATGAGATTCTTGACTAATCATGTTAGGGATTGCTTCCTCCATCTTGGCTTGGGCTGAATTCGCCACTCTGAATATCTAAGGTAAGGCCCAACCTGTACTTAAAATTAAATTATATTTAAAGCAAAACTAAAACATCATCTAAAGAACAAGAGCCAATCTCACCAAACATTAGAGCAACCTGACATTTGTGACACACCATACCCAGATTGTATTTATATTTGACTGGTGATTTGTCTTGCTGCCTGCATGTACATTTGTTTTGCTGCACGCATGTACATCTTAAATGTGTCAACTTAAACCCAAAGTAATACTTAGTGTAACACATATCACATTCACATTAACTGCACTGGATGCCTATAAGCCAACTTCGCTGTTCTCCCAGTCACCAATATAGCGTGCGCAACATGAACCCTGTTTCCCATTTGGACCTTTCCTGAGCATCCAAACATCTCTTTCCACCTTTATAACAGTTCATACCACAGTTCACACTGTCATGGGCCTTGAGATTCTCCTTACATTGGAATTTGCACACACACTTGTCATCGCCAGGACTTTAAACAAAACCCTTCCTCTTTAAAATTAGCCCTTCGCTGGTTCAGGAAATCTTGTTTCATACAGTTCTCTATTACATATTTCCTTTTCCTCAAAAGGGTCCTTTGCCTCTTGTCAAACCACCTTCAACTTTAGTTTTCTTTCTCTTTTAAGGTTGGGGTTCAATAACCTGTTTGTAGTCCACACTATAATTACTTTGACTTAATGGACTCCCTTTTGGTCTCTCGCTGTGTTTTCGTGACGCGACATACTTTGTTAAACAACCCAGTAACCCACTTGTGTTCTTTGGGCTAAACCGTTGTTCAAGGCCTCCCCTCGGTTCCATTCTCTCTGTGTTACTCCTATGGAGCGTCATACGCTTGTAGGCAACCCCGTAACCTACTCTTTTTCCCTCGGCTTACCAGTTGCTTTCAGCGTTCCTTCACTTCACTATGCTTTAATTTGCTGGCTAAGCATGCGTCCTGTTAAGCGTCGCACTCTGTGTTCCCCCTTATCAGTGTGGTTCCTGTTGCTCCCTTTCCTCGAGCGGTGAACCGCCCGCACCTGGGCTTTTTCTTTCCGGGTTTGCCTCCATGCCGTCTGCCACAGCGTGTTTCCCCTCAACGTGGTGCTCCACACCAGTACAGGTTGTGATGCAGCCCAGCGTCTGCAGCTCTTTCCTCTCCTTCTCTCTGTCAGCTGTATTGGGTGGGCCTTTATACTTCCCGGCCTGATTACACATTTTCCAACAACCAGGCCGCTGCGTTGGTCACCCAGTGTTAGTGATCTTCATTGCTCTGTTGTTCTTTCTCGTCTCAGTGGCGAGGGGACCATTTCTTGAATGACGTTGAGGAAGTGGATATTGAACTTCATTGGGAGTGATCATCCCTGCTCCCTGCCTCTTCCTCATCCCAGTTGTCAATATACTATTCTTATTGAGGGGGTATCCACTGTCGATGTAGCAAGAGGTTGGGGAAGAGTGTACCAATATGCTATTAACGCATGTGGAGTAGAGGAAACATCCCTGGAAGGAAACGGGCGGGGGTGGGGGGGTGTGGTTTATGTGATTTTCTCCAATGATACCCTATCGTCTCCCCGAGGTGGTCCTCCCTCATATAGCCCCCCCAACCTCCAGGGTCAGGATCAGGTAGCTGCTGCCATCCCTAGTTGGAGCTCTTAGCAATCAAAATGGTCCTTTGCTCTTTTCAAAAAATGTTTACAGAAAAAAGCACCCTCATCAACACAGACAATACTACAGCCATTTTAAATCCTATAAAAACATCTATTGGTTTGAGACCAAGGGTGTGTGTTGGCACCAACTACTTTTCAATTTGTACTTGGCCGATGTGGAAGATATTTGCGACGCCAACACCACTTTTCCGGTTAAACTGGGTGAAACAAGAATAAATTGGTTGGCATTTGCTGACGATCTTCTCTTTTTTTTAATCAAACTCCTATTGGCCTTCAGAGAAAATTCAAATTATTTTCGGAGTATGCTTTGTTAAATAATCTACTCATCAATGGGTCTAAGTACAAGGTATTTGTGTATACTACAAAACGTAAGCCGAAGACAATGTTTTGGGCAGTGGGGGATTCTAGGATTAATCAAGTCTCATCAGTATGCTACCTGGCCTTTCTCCACTGAAATACTGCAGCCCCAAAACAGCACAAAGAACGGCTTAGACTCAAATCCCAACCTTTAATCACAGAGATGAAAAGAATTTTCCATAGGCGTTGTACATTTTCTTGTTTTTTTCTGATTCGTTTGTACGTTACAAAAATGGAACCCTCTATGTTACGGGTTGGAGCTTCTAACTTTAGATTTGGGTTCCGTTTATAATTTCACTCAAGGTTTGATGTGGAAAAAGCACTTAGACTTCCTTTAGCCATTCCTAATGCAGCAATTAGAAATGAGTTTGGCTTAATTTCGTTGGAGAACAAGATAATCTGGAAACAACTGAATTTGTATGTGAAGATGAGTTGCCCTCGTCATGGAACTTTATTTGGCAATTTGGGAGAAACTTACAAATTGCGATCGGTTTGTTTCATTAACAAATCTTTTGAAAGGATGAAAGATATTTTGGCATACATTGAGTCTCATGATGAACTTAGAAATGTTCTGTTGTTGGTTAAAAGACAACTATGAGTTGGAGAAGGGAGCGATGATTGAGTGTTTGGGTTCTTACGAACTTTATAGGGAATATGCAGCCATTGTTAAAAAAAAGAAATTGTCTTTCTCCGTATTGGTCTGTATTCCCGGATGCAAAGGCACGAATGACCTATACACGCTTTACATTTAACCAATGTCCCACTCTTGAAGTTATCCGCCCTCACCTTGGGGTTATTACCTAAGGACCGAAAGCGTCCATTATGTGGAAAGGCCGAGATTATAGAAACTATAAAGCACTTGACACTTTATTGTGAAAAATGTTTTTGATTCTTGTTGCACTTTAATGCTTTTATTAATATTGATTTTGAGAATGTGGACTGTGCTCTAAGGAATAAGTTATTGGAGGGCTACAACACATCACGGTTATTGTCACTTAGATTTTTTAGATACATTATCCAATCTTTTAACTGGCGAAATGTAATTTTAATATTGCATTTGATTCATGTTATGTTATTTACGAAATTTGGGAAAGGTTTGACTAATAAACCATAACACAATTTAAAAAAAACCATATTTTATATCAACAAACCGGGCGGAACAAAATGAATAGCTTTGCCTCTGGTCGCACAGAACATTTACACATGTGAGGTTATCCCACCCTTGTTTATTATCGGACATGGGTTCAGTGGGAATTACAACAGTAAACCAAACAAAAGGATCCCATGTCCCACTCTTGTGCTTACGCAATTGAATCAAAGATTGATGAGGATGAAGCAATTCAAAATAAATTGTCAATACAAAACGTGTTCAAGAAATGCGAATTGTGTCTAAAGGACCAAAAAGAGCAGACCAAAAATTGTATTGTAAATGTTTATCAAACACTTATATCAAAGATTAAATGAAAATGTTAACCATAATGTCACGCATCCATTCACATTCTGACTATAATCAATCCACATTCCAATTATCTTACAAACACTTCAATTCTAGAAAACACATGACAGGTTATTGTTGCCAATCAGCGCCATAGTAATTTGTATTGTGCGCCATTATTCTGTTGGTTGCAGTACATAAGTTGTAAACCTACATACAAATGTATGAATAAAAAGAAACGCATAGAAAATCAATCTATAACCAGTAATTGCTGGCACTTATTTAATGCCAACTCGAGTATCGGCCTGGGGATACATTTGTTTCCGAAGACCCAGTATTTGTCAGGGTAGAATACTTTTTTGATGGAGTGGTTATTCTTTTCGCTATTGTGTGTTATAAACTAATCTTAGAAAATGAACGGTATCACTACATATTGTATTGTATTTATTATGTTTATATAGCGCTTTGCTCCAAAACGCTGTACATTTTAACAACTGGATACATATAACATTATAACAGGAGAAGCAATTTACAATTATGCAACAGACCAACAAAACAGTAAGTAGAGCAATTAAACTGAAAGGGGAGAGTAGTGCTGTAGAACTGAGAGGGAAGAGGGAGGGGTGAGGAGGAGGAGGAGGAGGAGGAGGGAAGCAGAAGGGGGGTGTAAGGACGGGAAATGGGATGGAGGGGCAGGGGAGGGAGATGATCATGGGGAAAAGAAAGGAAGGAGGGGGAGAAAGAGGTGGGAAGGGTTTCATGGCGGGGGGTGGAGAAGGAGAGATTTAAGGGAGGTACGGAAGGAGGAAAAGGTAGGTATAGAGCAGATTGAGAGGGGTAAGGAGTTCCAGTGCAGGGGGGCTAGGTGCTGGAAGGAGCAGAAACGGGTGGGGGGCACAAGGGGATGGAGGAACAGTGAGAAGGAAGTGGTCAGCAGAACGAAGGGAGCGGGAGGGAATGTAGAAAGGGAGGAGGGAGGAGAGATACAGGGGAGCAAGACCATGGAGAGATTTAAAGATTAAGCAGAGGAAATGAAATTTAAGTTGAGAGTGAAAGGGAAGCCAGCCAAGGAAAGCCGAAATGAAGTCACGGGAGGTAAGGAGACAGAGGGTACGTATGGCAGAATGGTAGATAGATTTGAGGGGGGGCGAGATGAGAAGTAGGTTTTTTCCTACGCTTCATATCCTAAAGAGATGGATGAAAAAGTTTGCAAACAAACTAAAACATAAAAAAAAAGTAAGGAGGAGTAGTAGAAGAGGCGAGAGAAGATAAGGGAGGAGATTCAAAGTTTAGTAGCATGGAAAGTGAGAGAGGGGTGTGGACTTTGCGAATATTTAAGAGGTGGTAGCGACAGGAACGAGAGGTGAGAGAAATATGATGGCAAAAGGAGAGAGATGAGTCAAAGTAAATGTAAAGTTGCGAGCATGGGCAGAGATAGGGAGATTAGAGGGAGGAAAGTGAATGAAAGGTGGAGGGGGGGAGAGAGTTGGAGGGGAAGAATAAGACTTAAGTCTTATCAGTATTGAGGGAAAGAAAGCGGGAAGACATCCAGTTTTTAATGGCAGTAAGACCGGAAGAGAGTTTAAGGTGAAGGTTGGTAGAAAAGGAAGAGAAGGAAAGGAAGAGCTGAGTGTCATCAGCATAGAAATACCGAATGAGGGGATAACAGGGGCAAGGAGGGAGGTGTAGAGTGAGAAAAGGAAAGGGCCAAGCACCGAGCTTTGGGGTATGTCGTATTCCAGAGGCTGGGTAGGTGAGGAACGGCCGCCCCAGGATACAGTGAAAGAGCGGGAGGAGAGGTAAGAGGATAGCCAGTTAAGAACAGAGGCTTTGAATCCAAAGGAAGAAACAGTGTTGAGAAGAAGGGGGTGATAGACAGTGTCGAAGGCAGGAGAGAGGTCAAGAAGAATAAGGACAGAGGATTGCTTAGAGTGTCGAGCGGAGGGAGTTAAGGATGTAGGTGAGGGCCTTTTCAGGAGAGTGTTGTAGGACAAAAGCCAGATTGAGGGGGGGTAGGAGAGAAAGATTGCTGACAAAGGTTGAGAGCTGCGAGTAGGCAAGGTGTTCGAGTAGCTTAGAGAGGAAAGGGGGAAGAGAGATAGGACGGAAGTTAGAGATGAGAAGGGGATTAGCAGAAGGTTTCTTCAAAATTGGTATGATGGTGGCATGCTTGAATGCGGAGGAGAAGGTAGCTGAGGAATGGCAGGTGTTGAAGAAGGAAGTTAAGTATGGAATACGAAGAGGGTAGGTCTTAGGTATAAGGGAGGGGAGAGGGTCAGTCGGAGCAGACGAGGGGTGGGCTTTGGAGAGGAGGATGGACACGTCAGAAGGGGAGACAGGCGATAAGTCAGACATGCAGGTTGAGGGGGAGTAGGGAGAAGGGAAGGGGGAAATAAGAGCAATTGATTTTTTGCCGAAGGGCAAGAATCTTGGAGGAGAAGAAGTTTGAAAAGTCAGAGGGAGAAAGGGTGAAATATCGCCATATATATGGTCGTCTCGAACAGCCATAGGTGATATTTTTGGGGTGGATAATTTTTGGGGGTTTTGGGAGCGGGGTTTGCGGAGGTGTCCCCCGGGCTTTCAAAAATAATGTGGTGGTGTCCCTCGCAGTTTCCATGCCTTAATATGGCCGCAAAAATATGCTGATATTTTTGTATGGTGATAAGAGATATTAACACATACAACCAAATGAACATCTCAATTGTACACAGTGTCAGCACAGGTTAATGTAATCATTGTCAGTGGGGGGGGTCTTAGCCCAATGTACCAATTTTGAACAGACAGGAGATGGAGAAGAGGCAGCCAGCCTCCTGGCCAAAGCCACTTTCAAACCCAAACTACCAGGCAAAATATTACGGAAATAGTTAAAACCTATAACATAGCGATTAAAACAAATTCTGATCACCCAAGCACTAAAGGATCAGAAAAAAGAGGAAATCACCATCCCCACTAACCTGATCGCGGCAGTGGCCGGCGCAGCAGCTTCCCTTCTCCGGCCACCATGGTCATAGTAGAGAGGCTCCGTGGCTATTTTGGATCAGAATGTTCATTCATGCGCGTCCCGTTCAATTAATGAAAATACTTTTTTGTGATTTTTGTTTAGCACCCTGGATTACCTCTTTGGTAACCCGGGGTGCTAATGGCTTTAACCCCGCGTTCCAAAGGCTGGAATGCGGGTAAAGACCCGGAGCCCTTGTTCGGGCCGTTAACTTGGGCTGCTAGGCCACTACCCTCCGTTCCAGCCCTTGAGGGAGTGGGGGAGAGGAAAGAGGTCTAGCAAGTTGTGGGGGCATATAAGAGAAGAATGAATAGACAACTGTGATTAAGCAGCCACGATGGTCAGAATACTATCCTTCAACATTAGGGGCCTGAACTCCCCGAATAAAAGAATCAGACTGTTCCGCCTGCTTGGGGATCTGAAAATAGACATAGCCTTGATCCAAGAAACCCATCTTCTGAACAAGGACAGAGGTTGACTTAGAAATAGGAGATTTTGTGTTTCAACTTATGGCATCTCCGCCGACAAAGAAAGCAGGAGTGGCAATACTTTGTAAGAAGAATCTGGGCCTAGAGGTGGTAGATATCTTGGCCGACCCAGAAGGCAGATACTTGCCGGCTAATTGTAAATTAGGAAATATCACCTTAGCATTGATATATGCCCCAAACTCAAGAAAAATTGACTATATGGTGAATCTTGTACTGTTAGGGAGATGTATCATTTGTATACTTCATCCCCTCTCCTAGTGAGACCCCCAGCACTTTTACCTGGGCTTCTGGACCTTTTTTCTTTCAATCCTGAATGGGTGGAGCCTTTTTCCACTCATTCGTTCTTCTGGGCTCTGTCTTTTGGAACGCTATTCTTTGTATTCTACCTGTACTTTGGTGTCTGTCTGCTCCAAAGCTCTTAAAGTCATCTGTGTTTTTACTTCTGTAGCAGCACACTGTTCCTTATGGGCAGTGTTGCTGGGGACCCTTTTGGTCCCCCTTAGAGATTATTTTTCCATAGCCTCGAGTAACTACAGTTCTCCAGGATCGAGAGATACTTAGTATCTCTCCTAAAACTCTATAGTCTGAGCGATTGGCACACACCACCTTCAGTGGAGTGCCAAAGGGATACCTAGTATCCCCCTTTTCTCCGTTCCTGTGACATTTTAGTCACCTAGACAATCTCCTAGTTATGGCTGGTGGCAGTGGACGCGTTCTACCCACTATTGTGTAGTTTATATACTGCAGGCTACATCCATAGCCTCGGTAGTGCACAATAGGGGTACCCAAGTACCAACCTGGGGCCTCCCTTTTTTTTGCCATTACTAGCATGGTTATTTGTTATCCCTTCTACCATTCTGGGAGGGGGAGGTCAGTGGGTGTGTTTTTCCTTTGGCGGGAACCCTTCGGGATCCCTTCCTAGTCTCCAGAGTGTCCAGGCAGGAAGTGGGGGAGGAGTCTTCTAACCCCCTGTCCTTTGTCTACCAGAGTGCCTGAATAGGACCAGCTCTCACAGGGGGTCTGGCTTTCCTGATTGGATGGCCAAACACCCCTTTCTGTAAAATGCTGAGAGAGATTGTTGAGGAGTTGCTTTGGGACTGTATAAAAGGTGAGGCTTCTGGAATGAAAAGCAAGTCGACCACTGGAAGCTGACGTAACTGAAGAAGATGACAACCAGACACACCTGTGCAACAGAGGAGCTCCAAAGAGGACGACTCCTTCCCTTTGGCTGGTGGGAACAACCAGTCCCAAGCCAAACTTTGAATTGAGCCATCTCCCATGGTCTTATGAGTTTCCAGAGCATCGGATACCCAATACCAGGAGACCTGTTGCCCATTTCTTGTGCATCGTCGTGGAAATGCTGAATCCATCCAAATCTTTGCTGAATCAGTAAGGACACTCCAGAGGTCAGATCCAACTCGCCCAGACCCCCTCATCCGCGTGTGGGACTACAGAAAGCGAAGAAGATTGACCGGGCAGTCCGTGTCCTTTGTTGGTGCTGCAGAAAAGGTGCCAAAACCGCAGACAAGACTGAAACGCGTGTCTGGGGATGCTGTTGGTACTCTTGGTCAGAGAAGAATTGCCTAGCATTTCGGTGCTGGACTGCCCCAGGGCAGGACAAAGACTGATATGTTTGGGATATTTCTTCTCTGTGAAAGTTGGTGAGCTAAAGACTCTGGGTAAGTCTCTCGTAACCAGGACTGTCTGGCAGAGGGACTCCTAGGACCCCCTTGTTAATTTAAAACCGCAGAATGAACCAAGAAGTTGTTGAAAGTCGTGCCACAGGCCCTCCCTCGAGACTGCTTCTGAGAGATCCTGTACATTGTCCTGCCTTCAGTCATCGGACCAAGGAGTCTGGAGATCGGGTCCAGAGCTGCAACATCATAGAGCATCAAGCATGGACATTTTCTTCTAACCTAAGGTACTGTGGGGAAAAGGGTATTGCTTACCTGATTCCAAGAAGTTGCTCCAGAGCGTTGGAGTGCACTTGGAGGTATCCAGGGTCACCCCCTCTTAACTCCGACTCAAGCTTATGTCCCTTCATCGAGTCCTTCTTCAGGTCTCCCTTTTTAGTTGTTAACTTGCTGCTTTTATAACACTAGAGACTGGAAGAAATCCTTAGGAACTCCTCGTATTCTGCTGCTTGTCAAGACTTTGAGCCCTCTCCAAACTGCCTTTAGCTAGGGTTTCGTTTTTGGACTTAAGACTTGCTGTGCGAAGAAACCCTCCATAGAACCGTAAACCAGGCTAAAGTTGCACCAACTAACCATTACCCTCCCTTTAAGTAACTTTATTATGGGTTTGCAAAGTAAATGTATTACTGTATGAACTGTTAAAAACCGCAGGTGCACGTAATAACCGATCATCCGATAACATTGTCTTTTCTCTTTCTAACGCTGCTACAAATGTAAACACGAACAAACACACAAGTGAAAGTGTCCTTTGAAGTGTATTGTCAAGTATTCTAGTGTAAACGTATGAAGTATTTAAAGTGATTCTGGTGTGTGTATTTATAATATGTAATTTTATATGAATTAGAAGTGTAAGATTTGCTTTGATGTGCATGTCTAGCTAAGGTTCAGTGTGCTTACCTATAGCTCACATCTTCCTCTTAAGATACGCCCGACTGCTCTGCCACTCTACCAACGGCCTGAGTTAGTACAGACTGATACTAAGAATCCATCCTCAAGGTCATTATGCTGTAAAGTACTAAAACTATGTCCACTATGGAAAATTATAAGGGAGAAGCTCCTGTCTTACTGTTGAAAAATTGAAAGAAATGTGTAAAGATAAATGTCATAGTACAAAAGGAAAAAAAGCTGAGTTAATCCAAAGATTGTTGGATTACCAAACTGCAAGTAGGCCTATAACCCCTACTTGCAGAATTGATCTAGAAGATAACAATGGTCAAAGTGTACATTTTAGCCCTCAACTTCCAGAAAATGAGGTAGATGAGATGGAGGAAAATGGAACTGCTGATCCCCCTCCCAATGCTCTAACCTCGCTAGTACCTGTACCTAAGATGTCAGCTGAGCTGGTTCTAGAGAGTAGAGAAAATGAAAATGCAGCTTGAATTTAGAATACTGGCGATTCAGTCTGAAATTAGAGACCAAGAAATGAGGAAGGAACTGCAACTCGGGGGGGAAAAAGAGATGCAACACCAACTACAGATGAAAAGGTTGTCCCTTGATTCCACTTGTGTTTCAGAGTCCTCTTTGCCAGACCACTCACTCCACAAGCAGGAAGCATTTCCCCAAAGATTTGGTGAGTTTGTATGATGTGAAAACTGATATTCTTGATTGGCTGAGTAAGTTTGTATGTACATGTAAAGTACAAGGTATTTGTGAAAGTGAGTTTGTTCCATGGGTAATCTCTAGGCTCCCCCAGAATGACTGTAATTGAGTTCAATGATATTGATTGACAAGATTACCAGTTGTTAAAAACTGCTCTCATATCCAGGTTTGGGAAGACCCTTTCCCAATACCTAAAAAGGTTTCGGGACCACAAGAAGAGAGATGGTAGCTTGTGGGCCACTTGACTCTGTGAAAGCCTGAAAAACTTAGATGGGCGGATTAAGGGTTACAAGGTGAGCTCTTATGAAAGCATGAGGAGCCTGTTCATGCTGGAAAGTATTTTTGATGTCTGTTCCCCAGAGCGGAGACAGCATCTTCTTTACTCTAAAGAACTGGACCCAAGATGCTAGCAGTTGCTGCTGACTTGTGGGTTGCCAACTGTTAGGGAGAAGTCTATGTTTAGGCTGAATTTCCTAACCTAGTAAGTCCCCCACCCCAGCAGCTTTGCTGTATTTTTTGGGTTTATTTGTTTCTCCTGCCAAGAGTGAGACTCTTTTACCCTTGCTCTTGGACATGATTTGAGTGTTTCTCTTTGATTCTATATGTGTTTAATGGGCTATGGGGTCTTTTACTCCATAGGGCTTCATGTGTTTTTGTGATGTGTGTTACGCAGCACCCTGAGTGCAGTAACACGGGTGTCATAGTGACCCCCCAGTATAGACTCCATACCCTGGGACTGACTACTGTCTCCCAGGGCATGTAAAGTCACCATTGACTTTACTAGTCTCAAATTCTGAACGGAACCAGTACAAACCATCATATTGTGGACGTACTGGCCGGGGCAATTCGATTGCCCCGGTGTCTGTTAGTCGAGGGGGCACGTCTCCGTCCCCCCTGATCGAGTTTTGGCTGGTGGCAGTGGATACTACTTTTTATATTTGACCGCGAATATATCCCTATGGGATTTCCCATTGTTCGAGGCTACCAACTTTAATTATTTAATTCCTATAGCCTCGAACATACCGCCGGTTTATTTATTTAATTTTAATTCTCCGGTTGGTATTTTTTGCCAGAACTCGGTTCTAAAATGGCGTTTGTGTTCGCTTCTGTGACTCCAACTCAAGTTGAGCCCATTGTTCCACTTTTTGGCGGGCTTCTCCACAGAAGCCCTCCAAAGTGGTACCACTCTGTCTGGGGTACTTAGGCGGGGTGGAGGGGGATTTAGGCACCCAGGACTGAGTTGCCCAGGCAACTCAAGTCGCACTCCGTCTTGATTGGCCCAAGTGGGGAGCCGGCCGGATCACCACTTAGCATGTTTGAGTGACAGCTAGGCTGAGTGAATGGGGGTTTTCTGCATAAAAGCAGGGCTTTGGCGACTGGAACTTCAGAAGTCGCCACAGGACCTAAGAATCCGACGAGGGAGAAGCTGAGCCGACCTGCTACGACGACACCACCGGTGGAGCCCTGCTGAACCGTCTCACCACTTTTCCCAACGACAGAGGAGATCTCCAGCCCGGCGAGTCTTCTTCCTTCGACTGTTGGGGATAACCAGTCTGCTTCCTTTTTCGCTTCCTGGAACATCTCGTGGCCGCCTTGCCTGTGCCAAGCACCCCGGCAACTGGGATACCACGTATTACCACTACCGCGAATCAAAGGGTAGTACCTTTAACCGGAAACTCCGCGGCTGGTTTCTTCCCTGGCAGTGCAACGACCTTCATCTTTCCTCCACGTCGAGATCTTCTCTTCCTCTGGACGACGCCGCGACTTGAACCCGCTGCCAGGAACAACTGCCCCTGCTGGTGGATCCTTTCCACATAAGGTACCGTGTTCCGCCTGGCCTTCCCTTGCAACTGACTGTACGGGGTAGATTTATCCCCCGGCTTTCGACCCTGGGTTAGCCTGGGACACCCTGGCTAAACTTTTCTGAGCCTAACTAACACCTTTCCGAACTCCCTGCAAGACTTTTTAAGCCTGTTGTCATTGTGTGATCTTGGGTGCATTTGTGCCCTGCTCTCTCCAAGAGTCCCTCCTTTGCTTGCTTGGAGTCCCTCCTTTGTTTTTTTTGGGGACGGTCGACCCACATGGAAGCCCGGTGCCAAAGGCCGCGGACATCACACCGGCCATCCTGGAGTTCTGGCTGGCCTGCGTTACAGGTTTTCCCTCCAAAGAGGTATGGGGACCCCGGCCGGGGCTCCCTTGATCCGCTTCTGAACTTGGGGGCGGTCGAACAACAAGGGAGACAGGCGCCCAAGCTGTCCCGGAGCCTTGGCTGTGGCTCCGTGGGAACGCTGCTGGACTTGGGGACGGTTGACCCACATGGGAGACAGGCACCAAAGGCACGGGACATCACCCCTAATCATCCTGGAGCTCTGGCTGGGTTGTGTTACAGCTTTTCCATCCAGGTAGGAATGGGGGGCCGTGCTGGGGCTCCCTGGGAGTGCAGCTGGACTTTGGCATGGACTGCCCACATGCGAGACAGGTGCCCATGGCCCGGAGCGGCACCCCCGGCCATCCTGGATCTCTGGCTGTGCCGTGTTACAGCTTTTGCCTCGGGTGAAGGATGGGGACCCTGCCGAGGCTCCCTTGGACCACTGCTGGACTTGGAGACAGCTGACCGAAATGATGACCATTCTAATAAAAGGAAATGGCTCCATACCAAAATGCATTTCATGCTCAGAAGAAAGAACGTCTGATTTACTAGCACAAACATGTTTGACAAAGTGGTGGTCATTGTAATGTTCCCAGCATCCTCTATTCAGGGCACAAACAACATTCTACAATTACCTCTGCACCACCCGTTCCCACCAACACCACTGACACTCCAGCCACAGTCCCACCCACCGCACTGACAATCCGTCCCCCCAATTATAATGTATCATAACAAAAGGACATTTCGTACTACTTATATAAGCCAGCGAAAGCTTCAGCCTGCCACAACGGTAAATAAACAAAAAGAAGTTAGCATCTGTGGTCAGCCCAGCAAAAACACATCCAAACTTTCATGCTGCTATCTGCAAACCTTTCACTTCCTTGGGCCAGATAAATGGTACATGGCATGGGGGACATTTCGTAGCCTGACCCTGCAATTGTCTCCCAGCCCACTGAATTAACTCCCCATGCACAGAGTAGGAATTAGGCCGGAACAAGATAGAGCTGCGCTCCGGCAAAAGTTGTCTTGCCGGACTGATGTTCAGTGTAGACAAGAGCCCCTACTCCTGCCCTAACCACGAACAATCCAGCCCCAGTGCCACCCACGCCACTGACCATCTGCCCCCCGCCCCGTATAATGTACAATGTTGAAAAGAGCAGATTCTCTACTTACATACAAAGGAGAAGCTTCAACAGTTGTAGACCTGTAAACAAAACAAAAAACATTGATCTGTGGTCAGCCCAGCAAAAACAAATCCAAGCTATCATGCTCCTATCTTCGCTCACCAGTCCAAGCACAAACAATGAAACGGTGTAAAGCTGTATATATATATATATATATATATTTCTGAAGCTTGTGGAATCTGCTTAGATCACATGCTATGGCTAGGCCAACATCTAGTGGAAGCTGCGGAGTATTAGTTTTTGTTTTCGTAATTCGAAAACCTACATCGACAGGCCAGTATTTCCATCCCTAGTGTGACATCTACTGTACCCATGATGCGTCACGCGTCGAGGTCCCTCAGATTGTTCTATTATGCCGTCATAGTCGGACGCATATTGCAGAGTTCCTTCTTGGCTGTCGCCATTGCTTAGTAAAGTTTAACTTAGTATTTCTTTCTGTCCTTTCGATATCCGTCTACTGTGAGATCCTCAGCGGCGGCATCAAGGTCGAATTACTATCGTCCACGACTACAACAACTCGCCTCGACGATCCTTTGACACGGCCTCACAGTAAGTAGAGTCGGGGAGAGGTTCATTCTTTAGTCTCGTTAAGAGAATGCATATTCCCCTTTCTGCCCACTTATTTTGTATAATGGAGAATACACCCTTTAAGTTTTGCCCCTCTTGTAATAGAAAATTCCGCTGGAAAGACTTGCACCGAGTGTGCAATCTTTGTCTCCCCAGGGATCACACCGAAGGACAGTGCAATTCGTGCAAACTGTTCAGGCCCAAAACACTCAAGGACCGCAAAACCAAACGCTGGGCCCACCACTCCATGCAAGCCGAGGCCCCCATGGACGTCGAGGGAGCATCCAGTGACGGCAGCATCGATGTCTACAGTGACGCTGAGGGCGATCAGGGTCTGTATGATACCCGTGTGCAAGTCCCCGACCCCAACAGGCAGGCCGACGGTTCTTCTACGGGGACGACACCCAGAGGCACTAGCACAACCAAGTCACACCCACAAAGCACACCTCCCACGGCCAAAAGTTGACCATGCTGCTGACGGGAAAGCCACACACTGCGTCAAGGGGGAGGTCCAAGATTTCCCCGGCCTCTGGGCCATGGCAGTCCCGATCACCACATGACAGGCCCCCGAAACAGGCGAGCAAGTCAGTTTCTGACACTGTGTCTAAAGCCACGAAATCCTTGCATGCCGACGACCGGGCGTCGAAAGACACGTCAAAGGCACCCATTCATACGACCGTCGAAGACGTGTCGAAGGCCTCCTCAAAGACTATACCAAGCTCGAAGATGAGCGAGCTGATCTAAAAGCATGTCCTAGATACACTGTTAAAAAGCTGGCATTGAAAAATCATAAGTCTTCGAGGATCCAGGGAGAGGGCACTATTTTGGGGGCTATGAACCCCTAAGCCAGAGCCCACCCCTGCCCCCTGTCTTTGTTCCCCCTGTAATTCCAAGTACATCACAATGGACAGCAGAACCAATTGACCAGGTCATGAGTCGAATGTCCTCTTTTGCTAATTTCTTTGATGCTCCCCCACTGCCCCCCGAGGTCCTCCAAAAACCTTCAGGGTGCTCCACACAGCCGGGCTAATCACTACCCAAAGTGAAGCAGCAGGCACCCAGCCTTCCGCCAAAAGATCCTGCTCAGACTTCACACAAGCTTTCACTTCACAGCAGGACCTAGGGCAGCATGCTTATTATTACACCATGCAAGGCTCCCAGGACCCGGAAACTTACACAGATGACCAAGGGGACATGGGTGATGTCGACCAATATTATTACGATGACGTCTACGTCATCCAGTCACAAGATCATTCAGACCCACCGGTGGCAGACTCTCCAGTGGATAACCAAATACAATAGAACAACCTACTCCTAAAGGCTGCAGAGCATTTCAAGATCGACGCACAAGAGACACAAGTTGATGAGGACTTTGTTGAAGACATACTAGGGGATAAGAAATCAACAACCCAATGTATCCCTCTGCTACAATCCGTACAGAGACTCATCCAACCCTCTCTGCTTACTCCTAATTTAACAGTCAACCCGCTCATTAAGAAAATATTCAGGCCAGCACCCTCCGACCCCCCTATACATCAGGGAGCAGTTAAAACCGACTCTTTAGTGGTAACAACTACTAGAAAGAGAGCTGGAGCCCACAACTCTATTAGCTAGTTACAACTGTCACAAGTGGGATGACATTACCTAACAAATAGCATCTGTCCCAGAGCCCCTCAAGACACAGCGATCGCTCTCCATTGCAGATGGTAGGCAAATATCAAACTGCACCCTCAAGAACAACTTGGATGCAGGGGACAATGCAGGAAGAATCATTGCTGAGGGCACGTTGATTAAACGCCACACGTGGCTACGACAGTCAGGCTTCAACGTTGACACCCAGGTAACCCTCCTTAACATGCCCATCGAACCCAACACTTTGTTTGGCAAAGCAGAGGAAGACTCTCTAAAGAGCGCAAAAGAGGAATACAACACCCTCAAATCATTAGGGCAGCTCACCAACAAATCCTCCAGGCGAAGAGGGGGCTATATTGCTCGCCGTTTTAGAGAACAAATCTCAACGAACTTCAAATTATAATCAAAGTGGCCAAAGCTTGTCGCATTTCATACTTTACCCACACACGGGAGGGAATCACCCCAGACAAGTGAGAACTTTCTACCATGCCGGGCGGTTATTGCATAGAACTGATACTACAACCAGCAAACCACCCACCAAGACAAAGGAACACCTCCCAGGAAGAACGACGTATCCTGTTGGTAGAGGTGAAGGCGCTGCTCCTAAAGGACGCCGTAGAAATCGTCCCGGCAAACCAGGTAAACAAGTGTATTTATTCAATGTACTTCCTTGTGCCAAAGACAGACCATACGATGCACCCTATCTTAGACCTTCGCCCTGCAGACACCTATGTCAATCGACAACAATTCGGCATGACAACGCCACAGGACGTAACACCACTGCTGACGCAGGGGGACTACATGGCAACCTTGGATATGAAATATGCATACTTTCATATTTCAATGTTCCCAGTGCACAGATGATTCTTGCGTTTCAAAATAGCGAACCAGCACTACCAATTCAAAGTGCTACCCTTCAGCATAGCCTCTGCTCCAAGGGTATTCACCAAGGTAGTAGCAGTGCATCTACGCAGGGAGTCAATCCCAGTGTACCCTTAGCTTGACGACTGGCTGATCACAGAGGAGAACCCCCAAATTTGCAAGCAAAATACCCAAAGAACAATCAATCTACTTTTTCAATTGGGTTTCTCAACGAGAAAAAATCAAGCCTTGTACCAAACAAGTCCAAACAGTTCCTAGGAGCTGTCATAAAGACAGAGGAGGATCTAGTCTTTCCGTCACACGAAAAAGTGCAACACATACTGCTGCAAACACCTCAGTATCTAGCCGTTCGCCAGATAACCATACGCAAAGCAATGCACTTGCTCAGGATGATGGCATCATGCATTTACCTGGTCCCACACGCACGATTGCCCCTGCTCCCAATGCAAGAGTGGTTGGAGAAACAGTGGTCTCGGGCAAGTGGACAGTGGGACAATCTAGTGGTTATTTTGCCAACCCTAGTACAAGGTCTGCACTGGTGGACAAAGGAGAACCTGTTAAAGGGGAACCCCCTTCACAACCCTTCAGTGCAATCGGTTGTCACAACAGACGCATCACTCACTGGGTGGGGAGCCCACTACCTTCATCACACAGCGCATGTTCTGTGGACTCAGACCACAGCCCCGAATCACATAAACCTACTGGAATTTCTAGCAGTGCTCAAGGCTCTACAAGCCTTCCAAGCACACCTGTCACATCAGACATTACAAATACTCACAGACAGCACCACTGCTATGTTTTACATACACAAGCAGGGGGACACACACTCTCTAAGTCTGTCCAGGCTAGCACAAAGAAATCTGGAAGTGGGCACTCAAGCGGGGCATGTTCCTAACATTGCAACATGTTCCAGGGGAACTCAATTCTCTAGCAGACTCACGAAGCAGAGGTCTTCTACCAGAAGAGCACGACTGGCAACTCGACAAAGATTTCGTAGACTGGATCTTCACACAATGGGGCTACACCCATCTAGACTTGTTCGCAACATGACAAAACATGCAATGCCCAGACTTCGCAAACAGGTTTCCCCAACACAACTCCAAGGGGAACACCCTTTGGATGAACTGGTCCGGGAAATTTGCCTATGCTTTTCCCTTAAATCCTCTAATAAGCAAAGTGGTGAACAAGATGCACAACGAAAAAGTGACATTAATCCTAGTTGCTCCTATGTGGGCGAGACAACCTTGGTATTCACATCTGCACAAACTGTAGAAATGCGACCCAATCAAACTTGTGTGCCCCTTCAACATGCCCACACAGCATGGGGGGACATTACACACTCAACCACAGTCTGTGAATTTGGCAGCTTGGCTCCTGAAGTCATAGTGTTTGGCCATTTAAATCTACCTCAAAGGTGTATGGAAATCCTCAAGGAGGCATGTAAACCAAACACTAGACACTGTTACTTTAACAAGTGCAAACTATGTGTACTATGGTGCCAGTCAAAACAAATAAACCCAAATGAATTTACTCCTTCACACATTCTTCATTATATGCTTAATTTACTAAACTCAGGGCTAGTATTCAACTCAATCGAAGTTCACCTAGCGGCTCTAACCCGCGTAACCACTTTTCGAAGTAAGGTGCCCTGGTGTAAAATCCCAGTCATTAAGATATTTGTGGAGGGAGTAAAAAGACTCCGCCCTCCCATTTCAAACCCGCTGCCAGGCTGGGACCTAAATGTAGTACTTGCAAAGCTCATAGGACTCTACTTTGAGCCTATGCATAAGTTCAGCCTTAAACACCTCACATATTAAATGGATTTTCTGTTGGCAATCACCTCCATAAGGAGAGTCCGTGAACTGCAAGCTTTGTCGGTGCAAACCCCTTTCTTTGTTCTCCACAAAGACACATTGGTATTAAGAACGCACCCTAGGTTTTCACCTAAGTTCACTTCAAAGTTCCATGTCAATCAGGCCATCGAAAATACCAGCTTTCTTCCAGAATCCATCAAGCTCAGCTGAGAAAATACTCCTTAAACTAGATGTAAGGAGGGTGGTCTTTACTATGTAAACAAGACCAGACCGCTAAGGAAAACAGACCAACTGTTTGTCTCCATAGCTCCAGGCAGGGAAGAAGGCCGCGTTTCCAAAAACACCATGTCCAGATGGATAGTCGGATGCATACAGCTCTGCTACTCTGTCAAATAAAACACTGCCTTTCACACCAAGAACTCACTCCACCAGAGGTACAGGAGTTACCTTGGCCTTTATCGCAAACGTCCCGCTGAACGCCATTTGCAAAGCAGCTACATGGAGCTCTATCCACACTGCACTACTGCATTGACACTCGGTCTAAAGCAGATTCCCAGGTGGGACAAGCGGTGCTAAACATCTATTTGCCTCTGTACCTTCTCACAACCCACCACCTTCTCCAAACACTGCTCGCTAATCTATGTATAGCGTGTGATCTAAGCAGATTCCACAAGCCTCAGAAGGTATGCATTACTCACTGTAATTGTATTTCTTATGCTTGTATCTGCTTAGATTCACATGCGCCCATCTTTCCTCCCCTTGAGGTAGAAGGTGCATAGATGTTTTCTGGGCTTTATCTGATACATAATCTGCTTTGCTACACCTGTACTCATGCTACACTTCATGCAACCTCATGTCAGAAACAAAACAATCTGAGGGTCCTCGACGCTTGAAGTACCCTGTGTACAGTAGACGTCACACTAGGGATAGTATTACTGGCACGCCCTGTCGACGGCCCTTTTTCGAGTTTCGAAAACAAATACTGTAATACTCTGCAGCTTCCACTAGATGTCAGCCTATGCATAGCATGTGAATCTAAGCAGATGAAGGCATCTGAAATATGATTACTGTGAGTAATGTGTCCCATATATGTCTTGTGCTTTTCATACATTTCACTGTCAGGGTGACTAAGAAAATGAGCACCATAGCATGTGCACATCGCATGCTCTGAAGTAATGAAACTTTGCATTACTAGCACACATATTCCTGACCAGCCCCCCTACTCAACAGTGCAAACAGCACAAACACATGGAACAGTATGTGTCCAGTGTCTTCCCTCTGTCTTCTCTCCCTTGTCTTGTCGCGCCTAGAAAAGCTTGTGTACAGGCACGTTATAAATTACTTATATCATTGTGATACTGAAAACTTCAGGAGACGGTGGATGCCAAAACAATATTTTATTCTAATGGGTAAAGGGTCCTTAACAAAAAAAAGAGTATCGTCCTCTGGTTTCCTTCACCAGTGATTGACCCTTCCAAAGTAGATTTGAAGCAGTTCCCAACTTTATCCTATCTCGTGGTATCCGGATAGGCCCACCACTCCGATCTTCGTTCCTCGTCCTCTTCTCTTTCCTGGAAAATGAGAGCACACTGTCAGTTTCTTTTGGCGCGCTTTTAAAGGGTTCCCTAGGTTTAGGTCCCCACCAATCAGCATCAGCTTTGCCTGGCTTACGCCTTATTGGCTGCTGAGGGTTTGTCCCGCCTCCCTTAAAGGCTGCCGTGTTAGCGTACGCCTTTTCCTGTTTCCCGAGACCTGGGAAATGCCGGAGCTGATCACGTGATCGCAGCCGCGATCGCGTTGTGTATGGGCGTGCTCTGGGTGCCTTCCAGCCGCAGCCCGCTCCGGGGCCGCCGCGGGGCACGCCACGCTGAAGGGCCGGTCGCCCGCACACCAGGCTGCCATGGAGTGCCTGCGCCCCCGTCCCCCCTCCTTCGGGATCGGGTCTCCCGTCAGGTGAGCGCAGCTGTGACGCGCCGCAGTTCCGAGCCGCGGCTCGCGCTTCCTCGCTCTCGGCGCTCATGACAGCCGAGAGCGAGGGAGCCGACCCGCGGCTCTCAGGGCCCCCGATCGCCGCTGTAGCCAACATATGCTGCCGGCGCCGAGGCGCATCCCCACAATCATGTATCACAATCATGAGACCTACAGTACCATGTGCTTGTGCCACTGATTAACTGGGGGTAGTCCCAATGTTAATTCCTTCAGAACATGCAATTCATGCTTAATATGGTGCTTGTTTCCTCTGTCAAAATACTGTGCACAGGAAATAAGCAACACACCATTGTCTAGTGCTATTGTTGGGCGCACACCCAGCGATCCGCGCCCAGCAATGCACTTTGTTTTTATGCAAAGCAGCCAGCATCCTTCTATTGCTGGCCCCACATTCATCATTGGTGGTCTAGTGACCACCCCACCACCCATTGCTCCTTCCTGGGGGCAGATTACACTGCCCATCAGCCCCCAGGAAGGGCAATATGCATTGCCCCATCCCTTTGGGTTAGGGGAGAGGGAGAGGAAGCGGCCGCCACAACCCCTTCAAATAAAGCATCCCTGGATCTCTAGTGATGGGTGCGGATCGAGCGTTCCATGCCCTGCAATGCTGCTTGTTCTCCCCTTTCCAACGACACCTCCCTTGATCAAAACGGCATGGAAATGCTGGAGATCGAAGGAGAAACCTACCTTCCCCTTCACTACCAAGTGAAATTACAATCAGTATCACATCAGCACGCCATATGCACACTGACGTGACACTGAATGAAATCCAACCCCTGGCCCGTGAGAAGGAACCCCCTCCTCACAACGCCTGGGAGTTGGATTTCCAGTTTGTGCTAAAAAGGACGACTTATCTCATCCACCGCACTGCAAACGTAGTGCTGAGGAGGAGATACCTTGTCCGTAGCACTGAAGGGGTTAAGGTGATTCCAAAATATCTTCAAGTTTTCAAGTGTAAAATTGAGGGGTCCATTTTGTAAGGTTCCGGCTAATCTTGTATCCTACAGTTGAAGTCCTTGGTGCCTGTTTAGGAATTGATAGGCAAGTATGTAATTGTGGAATTTGTAAGAGGATAAATACTCTTGAAAACTTGAAATATCTATTGGTAAATTGCCCGAGTCTAATGGATTTGAGACAGCTTTATTTTGGTTGCTTTCTATCACATTATAATACTATTATTCCAGAAATTTGATGGTCTACTCTATTAAATGTATTGGGTAGTTTTACAAAAGTCCACCAATGGTAGGAACAGGGCTCCAACTTTTAGTATCAATATAGGCCTGAACCACACAAGTATGTTAGTAGCAATGGCTGAGCAGTCAGGCTTATTTTAGGAGGGAGAGGCTGTAGGTAGTATACACATAGGCCAAAGAAGCACTGGCACACTAAAAGCTATATGCAAATAATGGTTTATTTTATATATGCACTAAGGTAAAGGTAAAAAGGTAAGTACTATAACACACAGTAAGTAAATCACTTTGGTAATACTTTAGAATGGCAGCTTAAAATTCAAAGGTACCTAAAACTTTTGTTTTAACTTTCCAGAATACCTTCTTCAGGTCAAGCTAATTGAAACAAAACCAACACAAGGTAAGTAAATACTTTGCAATCATTTCACAGAGGCCTAACCCTTTAGAGGTCCATCCCTATCTAGTTACGAGTGTCTGAGTCAGTTTGGAGCATCAAAACAGGTAAGGCACAGCTGTAGAAAGTTAATGTTCTAGAGGAAATCTTCAATAGCAAGCAAGTAACAATCGTTGGAAAAAGGGTCAGGGACTCTGGAGAAGTCTCCCTGTAGGCTCAAATTCGTTAGGCCGGGGTGAACGGGTATGGGCAAACTCCCAAACACACAAATCAGTGCTCCAGCAGCACAGGAACATAAAAACCACTCTAGGTAATGTGAAGGCATCATGAAGCAAGACACAGACAACCGATTCAGAATTCAAAATCAAATATTTTATTAACTTAAGGTCAGGATGGAAAAAGGCCTAACTTGCCCTATACTAAGGTGGGATTTCCCTACCTAAATAAAACTGAGGAAAGTCTGAGTCAAAGAGTTCAATTTAGGAATCTGTCTGTGTCCAGAATTTATACTTGCCCCCGCAACTAAATCTTTATAATCTGTAGGGAAGTCATCAAGCAAAAGAAAACTGTGTTTAACACAAAGGTCTGAGCTTTCTTCCAGCTCGCAGCTTCGTTTCCTGAAGTGTAAAACAATTCAGCAAAAAAGTCTCAAAATTACCTTCCTTGGACTTAAGATGAAATAGTCTTAATCAGAACTGGGGGTTACCTTCCCCAAGTCAGGACTCCGAGTTCCCATCCCCAAGTTCTAAGTAGCACAGTTCAAACAACCCCATCCTCACTTCAGCAAATATCTCAAATCTTAAGGGTTCCCTTCCCCAGGATTTAGTTGAGTACCACAGCTCAAAAACAAAGTATCCTTGTCTTCTATATTTTAAGTTCCACATTTCAGTTAATTTCATTTGTGTGACTTTCACATAAGTTGATATAAATCCTCCTTTAACTTTTAAAGTTCCACTGTTCATCAAGCTTCAGTATCTTTTGTTTGCATATTCTTTAAAGCCACATTCTTTTTAGACCTCAGCATATTGTGGTTTACTTATTCTTTAAAGTTCTTTTCATTTCAGCATATGATGGTTTGCTTGGATTTGAAGTTCCGTTCCCTTTTTGAGTTCCAAATTTCTTAATTCTGTTTGTTAACAAGGTTTTGATTCAGTTTGGTATTGAATAGCTGCTTATAACTCATTTTTGCTTTATCTGTTGTTCAATATCCGTTTGTTTCACTTTAATTGAATTGCCCAATGTTCGGAGACTTTCGAAAACATGTTTCTTGACACACGCGACCACTCGACTACAAAGTATTCCCAGCTGTTTGGTAATTGACAGTGAAAGGACCAGAGACTGTTGTAAACATGCTCATTTGAGGAACACAACCATTCCGATACAAAGTATTCTGCAAATAAAGTCCACACACCCACAGGGATTCCCATTCATCAGAAACTCACCAGTCGCTTTAACAGTTCTGGCTGCAGTGCGGATCACACAGCCTTCTGCTTTTAGTGTCAGGGCTCCAGCTCCTGCCCCTCAGACACTCCGCTGTTGGTCCTCCAACACAGGGGAACGAGCACTTTGTACAAAACGGAAATGGGCAGCCTTACCACATGGCTCCTTCACCTTGTTCAGCCTGCTTCAGGGAATCCCAGCTCACACACCATGGATCGCCTATCTCCGTAGTCATTGGCGTCCGGCTCCAGTAGGGATATCTGCTGCTTGCACTGGCCTCCTTGCTGCTTCTCCTGTGGCTCTCTTCCCACTGGGCTGGTCTCCTTTTATACACTTGCAGCCCCTTAACAGGCTGCAGGTGGGAATGTCCAATTAGCCCTGCCTGACCCCAGTCAAAGGGACATGCCTGACCCTCACAGCTCTTAGCAGGCATCTTCCTCGTCTCAGTACCAGAGTGGTAAGAGCATGGTCTTCATTGCTCTTAGCTACCTCTTCTTCGTGCCAGTACTGTCAAGTGTCAATTGTGGAGAAATGAAGGGAACTGGCTTATAACAGCATATGAAGGTTGGGGAAGGGTTGGGTTGGTTGTCAATAAGGAAAGGGGGTACCATAACTGGCCCAAGGGGTATCCCACTCCCAGTCCCCAAGGACCCTCCACCCAGGTGATCCTCCCTTGCTTCTCTGCCCAGAGGGTCAGGATCCAATAGCTATGGTCATTCCCTGGCAACCTGCGCAGAGGATCCAAGGGGGTTAAGGAGTGAGAATACCCTTAGGTTTCTACCAGGAGTCTCACAGTACCCTAGGAGTGAAGAGGAGGTTGCAGCACGATGCCCCCACAATGCAGCAGACCTGGTGACCAGATTCTTGGTCAGGCAGATGAAAGAAGGGACACTGGAGTGGATCTGGCAGCAGCATTTTAGTGAAGAGGCCTCCAGCAAAGGATTCTTAGGGGTTCTTTGATTTTGGCGCCTTTTGGGTAGCACTAGTGAAGAGCGATTGCCGTCCAGTGAATTAGTCTCCCTTTCTTGGTCCTGCAATCTTGCCTCTGGAGGTTTGGAAGGAGTCCACCAAAGTTTTGTGAGGATTCGATCTTTGGAAGACTATGCACTGCACAGTGGCCACAGGTCCCCAGGGTATTGGCGGTTTGCAGCCTGTGAAGGTCACAGCTTGTCGAGGGATGGCTCGAAATGCAGGTCATCTAAAGACTGGTCCCACTAGTCTAAAGGTGAGAGTCCTCTTAGGAGTTCTCCTGGCGCTTGGAACAAAGGGGTCGAGCAGCAGCGATTACACAGGCAGCTACGGTCATCTGGAAGCGGCTACTGACATTTCTCCTCTTCTTCCTCGTCGATTGTTCTGTTCCAGGGGTCAGCTTGTCTTCAGCCTCAGATCCATGCCTTTTATGCAGCGACCCAGCCAATCGGCACCCATGCACCATTCAAACTCTGGGTCATGGCTGTTTTTTTAGGACAGCCAACCCCCTGTTGGAACTAGTTCCTGGCAGGCACACCAGAAGAACAGAGTTTTGGAGTCCACCCCCATTTCCTGTCCTCACCCACACACTGGGGCCTTTGCAGGCTTCACATAGGGATTCCCACTGAAAACAAAAGTAAAACCAGGACCTCCCCCACCCAGCATGGTAGAAGGAGGACCAAGAATGGGGCAAGCAAACAAAAAATGTTGGTAAAAGAATATAGCCACCATTTTGGGCCAATGGTGAACCTTCTGTGCTCTTCCTCTGCTGTGAGTACAGCCTGGAAGTAAACATTGCACAAAAGCAAGTAGGATAGCACCACTGCCACCAGCCATTCAGGGTTGCCGGTCACTGTAACCAAAACGTTACTGGAGCAGTGAGACAGGGGATGCTGTGTAACCCCTCAGCACTCCACATAAGGTGGGATGTGCTGCGTTCACAATATGAAAGATAGGAAGGATACAAATATCCCTCTGTAACAGAAAATAAAAAGGGAAGCCCAAGGGACTTCCAGTCACACTGCGCAGAGAGTGCTGTGTGTAGCAAAAGTCAAGACAGATGCCATAAACCTTGGAGAAAAGTATAACTCCAAGGAAAAGGTATGACAGGAAATATAAAGTATCCCAAAAGATTAGGGTAAAAGAATAAGTGAATGTGCAAAATGGTTCCCACTCACTCGTAGAAACAGACAAAAAATGATCCATAAATCCAGCAAAAAGTACTGGGTCATGTGTAGGAGATTATGCATAAAAATGAAAATCCAACCAAGCAAAATGGAACAGAAATATCTTTAGTATTAGCTAGAGTAAGATTTTAAAATGACATTTTTAGTGATAATGTGAAAGGATCTGTATGATCACAGATGCCTATTATGGAATTTGGTATCCTAAAATTGTATTAATTGTTGGTGGATTTTGATAAAAGAAATGTATTCTGAATTTTATGTTTATTAATTGTTGATGTACGAGTGAAGTGAATGATGTATAAATAATTGTAATTGTGAAAGATTTGAAAATCAAAACAACCACAATATATAACAACAAAACAGTATAACAGGGGAATCCAGCAGTCATGGGTAGTTCATTCCCATTATTGGGGGATCCCACAGGAATGGGAAGAGAGTGGGAAACAAAGTAATTTTACACCTGCAGTGATCACCTCTCCTAGGCAGAGGGTAATGAGTCTCTATGCCGAAGGTCATGGCTACTTGGCCACAGAGAAACCTATTGGTGCATAATGTACAGAAGCCACAGCCAAAGGCCATGGCTTCAGGACCCCAAAAAACCTATTGGTACAACATGTTTGTCCTTGGCCATGGCGGAAGGCCTTGGCTAGTGGGCCCGAAGAACCTATACTATTCAGTGAAAAAACGTTAGTTGGGAGAGAGCTAATGTGATCAGATTTAACATGAAAAATATATAGCAGCCAAACCTTTGTAATTCAGTGAAAAAAACCTTGGTTAAGAGAGAGTTAAGGTGATCAGATTGAACGCAACAGAAACCCTGAAATTCAGCAATCACATTTCAAGATAGTCCACCTTAACTATTCTGCCCTTGTTTCGATAAATGTAAGGCCCGGTATACAATTGTAAGTACATAGAGGCATTATTACAAAGAAGAATAGGATATAAGCATTTATGTAATTTGGAAGGTAATCTGTTATATTGGAATACAAACGCATAATTTATTTTCAAAAGAAATGACTAAAACCATTGCCATGGCTATAATTCAATATTTGCTTGGTATTCTTCATTGTTTTCTATAAATGTAATTTGTTTTATTTTTTTGTTCGATTTAGTTGTAATACAACTTTTTAAAAATAATTTTTCTTCATATCACAAACCAGAATAGCAACAGTTTTGTTCAATGAGATGTTACATACAAATGTTTTAAACTTCAAAATATTTCAATTACTTGAACGATTTCCCGGGTACATTTTTATACCACCACCATCTAAAACTTCATTGTCGTCACACTAGCTAAATTCACAACAATTCTCTGTGCATTAAAGATAACTTCCCACATATTCTGTCGGGTCAGTGTCCGATAGTCTCCAAAATACCTTTGAAAATGATCTCGCCTGAGTGCAGCAAAACCATCACATTCTACAACAAGATGTTTCAGGGTACTCCGATTTCTTACAAAAGCGACACGTGGTATTCATCTGAGTGTTTGCCCTCCTGGCAATTAAAGATTTAGTTGGCCATAAATCCAACCTTAATCTCATAATATCTGCTCTGAATTGAAGGTCTGGGAATTTCATTAGATACTTTGGGACCGTATTATTTTTTTTCTCAGAGACCTAGGATAAAACATTTTTACTTGTTACATTCCATCCAAGTATTACACCAGTCTAAAGACCACCATTTTAGTTTTGCTCTGACAGGATTAGCCACCAGCAGATGAATGTCAATATCAGCGCTGGCCATAGAGGCACAGCAAGCATTATGCCATGATGCAAGAGAACCATTACAATTTATGGCCATATTTAGGGTTGGTAATAATGAGGCACCATATGTATTCGCTGTTTTACATTTAGCATATAGCATCAATCTATTCCACTCAACCACAGCCTTGAGTGAGGTCAGTCCCAATTCAAAACGCAACAATCTGTATCGGATATGATTTTGGGATTCGCAGCAATGCCTTCCAGAATACCCCTTCCAGTAGGTTCCAGTCTATTTGAGTCTCAGACTTTGGTGTGTCCTCAATATGTAATTGCTGGAACACCCTTAACCCTATAAAGTTTTTATACTGGGGCAATGGAGAATTTCCCATATTTTGCTTGCATAACTTTTGCTTGCAAGGTCAATGCGTTAATTTTGTTTCTTCGATCTAGTTTGTAAGGGCCTTTGTTCATTGGATCATTTACAACTACTATTTTATACTGATTTATTGTCTCTTATTATCATCGACGGACCACCAAAAGGCTATCTCCGATCTTTTTTTGGAGTTATGCCATCTCATAATGTTTGATTTAGTGACATTCATTGTCAGCATATTTTCCTTGGCGTAATTAGATAGCTTTTACATTTGCCTTTGTGAGCCTATTGGGGTCCGATCAATAATGACTAAGTAGTCAGCATAAAATAAGTGTGGAATGGTTTTAGTTCCTTATTTAGGCAGAAGGAAACAGTATTGTGGAATAGCAGGTGCATGTCTTTTATATAAAAGTTAAATAAGGTTGCAGCAAATATACAGCCTCGAGGCCTCGGCTGGTGGGTATGTATTCAGATAACCCACTTTGAGTCAGTTTAACCTGGATGGTCGTGTTCATGTAAACTTTTGTAGAGTCTGTAATATATAGTTTTGGCAACCTGCCTGAATTAATTTTGACCATAAGACTTCCATGATATTGAGTGAAATGCAACTTTAAAGTCGATATAAGCCAGATAGAGCAGGTACTTTTTAGTTTCTGATTGTTTTTTTATGTCTGTCAAGTTTGTAAAATTGATAGATGTCCCCAATCCAGCTATGAAGCCAGATTGGTGCGGGTCTGTCAGTTTAGTCTCTACAAGCCATTTGTTTAGGTCTCTTAATATTAGGCAAGCATATAATTTACCCGGGATATCTGAGAGCCAGTGGATGATAATTCTCAGTGAGGTTTCCCCATCACCTTTTTTGTAAATCGGTACAAGTATTGATTTCTTCTAGGTGTTAGGAATACACCATGTTCTAGTTACTCTTGCAAACAATACATACAGGATTTATGTCCATTAATTCAGGTTAGCTTTATGTACCACGTTTGAAAGCCCATCAGGTCCTGGTTTTACGCTTACCTGGTATCCACAGGGACGCCACCCAGCCGGGTTACTCGCTGGTACGCTTCTCAGCTTTGCCCTGATGTGGTCTGCGGGGAAGGTTCTGCCTGAAAATACAGAAGGACTGTGTTCAAGACTGACCGACTGGGGTAAGTATCCTCCCTCCACCCCCCGTATGATTTCAGTCTCTCTGGCGCCCCTCTCCTCACCTTGTGGTAGAATTAGGCGTGCTCTCCGTCCTGCCTTCTTTGCAGGGGCGCGTTGTCTTTCATGGGCGAGTGCGGTCCAGTTACTTCACTGACGCCGGCCCGTTTGATATTGTTCAGGTATGTCTTTTTGCTGTTCTTTAGTTTTGTTGCTATCCTGCATGCTTTTCTTTGTTTAAAATGTCTCTTTTTTCTCCCTTAGGTATGCAGAGCTTCAGCGCGGCGAACTGGCTTGGTTGAGCCCCGCTGATAAATGATGGGGCATTAAGAGCGCTATAATGCGGTAAGTAAGCACTATGCGCAGCGCTGCGAAGTCTTGCCTTTGCTAACCTGTGTTTTCCTTCCTTGTAGGTCGCGGTGTTCTTCAGCGCGAGTGGAATGTCCGGAGTGGTGCCAGCCGAGAGGCGACCAGCCAGGTAAGCCTTATGAGCAGTTCGTAATTTGTAAATGTTGCTACTGCTTTCTTTAATGTTGCCTCTATCTTCCTCTTTCAGGTCGTTCTGCCCGGGAGGTGTGCAGATTCGATGAAGCTGTTCTCAGTAGCTGCAAGTGTTTAAAGATGAAGACTTCAGGTAAGATGCTGCTGCTAATGATGATCCTTTTGTCTCCTTGCAGGTTCTGCTTCTCCGAGGTTCGAG
Source organism: Ambystoma mexicanum (assembly GCF_040938575.1). Taxonomy (NCBI): domain Eukaryota; kingdom Metazoa; phylum Chordata; class Amphibia; order Caudata; family Ambystomatidae; genus Ambystoma; species Ambystoma mexicanum. The sequence continues at coordinate 176,742,561 of NC_090929.1, read as the reverse complement.
GGAATAGCTGGACACGGCGAGCGTCCCGTTGCAAGCTGCAAAGTAACGCGAAGCGTGTTGTCTTGCTCGGGTGTGGTTTAAATAGCCCCAACAAAATAGTCCATGTAAAGTAGTCCCTAGGCTACCACACCCAAAACACTAGACCGCATAGCTTGGTTCTTACGTACCAAGCTATGTGGATGCCTCCATGTTGGCTGACAATACAATAAAGTAGTTCCCAAGCACATTGTTTTTTATGGTGTATGAGCATGGCGCCATAGGCGCCAGGACTGGCCCCATGAGGGCTTTTGAAGAGGATGCCAGGCTCTAGAGGCCCGAGTCCTGACTCCACCTGGCCAATGGGTTTGCCAGAGGGGGTTTTGGGTGAGGGTCGTGACACCTGGTGCTTGCGATGTACTGAATCTTTTGATCAGCAACCTGATGTCGAGGCGATCAAACTGCAGTTGCTTATTATCTGCCTGAGCAGAAGCCATTTCTGTTATGTGATCAGAATCTGCATATATATCAGTAAAATAAGTGATCCAATCCGTTTAACATCAGGGGTTCTATACTCTTATTGGGTAACTCGTTTAACAGTTTCCATATTAAGGAACTTGATTTGGCTGTTAGTGCCGTCAACATTTGTTCATTCAGTTCTTGTTTAACATTTAACCTATGCTGTATCACAAAGTTCTTATATTTTGTACATAGATATATCACTTTCAATTTATCATCATTATCCATACTTAATTTTAGCCTTCGTGTGTCCTTGTTTAGCTTTTATTGAGCATTTTGTATAATCTTATCATATGGATGTTTGTGTTTGTAACTCGAGCGCATTCCTTTTCCACATACGTCCGCAAATACCATTGGCGCCTGTTTATACTCTGGAGCATTGCCAATATCTGCTTGTTCATCCTATTTTTAATATTGATAACAAATTATTTAGTTTGGGGGCAGTCCACTTAAATCTGTTTTGACCCTGAGTCACTTGGATTGCATGACTGTAATCCTGTGTAGGCGTAACATATGTTCTACCCCATGCAATTTCCAGTATACTATGATCACTATCATCATTGTTTACCACTTTAAAGTGGTAATGACATTGTGTACTTCATACTGGGATACAAACACATAATCTAGGATGGAGGCGGATTTACCTTATTTCCAAGTAGCTTTGGGAGGGATATCGTATTTGTAAGTGCCATTCAGCATGGTTACGTTATGAGCTTCCATCGACTTTAACCATATTTTAGTCTTTAAGCAATCCAAATTCTTCTTTTGATCCATGCATATATTCAGATCCCCAGCTATCATAATCATGTACCTATCTTTTTGACAAGCAACTAAATCTAACAGTTCTGTGATATTTGTAAAGAAGTCTTCTTCCTCTATTAAGGCCTGTTTCCAGTATGCATTTAGTATAGCAATTTGGGTATCAGAAGCACCTTATTCTGTATTTAGTTAACGTTTAACTGTAAACAAGCATGAGGAAATGCCCATGGATGCAATGTACCTTTTTAGTTTTTTTAATAGCTATAATGAGACCAGCCATTGGTCTCCCTTTCTTTTGTCTTATAGCAGGGATGCCAGCAATGTCATAGTTTGAGCAAGTGATTTGATCTGTTTAGCCTCGTTTCTTGTAATATGATTATATCATATGACCAGAGATGCTTAGATTTATTAGAATCAAGAAGGTGAGAGAACCGTCTGGTATTCCAAACAACAAATCTTATAGGCGGAGTAATAAGAGCCTGGCTCTAACAATTATACCTCTTTTTTTGTTCCTATAGACATTTTCTCAGCCAGGCCCATGATGTTTTTTGCCCAGTGCCCCAATCTCTCATGTCACGAGAATCTGTCTGTGGACTCATACCAAACATGTCATCTCTAACACATCTTTCGTTACATCTGTTTTTACATCTGTTCTTCTCAACACTTACATTTCTGTTATGTTCTTGATTAGCATCCTTACTGCTTACTCTGCTCAAGTTTTTAGGTCTTTCATCTTTAAAACTTACAGTTCTATATTTATGATTGAGTGGCTTCCCTGCTGATGCCCCTGTGGGTGTCTCGTCTCGATTCTTCCTCACATATGTTGATAGCACCAGTCCCTTATTTCCAAGGGCACATCTTTCATTCCAAATTGTTTCTCTTAAAATTCGCGAGGGAACCCATAGTGAGACAACATCAGTTTTTTCTGCTCTTAAAAAATTGATTGCTTTAATGTCTCTTGATCCTATATTCTTCAAATGTGTTGTTCGTTTAAACACTGTTAGTATAGTAGTTAGGATAGGGATCCCTTCTTTTCCTATCTTTCATCTGGACAAGTAAGTGCTCTTGGTTCTCATTTAAGTACTCAGGATCTTTTACACTGGCAACCTGTAAACATTTTCTTTCTACGGTTACTCCTAATCTCAATAGGACTTTTTGATGCCTCTTCGGGCTTACATTCAAAGTCCTCATTCACGTAATTGGGGTCTTTTTCACTCAAACGTATTTCTTTTCTTAGGTTACCCCTAGTATCATCAGTAGAGCATTTTAGTGGCTCTGCAGACTCAATTGACACTCAATACAATTTTAATTGAGTCATTATAACGTTGTCAAGTTCTTCAGCAATGTCTGAGTTCATACAGACCGAGTCAACTAATTTAACTAATTAAATAACTAATTTAACTAATTCAGTGCACCTTTACCGCAGGCTGTTGCCACAGCCCCGGTAAAGGCAGCTATGGGTGCTCATTTTAACAAAATGGCCCGTCTTCTTTTTTTTGCCATTTCAGTGTTCCTTGTCCTTTCTTGTTCCTTCCCCTGACCTGACCTCCGGGAAAATCCTGTGTCAATATTGTCGTAGGTGGGAATCCTGTGGAATCCCCGCCCAGACTCCAGTGTATCTGTGAAGGTAAGAAACGTGTGAGGAGTCCAACACTATGCAGCCTTTTGTCTTCGAGCCTGACTGCGAGAATCCAGTTCAAACTGGGAAGCTGTCTGTCCTGAAACGACTGCCAACCCCCCAAATTTGAATGTTGCAAGTCTGTTTGATTGGCTGGGTTCCTGCATAAAAGTCCAATCCTGGAAGCTGAAGACGTAGTCGACCACTGGAACCGAAACGGAAGACGATGATGAAGAAAACGCGGATGAGATGATTTCCAGCGACCGGAGAGCCTGCTGTGTAACCCGAGACTGCTGTTACCCTTCCTTCCAATCGACCTGGGGACTCTGAAGCAACAATCCTGACCCTGGTGAGACCCACTAGACTTGAAGACTTTCATTTTGAGCCATCCCATGTCATGCTGCAACCTTGTGTGGCTGCAATACCCCAATACCCTGGGACCTCGAGCCGTTGTGCGGTATACGTTCTTCTGAATTCCGAATCTTGCTGAAACTTTGCGGGCATCCTGCTGGACCTCCAGAGACGTGAATAGAGTCCGAAAATTCTCCTCGCCAGAATGCTGTTCCTTGCAAATGATGAGAATCCAACCAGTGATATTCAATCGTCTTCTGGCTCCTGAAAAGGGTTCCAAAACCACAGAACTGCATCCAGCCGCAAAGAAACCCTTGCCTGGAGCCTTCCCCGTTGATCCTGGCTTCAAAAGTCCTTCCATGGTCCTATGTTCTGTCGTCATGACAAGGAATCCAGTGACTGGGTTTTTGGCTCCAGATCCTGAAGTCCTCCTGCTGCAAACTCTTCTTCTGTGCTGAGGTACTGTGTTGGCTTGGGTATTACTTACCTAAAGTCTTTTGTGATTAGTCTGTAGCTTTGGAGTGGTTTCTGTGATTGGGATTCATCTCGTCCAGTTCACCTAGCCCCCTGCTGGAATCTTCCTAGGGTATCTTCTCTGAAGTCCCTGGACCCTCAACTAACTTTGAAAGTGGAATACTTACTTGTTTGGACAGTCTTCTTCAGGATCTCTGACTTTCCCTGCAACTGGTTCCTATCTCACCCTGCCTACAGCTGGCTCCTAGACCACTAGGGTCCCTCTTCTGCCTCTGAGAGAACTCGTGTCATAGAATTGGAAAGGGCTAGATCCTGTAATTTTGCCTTGAAAAGAAAAAAGTGTTGAAAAGTTTACTTACTTGTAAAAGAGTTAGTTGGTAACTGTAACTCTGAAAGTGAACAGTTACAAAAAGTCGTACGTACTTTAGATATGTTCTGCCATTCTGAAAAGTATAAAGTCTTACTTTCCTTACAAACTGTTTCGCAGGGGGCGTGGCTTGGAGCACCGATGCCGCGGCTGCTCCTCGAAGAGCCTCCGTGCCGGGCCTGTCGATAAAGCAAAATAACTGGAGTTTGGCGCTAAATTTCAGCCCCCCCATCTTCACTCCGCACGATGGGAGTACCCAGAGACCTCGGGGGCCAAAGCAGAGGGCTCACAGTGCCTGGGGAACCCCTAATCCCATCCGGCAATCTCGCGCACCGGGAGCCGAGGAAGACCGAGATGGCGGCCGGGGACTCGCACTGACGTGGTCCCCGGACATAAAGAGGACCGAGGCCCTGCTGGAGGCCCTTTTCGGGGTGGACTGGGGAAGGAGCCCCCTGCCTACATTGCGGCCCATGGCGCCCTGGCACTATTCATCCCGAGGCCCCCCACTGCCTCCAGCCCGGTCCCGTGGCTCCCTCCTGCAGTCGACGCCGGACCCAGAGCCGCACTCCTTGGCCCCTCCCGTGGCATTGCTGCGGCCGTGGCGCCAAGGACGCGAGAAGGCTTGCGTTGCCGCGGGCGAGCTCCAGGCTCCCCGTTCTCCTCTTCCTCCCCCCCCCTCGCCTTGGAGTGGGGCAGCCAGCAAGCCCCCCCTCCCCTCCACCAAAAGATCAGGCCAATCCAGCACTGCCTCGGGACATCTCCAGGGCCCGGAGGCCCTCCTTAACCTCACCTAGGGTGCCCCGGCCCACCCAGCTGCCCTGCTGAGGCGCACCACCGGCAGAAGGAGCCTTGGCAGTGACCTTCCCACCTCTCGTGGAATCCAACCTGCCTTTGTCTTTTGCCGCATTCCATAAGCGACATATCGTCACCCTATTCCTGGGACGCCCCTGCCCATCCACTGGAGTTCGGCGGCCAGCTCCTCACCCCGGAAAGGACCCACAGAGATCCACAACAGGGCCTACGAGAGCCACGCCGGCGGTAGGGGGACTTCCCGCTTAAAGGTAAGCCAGCTCCACCTGACCACCAGTGGCCCGCTTACAAGGCTTGCCCTGATACCCAACCAGCAACATAGCCCTAAATAGGGTTTCCCCCCTCCTCTTCCTTCCTGGGGTGCCCCGGCCCACTCAACGCCCAGTGGAGATCGGCTGCCTCAGCAGCACTTGCCCACCCGCTGCGGGATCGGAAACCTCCCACACCAATACTCTAGCCAAAAAGAACACCAAACGGAGGCACTGAACGCCCACCATCCTGTAGTGCTATTATGGGCAAGCCCGATGACCTTAAACTGGCTGCCCCGGCTTGTCAATTAACAAACACCTCAACACCTGCCCCCTTCTCCACAACAGGAACCCACCATGGCTAAGCAATCAAAGGCCAATAAAAATGCGGACATCTCCACAATGTTACTGGCAACCGACAAAGCCAAGAAAACTGATACCCCCCTCAAAATAGCTCCACAAAAGACTGCGGACGATAAAGAATCCCTAGCGACCAAAGAAGACATCCAGGCCTTTATGGCAGACATTAAAACCGAGTTCAGATCATGCATGACGGAACTCACCACGAAACTCGAACATACCAACCAAAGGGTTACAGAAATGGAACAGCACATAGGGGAAATCGAAGACCGCTCTCAGGAACAATCAACATCGATGGAGCAGATCCAACGCTCGATCCAGTCCCTGCAAAATAGGTGTGAGATTCTTGAGTTTAAACAGGAGGACCTAGAAAACGGGGCTTGTCGCAGTAATCTCTGACCATCCTCGATCCCGGACAAAGATGTCCCCAAATATGTGGGGAACTTTTTTCAAGCCCTCCTCCCCCACCTAGACAAACCGATGCTTTTACTGGACCGTACCCACAGGCTGTGCCCTCGACGGAGGGTGACAACAGACTCCCCTCCTGATGTGATAACCAGAGTGCACTTCTTTACAAGCAAGGAAGCCATCTCGGAGATGAGCCGCACACGAGACGAACTAACGTTCCAGGGGTTCCCCTCTTCAGATTTACCAGGACCTCTCACTACTCCCCCTACAGAAGAGAAAAGCCCTCCGCCCTCTCTCTCTTTTCCTCCAAAACCGCCAAATCCGATACAGATGGCTCTTCCCTACAGCCCTTCAGTTCACCTACAATGGATCCCGCCGTAAAATTTCCCATACAGAGGACGCTGAGAGAATCTTACACTCTGGCTCCCCAGAGGGCGCCTCAGCACGCACAGAATCCGACAACAATGGTGAACCCCCAGCGTCCCCAACAAAAGCCAAGGGCACTTCCTGGTCCCGAGATATGGGAAAAGGAAATGACTACCGGCACGCCTCCCACATGCCTACGACAAACCTTAGCCCTCCCCGGATCCTCTACATCCCCCGGATTGCCCTCCCGGAACCGCCAACTCCTCAGCTTCTAAAAATGAGCCTATCGACGGGCCCCCCACGGCCCATGCCCATTTCCAAGGCACAGACCATCAATGAGTCCTCGGAATTACTTTTTCATCCAGTTGCCAGACTCCGCCACGTTGGCGGAGTGCATGGCTATGGCCATATTGGCAGGGAGGCTCCGTTTACAAATCCAGAGACAGAGTGACCAGCAGTTGCTACTCCTCTATAATGGCGGCTAGTGCTCCTCCCTCTGCCGCAATGGACCCCCCCACCCCGAAAGCTCTCGGACTCTTGATTTGTCTCCCTTAACGTCAAGGGCCTGAACTCCCTAGCTAAACGCAAGTCGATCATCCAGCGACTCTTAGACGAAGACACGGGCGTAGCCTTGCTGCAGGAGACCCATCTGCTCCCAGGGGACTTCGACCGCCTTAGAGCCAAAGAGTTCCCATTGCAGTTCCTGGCCTCGGATGGTACCAAAAAGGGAGGGACGGTGATCCTCTTCAGAAGGGCCCTAGACCTGCGGATCCTAGACTCTAAAGTAGATCCAGAGGGCCGCTGCGTGGCAATCTAGTGCCTCCTACTGGGCCAACTCTACACGCTGGTCTCCGCCTACGCTCCTAACGTGGGCCAGGCGGCCTTCTACGACTTGCTGGGCACGATCCTCTCAGCCTTCTCAGAAGGGTTGAAGGTGATTGGAGGCGCTTCAACGGAGTCCCAAAAGATAAGTCACACCCTCCCTCCTCACAAGATTTTAACACAGCCTTGGGAATTCTGCACCTCTTCAGGACCCTGGATGTGGTGGACGCCTGGAGGGTGCTCTATCCTACAGAAAGGGACTTTTAATTTTACTCATACGTCCACAGAACTTTCTCCAGAATTGACCTGCTTCTAAGCTCCCCGCGAACCTTGGCTTATACCAATGAAATCTCAATTGGAACACAGACTTGATCTGATCACGCACCAGTAACCCTGGAACTCCGAGCCCACCAGGCTACACCCCCTGCGCCGTGCCGCTGGGCCCTATTCGACCCAATCTTAAACGACATGCCCCTGAGAGATGCAATTGCCTCCACGATCCGTAACTTCTTTAAGGAAAATCGCAATGAAGACACCTATCCGGCGAACAGATGGGATGCCATGAAAGCGGTGATTCGGGGGGAACTCATCGCCCAAGGAGCTGCATATCGAAAAGATAGACGCCAAACCCGCCTCTCCCTGGAAAAGTAGCTCCAAGAAGCGGAAAAAACACACAAGCTGAAGGGATGGTCCCCGAAGACACAACGGGCAATCCGCACTGCCTGAAACAAAATCGAGGCGCACTACGCCGAACACACAGCTCATCTCCTGGCTAAAGCGAAGCATTTTACTATGCCAAAAATAACAAAGCGAATAAACTGTTGGTGAGCAAACTAGCCAAAGTGAGACGGACCAATACCATCACCGGGCTACGGGACCCCGAAGGTAGGGTCCACTATGCGGAGCGGGAGAAACAGTTGGTGGTGGACCACCTGGCCCAAGTGCTGTCCCCCACGCCCAGAGACTGGAGCAAACAGAGGGAATACCTACAAAAGGTGACGCTACCCTACTTGGAGGAGACAGCCCGAACAAACCTTGATGCACCTATCACAAACAAGGAAGTTATTAAAACCCTCAGAACACAGGCCCTCTGCCAAATTTTACAAAATCTTCCAACTGCAACTGGTGACCACTCTGGTCACCCTCTTTAACTCCTTCAGGGACTCGGGCACGGTCACTCCCTCCATGGCAGAATCTATCACAAACCCTGCCTCATACAGACCCATCGCCTTGATGAACATTGACGCTAACATTTATTTGAAAGTCCTGGCCAACCGCCTTTCAGCCATCCTACCTGAGATAATCCACCCAGACCAAGCGGGCTTCATCGTCAATAGATCAACGGGAGAGAACGTTTGCAGAGCCCTGAACTTAATTGATCTCACAACCCGGAAATCACAGCATTCGACAGGGTGGACTGGACCTTTATGAGCCAAACCATGGAAGCCTTCCACATCGGACCCATGTTCCAGAGGTTGGTTTTAGCAAATTATCAAGCTCCGAAGACCCTCCTTCGAATCAATGGAGCCCTTTCTACCCCAATACCGTTCGGCTGTGGGACCAGGCAGGGATGCCCGCTCTCCCCACTACTCTTCGCCATGGTAATGGAACCATTCGCCCAGAGGATCAGAGCCAACCCAACATCAAAGGCTTGCAAATCCGACTCACCCAACATAAAATAGCCTTTTATGCAGACGACGCCCTGCTCACTCTTACGGAACCCTCTCGCTCCCTGCGCCACGCCATGACACAAATAGTTAATCGAGAAGCCTTTTTCCATAATTGTCTAACATAAGTCAGTAGCCTTGGGGTCCGGTCTGGTCTGGTCTATCATCGGGCGACTGGGAGGCCCTCTCCTCACTATGCCCTGTTCAATGGAGCGAGGACGCCATCCCCTACCTGGGAGTTCAGATCCCGGCGGACCCTAAAGCGGTTTACCAAGCAAACCTCACCCCACTCTTTCGCGAACTAGAAAAAGACCTGAAGAGGTGGGCAACACAGGAAATCTCCCTGATGGGACGCATCACAGCGAGTAAGATGAATCTCCTGCCTAGATTTCTGTACGCCTGCTCCGCTCTCCCCGTAACGATTGCCCTGACCGCCTTCCAGGGACTCCAGAGGAAATTGCTCCAATTCATCTGGAAGGGGAAAAAATGGGTGGCGATAGAACAATCCCGGCTGCCTCTTCCACTACGTTTTCTCCCACACACCCCACCACATCTCTGACAAAGCACAGACGTACTCCTACTCTCCACCAAACACACGTTAAAAGCATGGGACAGGGCACAGCGGTGACAAAAGATCCCGAAGGGCTTTAGCCCCTTTTCCCCGGTCTTTATGAATCCCTCTTTTACCCCCGGAACCAATCCCCACAACTTCAAGAACTGGATAAGTGGAGGCTTAGAGTCACTGGGCCAACTGTTCGCGGAAGGGCACCCGTGAACATTTGAACAAGGTAAAGAGTCCTTTTGGCTGAAAGAGACAGGTTCACCTATATTGAACTTCGCCACTGGTGCTCTCACCCACAAACCCGGTAAGCAGCAACGCGCACGCCAATTCCTCTTGAACTAACACTGCAAGCCGAAGAATCTCGGCTTTATATAAATGCTTCGCAGGAGCTTTTCTCAGCTACAAAACCCGAGCAATGGCCCAATGGGAGGCAGATCTGGGGCACCCGCTAACTGACCAGAACTGGGTGGATATTTGGTCACAAACACACTCAGCATCGTCCTGCATCACAAACCAAGAATGTGCATACAAACTCCTACTACGGTGGTACTACCCCACCTAAGGTTTCACCACATAAATCAGGCCTTGAGTCCCGCCTGCTAGAGACAATGTGGACAGCCAGGTACCTTTTACCATATGTGGTGGACGTGCCCGAAGGTACAACTTTTCTGGTCCCAATGCGTGACAACATTCGCAGACATCACCCGGAAGACAATCCCACTTGAACCCGAAATCATCCTTTTGGGAGCCCTAGTCCAGGGATGCTACCCAAGATCTGAAAGAAAGGCCACTCTCTTTACTCAATGTCTCCTGGCAATGCAGATTGTGGTGGCCCGCACTTGTAAGACCGCTGAAGGTCCCCTGATGGTGCTGTGGTGGGGAAAATTTTAGACATTCTGATCGCAGAAAAGATAACAGCAGCCAGATCCAGGACTCTGCACCGCTTTCAGGACACCTGGGCCCCATTCCTAGTCTACAACCAGAGGTTCCCAGCCATAACCTACCTACCCCGGAACACTGCAGGAATTCTGGAAGGAGCAGCGACAGGTCGAGCGGAGGAAGAAGCATAGGGGGCATGGGTGGGGGGTCAGGGGTGGCGGGAAAGGTTGGGGTCTGACTGCCATGTGCTGATTGTATTTGTAATGTTTTCACTCTGCTCTGTTGCAAAAATAAACACAGTTTAAAAAAAAGAAACTTTCGCCGTTCTAACAAAGTAGATATAGGGTTTATTTACTCACCTGTGAATTGGGTCCCCCACTTGCCAAAAGTAATGCTGTTAGTTTCACTGTGCTATTCCTGTTGGGGTTATAAATGTATGAGTGTCCCCAATTGGGTGTTACTTCCCCTGACTAGCAGTTAGCCTGTCCAGAATAAGTCTGCCTTAGATTATACTGATCGTTAAATTGATGATAGCTCCTTTTTAAAGTATATCGGTTTTACCTGCCTTGGATAGCTGTGCGCCATTCTTGAAAAGTGTTTTTAGGTGTAGCTGACCTTGGTATGCATGGTGCAATCCTCAGTTAGTGTAAAAGGTTCTTACTGATCTTAGACTGTGTTCCACTGAGCTGACAAGTAAGTGTAATTGTATATTGCACCCCAAGGTCCTGCTCCCCTAGAATACATGTGTTATCCTGAATCAGAGTTATAGGTTTTTACTGTCCCTAGAATGTGTATTCCACTATTCAGAAAAGTATATTGTCCGGTTGTTTTACTGTGTGATTTCTTTGCTGAGAGTCACGGTACAACTGCTAGGGTCTACTACCCTGTATTACTGAAGGTAATCTAAAAGTAACTTCGTTTTTACTCCCCAAGAATAGGTGTGACCTATACTGAATGTGTATGAAAAAGGTTTGATTTACCTAGACTGCTGTTAGTTTTCTAAGGTCTATGCTGTGGTCTGTGTACTTTAAAGCATAGTGTTGTGGTTTTTATATGATCTGTGATAGTACTTATTCCCCCCAAGATTTATCTGGGCCTGCTTGTATTTAAATAAATCTTTTAGTACAATACATAGTGTTTCAGTGTTTCTTTGGATCATATTTGTATTACAATTTCTCTGTAATGATTCTGCAGCCCTCTCTCCCTCCTAAAATAAGCCTGGCTGCTCTGTCTACGCTACCATACGCTTAGGTGGTAGAGCCTTATACTAAGAGTGGAGTCTTGTACTGTCTCAGTTGAATGGTTTTGCTAAGCCCTTTAGTTGGACTTCAGAAAAAAACTGTCGTAACAGTAATGTGTGTAGATTTTGAATATATATTGTTGGGTCTTTTCTTGTGCTTGCGGATGACACATTTTCTCTCGATACAAGCCCTTTTTCTACTCCCTAAAGCCAGGCTGCTTTGCTACATTAAGATGTGTTTTAGACTAACTTGTTGGACACCATGTTCTCACTCTAGTGGATTGACATTATGAACCCTTTAGCAGAGGGATTCTGTGAAGCCTCACTAATACACAGTACTGTGATATCTGTTTTATTTAGTACGTTATGCCTACATTTCCAAATCATTTCCAGAAAAGTGCATTGGAAAAAACGTTTTTTGCATAATGCAACCTCTAGAAGTCGGATTAACCTGTTCTGCATTTCGTCAACAGCACAGTGCACAGATTCCATCTGCTTATGAACTCCCTGCAAATGTGGATGGATCACAGTCAGGAGAGGTAAGAAGAGGTGCAGAAGGTTTTGCTGCAATTTATTGTGCATCTTGCATATTTTTACTTTAGTAATGTGGCATGTGAACTGCAACGCAATGGAACACTACTGGAGTGAAGAGTAGAAGGCCCAGCACGTGCTTATTCCTTACATTAAAATTCCTATTTGAAAGTTAATATTTTTCCAGTTCAGATCATTCAATTGTAACTATAGCCATCGGGTTCAAATGCCAGTCACTAAATAAACAAGTCCTTTTATTTGTACAACCCCACCTTCATGAGAAATGTTTAAATGTTAAATAACTTATTCAGTGAAGGAAAACCAGAAATTCACTGACCAAGAACCCATCACAGCAAACTTTTGCATCCTACCATGCGTCCTTTGCAGTCCCTTCTTTTTGGAGACTCAAGCAAGATTAATTGATATGCATACCCTAGAGTCCCAAGCAGCAGACATTTTGTCCACATCTATGGGATTTAGACCATGGGAAATTGTCTTTTAACTATCATATTCTATATGGTGTGGAGTGAAGAACTCTCATTTAAAAATGCGTGGAAAAAACTGTTTCAAAAGATTGTTCTGAGACCTCTCTGAGTGGTCTTTCTAAGTCAAACTGTCATGCCCCTGCCACACATGAGTGCGCACAGGGGCCGACAGGCAGGAGAGGTAAGACGCAGGAGCGATGTAAGTATATTTTGTTTGAGTGCGTGCGTGCATGCATGCATGCATGCATATGTGTGTTTTGCGAGTGTGCATGCATCTGCAGGAGAGGAGGGGGGAATGGCTGTGGTAAGGAAGGGAGGGGGCGGGCGGGGCAGACAGGAGGGGGGAAATCTGTTGGGCTGGGAGGTGGTGGGTGATGAAAGAGGGATTGGGGGGGGTTAAATCCCTGATTTACTGGAAATCCAGTGGTAGAGTAAGTGTGGGGGCGGGATTGTCTTCTGAGTGGGAGAGGGGGGCAGTATGTGACATTTCTGCATTTTAAAGGCCACACACAATCGGGCGAAAAAATTGCTCTTTTTGTTTTTGGCCATAGAACCTTACATACAGCTCCATGACTACATTGACTAGACCATCATCCCATGCTTGATCCTAGCAACGTATCTTTCCCCACTGTTCATTTTTCTGCTGCTAGAAGAGGTGTACGTTTTATCCTGATGCTTAGCCTCTTATAGGAAAAATTAGGAGATGCTGACCAGATTCTGATTGACGGAGCTTGATACTAGTACTCTGTGGCTACATGTGGTGACTACATGCTCTAATGTTGCTGGGTGTTCCTTTGGCTGCACTCGAAGAGCGTTTCCAAAGGTGATTCGAATGGTGGGAACATTGCAGTTAGGTATTCTTCAAAAACTTCAGGCCAGTGGCAGTTGACTGTTAGGTCGTCATAATGTGACCGGACAATGCCATGTGTTCCAGTGAAGCTGAAGGTTGTCTTAAACAAGCAGGAGCGCTGTGGTGGAACTTAAAGATTCTGGAATGCCGGACAAGTTGAACTACTGAAGCTGGTGCGTCTTGCATCTGTTTAGGTAATTGAACGTACAGCCCTAGTGATGCAAGGGGGTGCAGAAGGTTTTCACCAGTGGTTGTTCAGGTAGGTGAGTATGAACGTCTGTTTTACTTTTCTTGTAGGTTGCAGCTTTGTTCTGTATATAGGCTGCACACCTCTGTGTCTCACGGTTGCTAATGCAATTGGTGTCCAGGGCTCTTGTCTCGTCCTGCCATGTGTTGGGACAGAGGTGTGCTGTCTACCTCTGTGTTAAATGTACATGAGCATTCTCCCACATATAGGCAGCAGGGTTACTCTCAAGTTCACAAGACACT